>NW_004443938.1:6695405-6777415 GCF_000243295.1 Trichechus manatus latirostris | reverse complement strand
AGAAAACAAAAATCCTCACAACTGGACCAATAAGCAACATCATGATAAATGGAGAAAAGATTGAAGTTGTCAAGGATTTCATTTTACTTGGATCTGTGATCAACACACATGGAAACAGCAATCAAGAAATCAAAAGATGCATTGCATTGGGCAAATCTGTTGCAAAAGACCTCTGTAAAATGTTAAAAGTGATGCCTTTGAATTGTGATGTTGGCAAAGAATGTTGAATATACCACGGACTGCCAAAAGAATGAACAGATCCGTCTTGGAAGAAGTATAACCAGAATGCTCCTTAGAAGCAAGGATGGTGAGACTGCGTCTTACATACTTTGGACATGTTGTCAGAAGGGGTCAGTCCTTGGAGAAGGACATCATGCTCGGTAGAGGGTCGGCAAAAAAGAGGAAAACCTTCACAGAGATAGACTGACACAGTGGCTGCAACAATGGGCTCAAGCATAACAACAATTGTGAGCATAGCGCAGGACCAGGCAGTATTTCATTCTGTGGTACATAGGGTCACTATGAGTTGGAACCAGCTCGACAGAACCTAACAACAATAACAACAACAAAACATGAAAAAGCAAAGATGTCACTTTGAGGACTGAAGTGTGCCTGACCCAAGTTATGGTATTTTCAATCGCCGCATATGCATGCAAAAGCTGGATGATGAATACGGAAAACCTAAGAAGAATTGACGACTTTGAATCACGGTGTTAGCAAAGAATATTGAATATACCATGGACTGCCAGAAGAACGAACAAATCTGTCCTGGAAGAAGTACAACCAGAATGCTCCTTAGAAGCAAGGATGGCGAGATGTGGTCTCACATACTTTGGACATGTTATCAGGAGGGACCAATCCCTGGAGAAAGGCATCATGCTTGGTAAAATACAGGTTCAGTGAAAAAGAGGAAGACCCTCAACAAGACGGACTGACACAGTGGCTCCAACAATGGGCTCAAGCATAACAATGATTGTGAAGATGGTACAGGACCCGGCAGTGTTTGATCTGTTGTACATAGGGTCCTATGAGTCGGAACCAATTCAATGGCCCCTAATAACACCAACAAGTGTGATGAATCATCCTGTGTGGCAATTTGACTAGGCTATTGTTGCTGCTACCTGCCTTTGAGTAGACCCCCAATTCATGGAAATCCCATGCACAAAATGGGATGAAAAACCTCTGGGTACTATGCCATCCCCTTTATTGGTTGCGGATTAGACCATTTTTTCCATAGGGTTTTCATTGCCTAATTTTTAGAAGAAGATTGCCAGGCCCTTTTTCCTAGTCCATCTTAGTCTGGAAGCTCCACTAAAACTTGTTCAGCATCACAGCAACACACAAGCTTCCACTGGCAGAGGGGTGATGACTGTGTACGAGGTGCATTGGCTGGGAAAGGAACCCAGGACTTCTGCATGCAAGTGAATACTCTACCACTGAACCAGTATTGCCCCCAACTAGCTTATTGAAACCAAAATGAAACCCATTGTTGTGGAACCTGTTCTGACTCAGAGTGACACTATAAGGCAGAGAAGAATTGCCCTATAGGCTTTCTAAGAAGTGGCTAGTGTATTCAAACTGCTGATCATTTGCTTGGCTGCTGAGCTCTTAACCACTGCACTACCAGGGTTCATAGTACTGAGGTATTTAATCAAACACTAATCTATATGTTAAGGAGCCCTAGTGATGCAATGATTAACTGCTTGACTGCTAACCCTATATGACATACAATGGACTCTCAAAAGAACAAACAAATCTGTCTTGGAAGAAGTACAGCCAGAGTGCTCTTCAGAAGCGAGGATGGTGAGACATGGTCTCACATACTTTGGACATGTTATCAGGAGGGACCCGTCCCTGGAGAAGGGAATCATGTTTGGCAAAGGAGATGGTTAGCGAAAAAGAGGAAGACCCTCAACGAGATGGACTGACACAGTGGTTGCAACAATGGGCTCAAGCTTAACAATGACTGTGAGAATGGCGCAGGACGTGGCAGTGTTTGGTTCTGCTGTACATAGCGTTGTTATGAGTTAGAACTGACTCGATGACACCTAACAACAACATATTTCTGAAACTTCCAGGGTAAATCAGATGCACCACGATTAAAGGAATAAAAAGTTCATAGAGACTCCACTGTCTTGCCATCTGTTTGCCTGCCTCTTCATTTTGCCCTGTACACAGTGGCAATATGGAAATCAGCAAGACCCAGCTTCCATGTGTCAGTTTGTTGTACTGTGAGGACTTGCGTGTTGTTGTGATGCTGCAAGCTATGCTACTGCTATTCAAACACCAGCAGGGTCACTCACGGCAGACAGGTTACAGTTCAGCTTCCAGGCTAGGAAAGACTTCGAACAAGGACTTGGCATTCTACTTTCGAGAAGAATTAGCCAGTGGAAACCTTATAAACAGGAGCAGAACATTGTCTGACATTGTGCTGGAAGACGAGCCCCTCAGGTTGGAAGGCACTGAAAAGACGACTGGGGAAGAGCCACCTCCTCAAAGTACAGGCAACCTTAATGACTTGTAGGGAGTCAAGCTTTCAGGACTTTCATTTGCTAATGTGGGACAACTCAAAATGAGGAGAAACAGCTGCAAAAATCCATTAATAATCAGAACATGGAATGTATGAAGTATGAATCTAGGAAAATCAGAAATTTTCAAAAATGAAATGGAATGCATAAACATTGGTATCCTAGGCATCAGTGAGCTGAAAAGGACTGGTATTGGCCATTTAGAATTCGATACTCATATGGTCTACTGTGCTGGGAATGACAACTTGAAGAGAAATGGCATTGCATTCATCATCGAAAAGAACATTTCAAGATCTACTCTGAAGTATAACACTGTCCAGTGATAAGATAATATCTATATGCCTACAAGAAACACCACTTAATATGACTACTGTTCAAATTTATGCACCTACCACTAATACCAAAGATGAAGAAATTGAAGATTTTTAACAACTTCTGCAGTCTGAAATTTATCAAACATGCAATCAGAATGCACTGATAATTACTGATGATTGGAATGAGAAAATTAGAAACAAAGATGAAGTATCAGTAGTTGGAAAATATGGCCTTGATGATAGAAATGATGTCAGAGATCACATGATAGAATTTTTTAAGATCAGTGACTTCTTCATTGTAAAGACCTTTTTTCAACAACATAAATGGTGAATATACACATGGACCTCACCGGATGGAATACACAGGACTCAAATCGACTATATCTGTGGAAAGAGACAATGAAAAAGCTCAATATCATCAGTCAGAACAAGGTCAGGGACCAATTGTGGAACATATCATCAATTGCTCATATGCAAGTTCAAGCTGAAGCTGAAGACAATTACAAGTCCACAAGAGCCAAAGTATGGCCTTGAGAATATCCCACCTGAATTTAGAGACCATCTCAAAAATAGATTTGAGGTTTTGAACACTAATGACCAAGAACCAGATGAGTTGTGGAATGACATCAAGGACATCATACATGAAGAAAGAAAGAGGTTATTAAAAAGATAAGAAAGAAAGAAAAGACCAAAATGGATTGCAGAAGAGACTCTGAAACTTGCTCTTTAAGGTCGAGTAGCTAAAGCAAATGGAAGAAATGATGAAGTAAAAGAGCTGAACAGAAGATTTCAAAGGGTGACTCGAGAAGACAAAGTAAAGTATTATAATGAAATGTGCAAAGACCTGGAGGGATAGAAAACCAAAAGGGAAGAACACTCTAAGCATTTCTCGAGCTTAAAGAACTGAAGAAAAAACTGATGCCTTCAGCTGCAATATTAAGGATTTTATGGGGAAGATATTAAACGACACAGGAAGCATCGAAAGAAGATGGAAAAAATACACAGTCACTATACTAAAAAGAATTGGTCAACGTTCAATCATTTCAGGAGGTAGCATATGATCAGAAATGGATGGTACTGAAGGAAGAGTCTAAGCTGCACTGAACGCATTGGCAAAACACATGGCTCCATGAATTGACGGAATACCAATTGAGATGTTTTCACATACTGATGCAGCAATGGAAGTGCTCACTCATCTATGCTAAGAAATTTGGGAGGCAGCTACCTGGCCAACCGACCAGAAGAGATCTATATTTATGACTATCCCAAAGACAGGCAATCCCACCGAATGCAGAAATTATTGAAAAATATCATTAATATCAAATGCAAGTAAAATTTTGGTGAAGACCATTCAAAAGTGGCTGGAGCAGTGTATCAACAGAGAACTGCCAGAAATTCAGGCCAGATTCAGAAGAGAACTCAGAACCAGCAATATCATAGCTGGCAATATGGAAGTCAGCACACTCTTTCAATCTGTATGTAATCCAAGAACCTGGACTATATGAAGAAGACTGGGGCATCAGGATTGGAGGAAGAGTCATTAGCAACCTGAATCATGTAGATGACACAATCTTGCTTGCTGAAAGTGAAGAGAACTTGAAGCATTTACTGATGAAGATCAAAGACCACAGCCTTCAGTATAGATCACACCTCAACCTAAAAAATACAAAAATCGTCACAACTGGACCAATAAGCAATATCATGATAAACAGAGAAAAGATTGAAGTTGTCAAGGATTTCATTTTACTTGGATCCACAATCAACACCCATGAAAGCAGCAGTCAAGAAATCACAGGACACATCGCACTGGGCAAATCTGCTGCAAAAGACCTCTTTAAAGTGTTGAAAAGCAAAGACGTCACCTTGAAGACTATGGTGTGCCTGACCCAAGCCATGGTGTTTTCAATATTCTCATATGCATGAGAAATCTAGGCTACAAATAAGGAAGATGGAAGAAGAATTGACATGTTTGAATTGTGGTGTTGGCAAAAATAATATACCATGGGCTACCAAAAGAAGGAACAAATCTGTCTTGGAAGAAGTACAACCAAAATGTCCCTTAGAAGCAAGGATGGTGAGACCAGTCCCTGAAGAAGGACATCATGCTTGTTAAAGTAGAGAGTCAGTGAAAAAGAGGAAGACCCTCAACAAGATGGATTGACACAGTGGCTGCAACAATGGGCTCAAGCATTACAGCAACTGTGAGGATGGCACAGGACTGAGCAGTGTTTCGTTCTGTTACAGTAGGGTTGCTATGAGTCCAAACCGACTCAACAGCACCTAACAACAATAACAACAACAATATCCATACTCACATCTGCCTGAGTTTTGTCTAACAATAACACATGGGGCCTTTTCCCAAGAGTTCCTAAGAGCTCCAACTGAGGGCCAGAGATCCACTCTGACTGGCTCAGGTTGAACAAGATGACTATTATTCCTGAACTCATTATGTATTTAATATGCTTTTATGTGTCATTGACCACAACTGGATCATATATATATCCCTGGAGTCTGGGAATCCCCTCAAAAAAACTCATGGACTGAGGTTGAGGGAGGTGTGGTTCCCCTGAAAGAGAGTCAGTGGACTCTTAGAAGAAGAAAATGTCAAGGGCAGACAAATCCAAAAATAAAAGGCATCCACTATAGGGAGGTGAGAAAGATGGGCTGATTATCAGGGAAAGACGATGGTTTCGGAACTTAATGAACCAGATTAAAAAGTCTTCTCTATATAGTTAATAACTAAAATGATTTTAGAGTAACAGAATTTTGAATGGGACATTTGGTTCAGGATTTCTGCCAGAGCTCTAGGGCTAAAAACAATGAACAATAAATACTCTAACCTTCCGAGCAGAGGAGCTAACCGCAAATGGAGAGCTGGCAGGAAGAAAAGATTCTGCGAACAACATCCTGAGCAGCCCATACAAGAGAAGGGAATATGAAAACATAGGCGTGATCTGATGGTGCTTCTCTTCTTTCTATAGCATAGGGAGCAAGGATGCTCTCTCTTTCCAACGCTGCCCAAGCTGAATACAACAGAGAAGAGTGGCAGGAGGCACCAGGAGAACCTACCCATGACGTTTGGGAACGCCATCAGGAAGAGAAGGCTGGCATCTGACAACAAATCTGGGAGCTTGCTCCATGTAAGAACCCTCAGGCCCATCTTGGTGGGCCCACCAGAGTGGAGTACTGTGGCTGAGTTTGTGTGCAAGTGTGACAGAGGCCCCCAGGTGAGAAGGATATGTAAAATTAGACATTAGTCCTGAACCTCACCTCAAGCATTCATAAGGTGGGAGATTGGTGGGACTGACCGTGAAAGCAGAAGGAGGGAGAGGGCGAAGTGGGAACAGCCAATTTTCATCCCTCAGAGGGTGAGTGTGCACAGATTTCCTTGGGTCAAGTGAGTACTGAAGAAGATGCCTGCTAGAAACCCTTGAGAGGTCCCACCCAAGAGGACCTCCTGCCTGGAAGAATCTGGAGAAGCCCCGCTGGGGCAGAGTTGGCGTAAGAATTGTCTGCCCAGGGTGCTTTTCCTGCATCATGGAATGGGTTAGTGTCAGAATCCTTGAAGGGAGCCTCCAAAACCCCCAAATGTACCTCCAAATAGCCTCCAATTGGACTGCTTCTCAGACTGCACCCACAGTTGGATTTCATCATCTCTCAGGCAAAACTCAGAAGATTTGAACTGCTTGTGAGACTCAAGTTCCGATTTATACTGGAGTGTATTTTTTTCTAAATTTATTTTGTCGTTGTTGTCTAGAATATGCACAGAAAAACATATGCCAATTCAATCATTTCTACAAACACACTTCAGTGACATTCATTATGTTCTTTGAGTTATGCAACCATTATCATGCTCCTTTTCTGGGTTTTTCCTCCCCGATAAACATAAACTCACTGCTCCCTAAGGTTCCTATCTAATATGTCTAGCTGCTGTTGTCAGTTTAATTCCATATAGATAGTTCTTAAAAGAGCATAATGCTAAGACAGACTTTTTTTTTTTTTTTTTTTTTTTTACTAGTTTAGCTAAACCATTGTTTGGTTTTAAGAAGACTTCAGGGGATATTTTTGATTTAAACTTTAAAGACTATCTCAGGGCAATAGTTTCAGGGGTACATCTAGCCCCCATGGCTTCAGAAAGTCTGGAGTCCATGAGAATTTGAAATTCTATTCTACATTTTCCTCCTTTTGATCAGCTTTCTTCTATGGAATCTTTGATCAAAATATTCAGTAATGTTAGCTGGGTACCATCCATTTCTTCTGGTCTCATGGCAAAGGAGGCAGTTGTTCATGGAGGCAATTAGCCACACATTTCGCATCCTCCTCCTATTCCTGACTTTCCTTCTTCCTCTGCTGCTCCAGGCTAATAGAGATCAATTGCCACTTGAGAGCTTTTAAGACCCCAGGCACTATGCAAGGAACTAGGAGATAGAACAGAAGCACTAAACATGTAGGCCAATTACCCGGGGTGTCCCGTGAAAACATGAACCTAAACATCCAAACCAAGGAACCAAATCCTGTGAGGTTTTTGGTTGTACATAAGCAGTCTCAGCAGCTATTCTTTTTTTTTCTTTGTCATTGTTGTAAATATATCTACCACACAACTTTTGCCAATTGAACTTTTTTTTTTAATTGTTGTACTTTAAGTGAAAGTTTACAATTCAAGTTAGTCTCTCATACAAAAATTTATACATACATTGTTATGTGACCCTAGTTGCTCTCCCTATACTGTGACAGCACACTCTTCTTTTCCACCCCTGATTTCCCACGTCCATCAACCAGCTCCTGACCCTCTCTGCTTTGCCATCTCACCTCTGAACAGGAGCTACTCACTTAGTCTCATGTATCTACTTGAGCTAAGAAGCACACTCTTCATGAGTATCATTTTATGGCCCATAGTCCAGTCTAATCTTTGTCTGAAGAGTTGGCCTTGGAAATGGTTTTAGTTTTGGGCTAACAGAGAGCCCGGGGGCCACGTCTTCCAGGGTCTCTCCAGTCTCAATCAAACCATTAAGTCTGGTGTTTTTATTGGAATTTGAGTTCGGCACCCTACTTTTCTCCTGCTCCGTCAAGGACTCTCTGTTGTGTTCCCTTTCAGGGCAGTCATTGTGGTAGCCAGGCACCATCTAGTTCTTCTGGTCTCAGGCTGATGAAGTGTCTGGTTTATGTGGCCCTTTCTGTCTCTTGGGCTAATACTTTCCTCGTTGTGTCTTTGGTGTTCTTCATTCTCCTTTACTCCAGGTGGTTGGGATCAGTTGATGCATCTTGGATGGCAGCTCGCTAGCTTTTAAGACCCCAGAACCCACTCACCAAAGTGTGATGCAGAACATTTCCTTAATAAACTTTGTTATGCTAATTGACTTAGATGTCCCCTGAAACCATGGTCCCCAGACACCCGCCCCTGTTACTCTGTCCCACAAAGTGTTTGGTTGTATTCAGGAAACTTCTTAGCTTTTGGTTTAGTCCAGTTGTGCTGACCTCCCCTGAATTGTGTGTTGTCCTTCCCTTCATCTAAGATAATTCTTGTCTACTTTCTAGTTAGTGAATACCCCTCTCCGTCCCTGCCCTTGTAACCACCAAAGAATGTTGTCTTCTCTGTTTACACCTTTTCTTGGGTTCTTTTAATAGTGGTCTTAAACAATATTTGTCCTTTTGTGACTGACTAAGTTCACACAACATAATACCTTCCAGATTCCTCCATGTTATGTTTCACAGATTCAGCATTGTTCTTTATTGTTGCATAGTATTCCATCGTGTGAATATACCATAATTTGTTTATCCATTCATCTGTTGATGGGCACCTAGGTTGTTTCCATCTTTTGGCTATCGTGAACAACGCTGCAATGAACATTGGTGTGCATATACCTATTAGTGTGACAGCTCTTAATTCTCCAGGATATATTCCAAGGAGTGGGATAGCTGGATCGTATGGTACTTCTGTCTCTAGCTTTTTAATGAAGCCCCAAATCAATTTCCAAAGTTGCTGTACCATTTTACATTCCCACCAACAGTGTATAAGTGTTCCAGTCTCTCCACTACCTCTCCAACGTTTATTATTTTGTGTTTTTTGGATTAATGCTAGCCTTGTTGGGGTGAGAGGCTATCTCATTGTAGTTTTGATTTGCATTTCTCTAATGGCTAATGATCGTGAGCATTTCCTTATGTTTCTGTTAGCTGCCTGAATGTCTTCTTTGGCGAAGTGCCTGTTCATATCATTTGCCCATTTTTTAATTGGGTTGTTTGTCTTTTTGTTGTTGAGGTTTTGCAGTGCCAATTTAACTTTTTATAGGAGTACAACTTATTGACATTAATTACAATAATTAGCTGTGCAACCCTGCTTAATCAATGTGATTTTTCCATCACCATTAATCCCCTCCTTTCTCCCTTAGAGTATCTTTTTTTTTAATGTCTGAAAATTAAATCCTTCTAGTGTCTGAAGGTGGCCTCTGTGGTACATACAGTTTACGCTCAGGTACTAATGGAAAGGTTATTGAAAACCTACCAAGCAGCATGGAACAAAGGCATGGTGATCTGCTTCTATAAGGTCGCAGCCAAGAAAACATTATGGAGCACAGTTCTACTCTGTAACACATGGGGTCTCTGTGAGTCAGATCGACTCAACAGCAATGGGCATTTTTTTTTTTTTTTTTTGGTTTAATGCCTGAAAATGATTGAGAAGCTACTGGATCTGCCCCATCCAAGGATCAAGAACAGTGATGCTACTGTGTATGTCTGAAGAGCGATAGAAGAAAAATTAAGTCATTTCCTGTTTGCGCACCATCGAGTTCAGTCCACTTTACATACCAGTTCTGTTACATTCAGGGAAGCTTGGTGGCAAAGTGGTTAAGAGCTTGGCTGCTAACTGAAATGTCAGAGGTTTTAACCCACCAGCTGCTCTGTGGGAGAAAGATGTGACGGTCTCCTTCTTTGAAGATTACAGCCTTGGAAACCCTATAGGGCTGTTCTCCTCTGTCCTTTTGAGTCACTATGAGTGGGAATCGACTTGACGACAAGAGATTTGACTTTGTGGTTCCATGACATTCTAGTGTGGGACTCTGTCCTCTGTCTCTCATACTAATTAACAATCTCCAGCCTGCCTCAAAGCTCACTTTCTCTCAGAAGCCTTACTTCTTCTTCTTCTCCTCCTTTTACCTCTGTGTCTTACCAGTGCTGGTACCAGAAGCCGACAACTCAACTCTGACTCATGGTGACCCCACGTGTATCAGAGTAGAACTGAGCTCCATAGGGTTTTCAATGGCTGATTTTTCAGAAGTAGATCACCAGGTCTTTCTTCCAAGGTGCCTCTGGGAAGACTCAAACATCCAACCTTTTGTTTAGTAGCTGAGCATGTTGACTGTTTACACCACACAGGAACTCCTCTTGTGCCTTAGCCATTGTTATTCATAGACACTACAAAAATAATTCAGTCCCTTCTCAAGCACTTGGTCTTCCTTGATTAGTCGCTTAAGTTTTTTAAGGTCACTGGATCCAGTCTATTTGTCTCTTTGCCATGTGGAGAACATAGTGCTTAGATGATAGCTGAATTTAATATTTGGGAAAGTGGGAAAGGAAAGAATTAGAAGGCCATGACCAAGGACTCAAGAATTAGATTCAGCCTCCCACAGGTTAGGTGGCAGATACTAATGAGAAAGATCCCTGGGTGACTGAGGGCAGATTGTGAATCTATGCTTGCCCACCAAAATAGCCTCAACCCCTGGCCCTGGCTTTTGTAGGAACAGTTGTTTGGGTTTCTTAGTATCTGCTTTTGTCAGATGGTCTAATATCTGCTTTCTAGTAGAACAGATAGTAAACGTATCAGAGGCATGATTTATTCATTTTCTTTCAGGAGTTCAAGGTAACGCTGTATTCTTCAGAAGAAAGCACAGCACTGAATGCCCCTTTTTATTTATCATCTATTATGTTGAGTTGGTTTGACACAGCTGAAACTCCAAGTTTATTACTGCAGCTGTTTGACAATAGGGTACTTGAAAACTTTGGACATTCTAGAAAATAAGACAGCCTGGTTTCTGCTCTCTCAGTCAATCCAGGTCACAAGTACTTTTGAGAAGTTTCCCTTTTCTTCTTCTCTTCATTTTGTCTTCCTTTTGGAAAAGGCTAGGCAAAGTTTTGAAAGCTTCCTCTAAACTATGTAATTGGGTACATTTTTCAAAAGCGAAGTCCTTATTTCTCATGAAGACTTTGGTATGTTTCTTCTCCTGCAGGCTGTCAGAAGTGCAGGCCATTTTTGGAAGTTTTGAATGTGAAGGATAACACATTTGTTTCTCTAGTTCCTGCTGGCCTCGCCAGTTTTCGTGGTTATTTGCTTCCCTCGAATTTGTACTTTCCCAACCGCCACCAACCCTGAGTGAGTCCAAACTGGCTCTGCTCCCTCTCTCATTCTTGCTTTCCCTTTCAAGTGTCTTCTACTTTTTATGCAAAAAAAGAAAAAAATCAGGCTGGGAAGCCCTGGTGTTGCCATGACAGTAAGGTTGCTGCGGGCCTTTAATGGGTTTGAGTTCTAAACTTTGGAAAAAATAATGGTCTCAAAGGAGCAGGGGGGAGGCTGAGAGAGAGAGAGAGAGGAGAAAAATAAAACAGGGCCACAGCCTAGGAAGGGAGCGAGCCAGGAAAAGCAGGGCAAAACCCCTGGAAATGCATGCATGGTGACATCAGCCCCTTTCCCACAGAGCCCATTCACTGGGGAGTCGAAGCCTCCATTCACTGCCCAAGCCGACTCTTCAGGGCTGGCGAGGCCATCCCGCTCTTCCTGAATGCCTTTTTTGTTGGGGAACAGTGGCCTGTTCTGAAGCCCGGCATAAATGACTGAGTAATTCTCCGCTGTTGCCAGGAAGTCTGGGCTACTGGTGCGCTAACAATAGTGAACTTTATCTCCCACCCCGTGCTGGAAGTTTCAGCTGTAGGTCCCAAATTCTAATAAGGGTTTTATTCATGCTGCTGAGGTTATGGTAATATTTTACCCATCTTTTTTCATTAAGACGCAGTCATTGCTGCTATTGATGGAGGCCAGGACTGAGGAGTGAGGTGGGTTGGGGGTGGGGATGGTTAGGGGTGGGGAGGAAGATGGCAAATAAAAATGGGAGGTGAGAAGAAAGGAATTGTTTTTATATTAGCTGGTTGGGTTTGCTATTTAATATGAAACTCTAAACTGAATTAGAGGGAAGAAGAGAAAAAAATCACTGAGACCAATGAATCCCTGGACTGTAAAGTGTACTTGCAGGGAACGTTCTGTGTTTCCAAAGCTGTTTTTCTTGTCTCCTTTTCAGCACAAGGATCAGCAACCACAGCTGATGATCTGCTCAGAACTAGCGTGAGGCTAAGGGGCTTCTTCGCACTTCCAGGTCCGGAGGCAAATGCCTATGTTGGTTCTTGAGTGATTTCTTATCCTAGGTATTCCAACGCTTTCTTTAAAAATGGTGCTTAGCTGGGTGAAAACTTGATGCAGTTGTTTACTCCTTGTCCCTTAGGCTCTGAGGACACACCCCAAAGAGTGCTAGCAAAGAAGGTGCCGGCCACTGACCTGCTGGGGGACCCCAGAGAAACAAGCTATTTGCACCCCCCAGGGGCATTATGGGATGAATGGGACTAGGAAAATCAGATCACGTTTATGCAAGACTATTTTAAGAAAATAGACAACCCAAACAACACGTGTAAGCTGATAAAAATTCTCTGCAAAAAAATCAAACTTCAAGTACAAGAAAATTTTAAAACAACACGTTAATCAGAATTAAATATACTAAAGCCAGCATCAGAAGACATGAAGAAAACATCTTTGAACAAATATTTAAAAATTAAATGCAGAAGCGAGAAGCAAAACAAGATAAAATGAGTTAATGAAACTCAGGAGAAAAATAAAATAAAATGACACAATCATACAAGAAATGAAGCTGAATTACAAAGTGTCCAAAGAAGAATAGAGTCAATTGAAAATTTAATAAAGACCACTCTGGGAAACATTGAGGAAAATGACCAAGAGAATTAAAGTAAGATACAGAAAACATAAAAGGGGTCTGAGACAAAGAGGTTAAAATACTAGACAAAGAAAGTACAACGTATGTGTGTATGTCTATACATTCACTCCTCACTCCTCTCTTATCGACATGGTTATATTTCAAAGACGAGGTTGTTACAAGAAAATAGATGCTATGCAAAAATGAAAGATGACCACAGCAGATAAAAAAATAGAGGATGACTACATCATTTCATAACTGCCAAACCACTGAGAATCAAGGGCCAGCCAAGCTGACACATAACTCTAACCAATATAGCCAGCATTACTCTTGCCTCACACTTTGGCATTTGTTACTGCCAAACAAATGTCGTTAATGCGCAAAATAGTCGGACAGGAGATTTTTACTATTGTTGTAGATGTGAGATGTTGGATAACAAGACAGTTGGTAAGTGAGGAGTAGGTGTATACACTTGGATTTCATGAAGAAGAAAATAAAAACAATGGAACAGAACTAGCATTCAGATTTACATTTCAAAAAAATACATTAAAAATGCTGTGTATAAAAATCCATGGAACACATTTAAAGAAGTGATAAGACCAAAAATCACAATGTTAAGTATCTATGTCAATGTAAGTAAAAGAATGAGACTCAACTGAAATCTAATTCAAAAAGGAGAAAAAGAACAAAGTAAAACAAAAGGAAATATTTAATAAAGATAAATACAGAAATTAATGAGGTAAAAAACAGGAAAATCTTATCTTTAAAAAATAGAAAAATAAACTAATTTAATCAAGAAAAAAAGAAGAAAAATATTGAAAAATAAAATACAACAAGGGATAAATAACTATTGATTCACAGAAAAAAAAATCATGGAGACACACATATGTAAAATAATTTGTAGAGATCTTGATTAAATGAATAATTTTCAGTAAAAACAATTGACCAAAATTGACCCTAGTGAACATAGAAACCTTCAACTGACTAATTTCCATGGAAGAGATAGAAAAATTTATCAGATGCTACTTCTCAAACAGGAGCCTTGGTGGCACAGTGGTTAAAGTGCTCAGTTGCTAACCAAAAGGTTGGCGGGGTTTGAACCTACCAACTGTTCCATGGGAGAAAGATGTGGCAGTCTGCTTCCATAAAGATTTACAGCCTTAGAAACCCTATGGAGGCAGTTCCTGTCTTTCCTATAGGGTCACTATGAGTGAGAACCCACTCAACCGCAATGGGTTTGGTTAGATCCTCAAACAAGCATCAAGTGAAATGGTTTCACAGGGATATGCTACTAAACTTTTAGAGAAGGAATAGTCACAATGTGCCATAAATCATTTTAGAACACAGAAAATGAAGGGGAACATCCACATTCTTTTTATGAAACATGTATAACATTGATAAACCTATTGCCTACTGCCATAGAGTCGATTTCCACTCATAACATTGATAACTATACTTAATAAAGTTAGAAAAACAAAGGAAATTACAGACATATTTCACTTATTAACATGGTGCAAAAAGCCAAAATAAATTATTATTAAACAGATTCTAACACTACATTAAAAAAAAAAATTCATCCTGGACATGTGTGGTTTTATACCAGAATTCAAGGATGGCTCAATATTAGGACATCTTATTAATAATTTTCATCATATAATTAGGTCTAAGGAGAAAAATCATATGAATATCTCCAAAGATGCACAAAAAAGGCTGAGAAATTCAACTCCCATTCTTTATAAAGTCTCTTGATGAAATAGGAATCTTTAACATATATATATATTTGTTGTTGTTAGGTGGCATCGAGTCTATTCTGACTCATAGCAACCCCATGCACAACAGCATGAAACACTGCCTTGTCCTGCGCCATCCTCATGATTGTTGTTATGCTTGAGCCCATTGTTGCAGCCATTGTGTCAGTCCATCTTGTTGAGTGTCTTTCTGTTTTTCACTGACCTGCTGCTTTACCAAGTATGATGGCCTTCTCCAGGGACTGATCCCTCCCGACAACTTGTCCAAAGTATATAAGACATAATCTGGCCATCCTTCCTTCTAAGGTTCTGATTGTACTTCTTCCAAGACAGAGTTGTTTGTTCTTTTGGCAGTCCATGGTATATTCGATATTCTTTACCAACACCATAATTCCAAGGCATCAATTCTTCTTCAGTCTTCCTTATTCATTGTTCAGCTTTCATATGCATATGAAGCAATTGAAAACACCATGGCTTGGGTCAGGGGCACGTTACTCCTTAAAGTGACATCTTTGCTGTTTAACACTTTAAAGAGGTCTTCTGCAACAGATTTGTCTAATGCAATGCATCTTGATTTCTTGACTGCTGCTTCCATGGATGTTGATTGTGGATCCAAGTAAAATGAAGTCCTTGACAACTTCAAACTTTTCTCCATTTATCATGATGTTGCTTACTGGTCCAGTTGTGGGGATTATGTTGAGGTGTAATTCATAGTGGAGTAGTCTTTGATCTTGTGTCATCTGCATATTGCAGGTTATTAATGAGTTTTCCTTCGATCCTGATGCTAAGTTCTTCTTCACATAGTCCAACTTCTTGGATTATTTGCTCAGCATACAGATTGAATAAGTACGGTGAAAGGATACTACCCAGATGCACCACTTTTCCTGACTTTAAACTGTGCAATATTCCCTTGGTCTGTTTGAACTACTGCCTCTTGATCTATGTACAGTTTCCTCATGAGCACAATTAAGTATTCTGGAATTCCCATTCTTCACAATGTTATCCATAATTTGTTATGATCCACACAGTTGAATACCTTTGCATAGTCAATAAAACACAGGTAAACATCTTTCTGGTACGCTTTGCTTTCAGTCAGGATCCATCTGACATCAGCAACGATTTCCCTGGTTCCACATCCTCTTCTGAATCCGGCTTGAATTTCTGGCAGTTCCCTGTTGATGTACTGCTGCAATCGCTTTTGAGTGATCTTTAGCAAAATTTTTCTTACATGTGATATTAATGATATTGTTTGATAATTTCCCCATACCATTGGATCACCTTTCTTGGGAATAGGCATAAATATGGATCTCTTCCAGTCGGTTGGCCAGGTAGCTATCTCCCAAATTTCTTGGCATAGATGAGTGAGCACTTCTAGCACTGCATCCATCTGTTGAAACATCTCGGTTGGTATTCCATCAATTCCTGGAGCCTTGTTTTTCGCCAATGCCTTCGTGCAGCTTAGACTTCTTCCTTCAGTATCGTTGGTTCTTGATCATATGCTACCTCCTAAAGTGGCTGAAAGTCAGCCAATTCTTTGTGGTACGGTGACTCTTTGTATTCCTTCCATCTTCTTTTGATGCTCCCTGCCTCGTTTAATATTTTCACCGTAGAATTGTTCAGTATTGCAACTCGAAGTTTGAGTTGTTTCATCAGTTCTTTCAGCTTGAGAAATGCTGAGCCTGTTCTTCCCTTTTGGTTTTCTACCTCCAGGTCTTTGCACATTTCATTATAACACTTTACTTTGTGTTCTTGAGCTGCCTTTGAAACCTCTTCAGCTTTTACTTCATCATTCCTTCCTTTCACTTTAGCTACTCTACATTCAAGAGCAAGTTTCGAATCTCTTCAGACATCCATTTTGGTGTTTTCTTTCTTTCCTATCTCTTAAAGGAGCTCTTGCTTTCTTCTTGTATGATGTCCTTGATGTCATTTCACAACTTGTCTGGTCTTCGGTCATTAGTGTTCAATGCATCAAATCTATTCGTATGATGGTCTCTAAATTCAGATGGGATATACTCAAAGTTGTACTTTGGCTTTCTTTGACTTAATTCTATTTTTCTTCAGCTTCAACTTGAACTTGTATATAAGCAATCAATGGTCTGTTCTGCAGTTGGCCCTTGGCCCTGTTCTGACTGATAATGTTAAGCTTTTCCATTGTCTCTTTCCGGGGACGTAGTCCGTTAGATTCCTGTGTATTCCAGTCAAAGAGGTCCATGTTTATGTTGTTGAAAAAAGGCGTTTTCAATGAAGAAGTCATTGGTCTTGCAGAACTCTGTCATGCAATCTCTTGCATTGTTTCTATTACCAAGGCCGTATTTTCCAACTACCAATCCTTCTTTGTTTCCAGTTTTTGCATTCCAATCACCAGTAGTTATCAATGTAAACTGATTGCATGTTTGATTAATTTCAGACTGCATAAGTTGGTAAGAATCTTCAATTGCTTCCTCTTAGCCTTAGTGGTTGGTGCATAAATGTGAATATTAGTCATATTAATTGGTCTTCCTTGTAGGCGTATGGATATTTTCCTATCACTGACAGTGTTGTACTTCAGGATAGATCTTGAAATATTCTTTTCAACAATGAACATGATGCTGTTCCTCTTCAATATTGTCATTCCTGGTATAGTAGACCATATGACTATCTGATTCCAAATGGCCAATACCAGCCCATTTCAACTTACTAATGCCTAGGATACTGATGTTTATGCATTTCATTTTTGACAATTTCCAATTTTCCTAGATTCATACTTTGTACATTCCACGTTCTGATTATTAATGGATATTTGCAGCTGTTTCTTCTCATTTTGAGTCTTGCCACATCAGCCAATGAAGGTCCTGAAACTTGACTCCATCCACGTCATTAAGGTCGACTCTACTTTGAGGAGGCAGCTCTTCCCCAGTCATCTTTTGAGTGCCTTTCAACCTGAGCAGCTCATCCTCCAGCATTATATCAATGTTCTGCTACTTATAAGGTTTTCACTGGCTAATTTTTTTCAGAAGTAGACTGCCAGCTCCTTCCTCCTAATCTGTCTTAATCTGGAAGCTCAGCTGAAACCTGTCCATCATGGGTGATCCTGATGGTATTTGAATACTGGCGGCATAGCTTTCAGCATCACAGCAACACGAAAACCCCCACAATATGACAAACTGACATATATGAGTGTGTGTGTGTGTGTGTGTGTGTGTGTGTGTATGAAGCCCTGGTGGTGCAGTGGTTAAGAATTCAGCTGCTAACCAAAAGTTTGACAGTTTGAAGCCACTAGCAGCTCCTTGGAAACCCTTTGGGCAGTTCTATTCTGCTCCATAGGGTCACTGTGAGTCAGAGTTGACTCAATGGCAACAGGTGTGGTTTTGGGTTTATATATATATATATATACATACATACATACATACATATATATATATATCCCAATCCTAATTCCAGAATCTTTCTTAATTGGGATACACTAGAGACATTCATACTAATGTTAGGAACAAAGCAAAGATTCACACTATCTCCACGACTATCTGACAACAATGCATTAGACTAGAGGAAACTAGTGAAGACGCAGAAATTGTAAAAAAAACAAACAATCAAAAAAACTCTTTAATTGCAGGTGACATGATAATATACCCAGAAAACCCCAGAGAATGAGAGAGTATTTCACTATATACCCTCAGTTTTGGGGAACGGCAGGTGGTGATAACTGCAAACAAATCCTGAACTCGTTCAGTAGGTTCACTTCATCCTGGTGTGGACAAAGTCATTCCGAAACTATTTCAGATCTCTTACAAGATTGAGCAAATAAAGAAATGAATTGATGTTGATTTATAGGTAGAGAGATAGATAGATGATACATTTGGATTTGATTGATTGGATTGGAATTTGAAAAATTCATGCAAACACATGATTTCTAAAATAAGTGTACATATATTCATATATATGTGTGATATACATGTAGGTGTGTATATATGTATTGTCTGAGTATATATATAGAGAGATAGATATATATAATTTTTTTCCTTAGCTCTATCTACCAAAAGGGCATAGAAGCATCACCCTCCCCACCCAAAATAGCAATGAGCATACTTATAACTCAGATCTTAGCTTCTAGTGTCATTTTCCCCTAAAAGAAACCAGGGTTCCTCAGAGAAATGGCTGATTCTGCTACAGGGTCAAGGAAGGTAGGTTATAGATGAGCTTGGTATATTTTCTTATCTCAGAAAATAAAGAAATGTCCAAAAAGTGATGGTTGACTTGTCAAAAAGACACTACAGCCAACCGGCAGGGGCTCTAACAGGTCCAATATGCACAATTGGAGCAACAAAATAATTAAGAAGAGTACTGGATTATAAACACCGGAAAAGTAGGAATCCATGAGGCTATGTTGATAATCTTATAAGCAATGATTTTATTCTACTTGGATCAACAGTCAATGCCCATGGAAGTGGAAGTCAAGATTCAAGAAAACATATTGTATTGGGCAAATTTGCTTCAAAAGCCCTGTTTAAAGTTTTAAAATGCAAACATGTCACTTTGAAGACTAAGGCGTGCCTGACCCAAACCATATTCTTTTCAATGGCCTCATATGCATGAGAAAGGTGGGCAATAAAAAAGGAAGACAGAAGAAGAATTGACACCGTTTAATCACAGTGTTGGCAAAGAATACTGAATGTACCATGGACTGCCAGAAGAACGAACACATCTGTCTTAGCAGAAGTACAGCCAGAATGATCCTTAGAAGCGAAGACGGTGAGACTTTGGCTCACTTACTTTGGACACATCACCAGGAAAGGCTAATCCCTAGAAAGGATATTATATTATGTTTGGTAAAGTAGAGGGTCAGCAAAAACCAGGGAAGCCATCAGTGAGCTAAACGGACACAATAGGCACATCAGTGGACTCAAACATATCAAAGATCG
Source organism: Trichechus manatus latirostris (assembly GCF_000243295.1). Taxonomy (NCBI): domain Eukaryota; kingdom Metazoa; phylum Chordata; class Mammalia; order Sirenia; family Trichechidae; genus Trichechus; species Trichechus manatus. The sequence continues at coordinate 6,757,962 of NW_004443938.1, read as the reverse complement.
TGGAGATGGTGCGGGACTGGGCGATCGTTGGTTCTGTATACATAAGGTTGCCATGAGTCACAGTCGACCTGACGGCAGTTAACATCAACAATAGGCTGATAATAAAACAAACAAATAAATAATCGCATAGACTTTTTTCTAGAGCTTTTGGAAGCTTGAATTGTTTTCCCCCAAAAGATATGTTGAAGTCTTAACCCGCATACCTGTGAATGTGACCTTGTGTGAGGAAATAGAGTTTCTCTTTGCAGACACTATCAGTTAAGTTAATGAAGTCATACTGGAGTAGGGCGTGTCCTGATTCTAATCCCTTCTCAGTGGCCTCCTATAAAAGACAAGGACAGACATGGAAACTGAGTTACACACCGGTGGAAGACAGCATGTGAGGATCCACCTACAAGGCAAGGAATGGCAAGAAATGTCTGGGGCTGCCAGAAGCTGAACAAGACAAGGAAGGATCTTCCCCTCATAGAGAGAGAGCACTACCCTGAGGAGGCCCTGATATTGGACTCCTGGCCCCTAAAACTGTGAGAGAATAAATTCTGTTCTTTAAATTCACCCACTCTGGGGCACTTGTTACTTTAGCCTAGGAAACTTAGGCAGGTGTCCCACTACCGAGTCAGGGCAGAGCCATGCACCTTCCCTGCCCGCCCTGGAAGGTATACTTGCTTGGATTTACTTGTTTAGGAAACAACAGCTTAAACATACCTGAGGTTTCAATTTAATAAACCCCAAACTTGCGTATAGCACATTTCAGCTTACACAGGGACTTCATTACAGTGCCATGTGGATCTTCCCAACAGCGCTGTGAACTGGAGAGTTTTATGTTCACGTTTCTATGTGGAAACTGAGGCTTGGGGAGGTTGGGACTGAGGCAAGACCCCTAGTCATCTAATGTGCTGTGCAGCGGGTTCTGCCTGCAGTCTGGGCGAGCAAATGGAATATTCACAGGGTGTGAAACGAAGGTGGATGTATTGTCTGTACATTTTATCAGACAACTTTACCAAGTACCCAGCTTCCCTCTCCCCTTCCCTGTTATGATGTACTCACAGAAATGCTAAGTTTTTTGCCTTCTCCAAGTTCACATTTGGCCAACTAGAATAGTAAAGTCAAACAATGCATTCTCTGCTTGAACATCCGCTACAGAACTACGTGACCGTTCAGGAGACCCTGGCCTCAGAACCCGAGAAGCAGGGGTCAGTGGATTTCTGTTGTGTGTGTGGTCTGTGTGTGTGTGCATTCTTGTATGTGTGTGTCTTTATATATGGCATGTGTAAGTGGTGTGTATCCGTGTATGGTGTGTGGGTATGTGTGTGCATGTGTTGTGTGTGCATATGTGTGATGTCTACATGTATGTATGTATGACTGTGGTACGTGTATTCGGTGTGTCTATGTACGTTCTTTGTATGTGGTGTGTGTGGTATGTGTGTGCATCTGCTTGTATGTGGTGTGTGTGTTATGTCTGTGCATGGCATGTGTGTCTTTGTGTGTATGTGGTTGCATATGGTGTGTATATACGGGTGCTGTGTATGTACATGTGAGTGTCATGTGTCTGTATGTGTGGTATGTAGTATGTGTGTGTGTCTGTATGTCTCTGGTATGTATGTATGTGGTGTGTCTGTGGATGTGTCTCTGTGTGTGCATATAGTGTGTGTGTGTTGTATGTGTGTGCTGTATGTGTGTGTGTATGGTGTGGTGTGTGTTTGGTGTGTCTGTGGTATGTGTGTATGTGGTATGGATGAGTCCATTGTGTGTGGTTTGTGGTATGTGCCTGTGTCTCTGTGTATGGGTGGTGTGTGTCTCTGTGGTTTGTGTGTAGGTGGTGTGTGTGCTGTGTCTGTATGTATGGTGTGTCTATGTAGTATGTATATGGTGTGTGTGTGTATGTGTGGTGTGTGTGTATGTATGGTGTGGTGTGGGGGTGTGTGTGCATGTTTGCGTAGATGTATAATTAATTCTTCACTCTTAGTACAGTACCCCGTGTTTGGGGATGAGCTTTGACAGAGCTATAGCATTTCTGCCTGGATGCCATGCCTCTTGCTTTGTGTGATGGCCTTGGTACCAAAGGAATCCAGCAGAATTACACATTCATTGAGAGATGAAAATGACCTGAAACTAGTGGTTTAAATCTATTGCCTGAGGCAGAGTATCCCTGCAGTCCTCTGTACCCAGTTGCTCAAGAAATGCATTGATCCCATCAATTTTACTGACACTGATTCATGTTTTAATTGAAACCTTTGATTGTTGCTACATTTTCCGGATCTTGGACGTGTGTAATCTTCTCATGATCCATTTTCTAAAATGTTGCAAAGGATTATCTGATTCTTAAAACTTAACATTAATCAAGGCTTCATGTCTACATCACCTGGGATGCCACTGGAGTATAGAAATGGTGAGCGAGTACCGCTTTATGGAGTTTCTTGTTAAGCTGAAGGTTGGAGAGGTTCGAGCCAAGACACAAGGCCTTCCTCAGCCCTGGTGCAGGATTCAAGCTCTCATCAGCAGGAAGGAGAGTCAGAATTAGATTCACTGTGCTTTGAGAGAAGTCCTTTCAGGATAACTGTAAATTAATCAAGAAGTGTCTTCTCAAAGCGTTAAATCAACTTCGGAAGTCCATGTCTAAGAGGCGCTATTAGCACAGCAGCTCTTCAGCTCCCTATTGCATCTCAGAAGATTGTCACAGCTAGAGACTAACGACGTGTTAAATGGTGACGTCCCTTCAGAATGAAAAGAATTAAGGGACTCACCTCTTGGGTAAAAATAGAAAGACTAATGAATAATTCACCAACTAAGGTGAATCCTTTTGTTTTGTCATCCATCAATTACCTAGCAGTGCCCATTCTACCCCACTATGTCTTAAGACTTTAACTGGTGCTTGCTCGGCTGCTAAGCAAAAGATCGGCAGTTTGAATCCATCAGCCACTCCTTGGAAACCTGATGGGGCAGTTCTACTCTGTCCTATGGGGTCGCTATGAATCGGAATTGACTCAACGGCAATGGGTGGTGGTCGGTGGTAGGTAAAAATGTCACATGGGTGGTGTTCTGGACTGAATTGTATGCTACCCCCTAAAAAAATACGGTTGGAGTCTTAGTCATCTAGCGCTGCTATAACAGAAATACCACAAGTGGATGGCTTTAACAAAGAGAAGTTTATTCTCTCACAGTCCAGTAGTCTAGAAGACCGAATTCAGGGCATCAGCTCCAGGGGAAGTCTTTCTCTTTCTGTTGGCCTTCTCATCAGTCTTCCCTTGTTCTGGGAGCTTCTCAGCACAGGAACCTTGAGTCCAAAGGACGCGCTCTGCTCCCGGAACCGCTTTCTTGTTGGTATGAGGTCCCCAACTCTCTGCTTGCTTCCCTTTCCTTTTATCTCTTGTAAGATAAAAGGTGGTGCAGGCCACACCCCAGGGAAACTCCCTTTACATTGAATCAAGGATGTGACCTTCATAAGGGGTGTTATGAAATCCCACCCTCATCCTCTTTAACATAAAATTACAATCACAAAATGGAGGACAACCACACAATTTCTGGGAATCGTGGCCCAGCCAAATTGATACATTTTTGGGGGGACATAATTCAAAAACCATGACAGAGTCCTAACCTTTCTACCTCACTTCCCAAAATGCAATCTAATGTGATGCAAGCAGTCAGTTGGGGTCCTACCAATGCAGGGTGGATCTCAAACCTAATCACTTCTGAGTTCTAACATGAGCAGAGTAGACACAGATGCTGGCAGACACGGGGAGAAGACACAGGTTATCTGACAACCAGGGAGACAGATGCATCTAGAAGCCCAGGAACTTGAAGAATTGCTAGCTATTGGAAGCTGAAATAAACAAAGAAGAGCCTTCCCCTAGAGTCACACTCTGAATTTGGACTTCTGGCCTCCTGTGAGAAAATAAAAGTTCTTTAAAGCCTCACAATTGTGGTATTCGTGGTATAGCAGCACCAGGACACTAAGACAGGGCTTCATGGCTTGTGGTCAGAAGCTCAGGACAGGCGGGTGGTTTCGGCTCCAGACACAGAATTCTCAGGCCCAGCGTACACCCTTCCTTTATCTTTGCTGCTAAGATCAGTTGACGTTTTCTTCGGGAGTCCTGTGTATAAGCTGGGGCACTTCCCTAATAGAGAGGTCTAAATGATTCTACAATTTTGAAATCTTGGCCACGAGTGTAGACAATGAACTTTCATGGATTGCATGCCACGCATTTCTTAGTTCCCCAGAAAATGCTGGTGTTTTTGTTACTGCTGGTCTCTGTTTTGGAGGTTGCTGGCACTTCTGTGACCGTGTTTATGTTCACTTAACAGCAAGGGGGGACGCCTTCAGAATAGAAAGGAAAATAAAGTTTAAGTTCACAAACTCTGACAAGAAACATATCTTGCTTTGTATTTTTGGGGGGGTGGGGAATCAACTCAATGGCAACCATTTTCTTTTTTTGGCTTTGAGGCTTATTAAAATAAGCAAACTAAAATTCACTGGTTTGTGTCCAAAAGGTAATATCACACTAGTTCTTGTCATGTAGCTTTGTTGATTTTTTTCCCTGGATACTCAAGAACTCTGCCTTCTGTTATCAATGTCATTTTTGACTTTCTTTCTCCATCTGCTTTTAAGATTTGATGTCTTTTTTTTTTTAAGAGATTGGCTGATTCTTCCTTTTGTTGTTTATCTTTCTTTCTATGTACCAAATCATAGGAACTGCGTTCTTAATAATATCCATGTTAATCATAAACAAGTTTAGATTTTTGAATTCTGCCTTCTACCTGAGAAAATCTTTCCCCAGAATTACTGATAGTAAAAGTTGCACAATTAGCAGTCTTTGAATGTGTCTATGTTCACTCTCTTATCCTATTTCAGATGATAATGGGCATTGGGAGTGCAATGGCCAACAGATTTTGCTTGAAGAAGGAAGAGCAGAACGGGGCCAGAGACTCAGGGTGTTATAACTGGAAAATCGGTCTCCAGTTTGATGCAGGTGATGGAAGCAGGTGGGTGCTATGAAACGAAGGAAGTCTGAAATAAAGAAAAGAGGAAAACCACACATTATTCTGACTGATATAAATTAACTGAGTGCAGACCCAAAATATTTGCTACCAACCTTTCAGTAGTCAGGATAAATTCAGAGCCTCACTGGAATTTGATCACATCAAGGAATATATGTGAGTCTCCTCTGAAAGTGGCATTGTCCGTGCACAAGACCAGGGCGAAATCAGAACTGAATCACTCGGCCATGGCCTCAGGGGGTCCAGGCAGCGTGGCCCCATTAGTCATTGAGCTGGAATTCATGACATGTCATGGTGAGATCTGAGTCATGTGTCCATCCTTCCACCAAATCGCATCATTCAACAGCCATTGATTCAGTGCTTATTATGTACCAGGCTCCTCAATGGAAGGTTTTGGAAAAAATGACAGATTGTGGAGTTAATAAAAAAGAAGAAAAGTCAGTGCTTAATAACTTGTTGGATGTGGGAGTGAGGAAGAGGAAGGGCTTGAGGATGACTCTGTGGTCCACCACTTGGGTCAGTAGATGGGCGATGATGTGATGCACGGAGATGGACAGGGCAGAGGAGAGGAGATGATGAGTCTAGTTTTGAACCTGTGAGTTTGGGGTGCTGGTGGGATTTCTAAGTGGAGAATTGTAAGAAGGGCTTAGTTATACAGAGGTGAAGATATTACAGAAAAGTAATACTCATGAGCCAATAAATAGTAATTAAGGCCAAAAGAGTGCATAAATCTCCAAGTGAGTGAGAAGAGAAAATGCAACAATAGCTAATAAATGGATGGTGAATGGAAAAGCCGTGAATGAAGGTAGGGCCCGAGAAGTAGGAGGAATACCAGAAGATCATGGTATTCAGGAAATCCCTGGAAGAAAACATTTGAGGAATAAAGACATAGCCGACGGTGCAAAATTTATGCTTTTTTGTTGTTGTTGTTAGCTGCTGTGAAGTCCGTCCCAACTTGTGGTGACCCCATGCACAGTGGAACAAAATATCACCAGGCCTTCCTTCCTAGTCTGTCTTATTCTGGAAGCTCCACTGAAACCTGTTCAGCATCATGAGGGCAGGTGACAGACGTGTGGTGGCTGTGCATGAGCTGCATTGGAAGGGAATTGAACATGGGTCTCCCTCATGAAGGCGAAAATTCTATCACCCAATCACCAAGGCCGCAATGCAAAATTTATAGAGGGAGCAAATAAGTCTGGGACTGGAAAGCATCCATTTAAGGAGGAAGGTGTCATCGGTGAGCTGGTCATGGGCTGTTCTGGTGGGGACAGAAGCCTGGTTGTCAAGGTTCAGGCTCATCTATTGGACCCTGCCATGGTAGATGACTATTTGGAGAAAACAGCCACTCAAGATTATCTTAATTAGAGGGGAATGTGGAGTCAAGGGGTGGGGGTGGGGGGATGGGATTGGCTCTTTTTGTTGCTGTTTTATTTTTTGCTTTGTGTTTTAGAACCAATACCAGTAGCTGTTGCCATGAAGTAGACTCCAACTCATGGTGACCTCATGTGTGTCAGAGTGGAACTTTGCTCCACAGGGTTTTCAATGGCTGATTTTTCAGAAGTAGATGGTCAAGTCTTTCTTCTGAGGAACCTCTGGATGGACTTGAACCTCCAACCTTTCAGTTAGCAGTCATGTGCATTAACCGCTTAAAGAGGGCCTTAATCTTCCTGCTAAACTGTAAGCTCCAGGTGAGCAGAAGTCATTTCTGTTTCTATTCACCAACATTTCCTCAACAACTACAGTGCTGGGCATAACACGGATGGGTGGTTCATATTTGTTGAGTGTTTGAATGAATGAATGAATGAGCAATGTAAGCATGGCTAATCTGACAAAGAAAAACCAGTTTGGGTATATAGGACCCATTTATCCAGTGCCATCCAGTCGATCCTGACTCAGAGTGACCGTATAAGACAGAGTAGAACTGCCCTATAGTGTTTCCGAGACTTTAATCTTTACAGAAGCAGACTGTTACATCTTTCTCCCAAAGAGTGGCTGGTGGGTTCGAACTGCCGATCTTTCAGTTAGCAACAGAGCACTTAACCATTGTGCCACCAGGACTCCTTGGTATATAGGAGAAAGGAGATAACTGGGGAGACTAACACTCTCTTCACTTTGGCTTCTCATGGTCTGTTCTACTCTAAATTGGTACACACTGGCCAATTGTTTTAGTTCCCTGGTGCTGCTGTGACAGAAATACCACAGTGGGTGGCTTTGAAGAACAAGAATTTATTTTCTCAAGATTTTGGAGGCTGAAAGTCCAAATCATGGTCTCAGCCATGTTAATTCCTTCCTTGTAGGTATTCCTGGGTGTTCCTTAGTTCTGTGGCTTGTGTATAAGTGTGTGTGTGTGTGTCTGTGCTACTCTTTATATCCTTGTATAACTCAAACATGATTAGATTTCGAGTCCACTCTACACTGATATGACCTCAGCTGATTAATTACATTACATTAGATTGCATTATGGAAGGGGATTGCATTACTTTAGGTTAGATTACACTCATAGGTGTTGATGTTGTTGTTGGGTGCTACGTAGTCGATTCTGTCACACAGCAGCCCCATGTGACGAGTAGAGCTGCCCTATCATAGGATTTTCTAGGCTGTAATCTGGTGGCATAGTGGTTAAGAGCCACGGCTGCTAACCGAAAGGTCGGCAGTTCGAATCCACCAGGTGTTTCTTATAGACTCTATGGGGCAGTTCTACTCTGTCCTATAGGGTCGTTATGAGTCGGAATTGACTCGACCACGAGTTTTGTTTTTTTGGTTTAATCTTTATGGAAGCATATCGCCAGGTCCTTCTCCACAAAGCTGCTGGCTGCATTTGAACCACCAACCTTTATGGTTAGCAGCCGAGCCCTTAACCATTGGGCAACCAGGGCTTGTTTCCCACTGGTATAGAGCATGGGATTACAACACATATTTTGGGGGGACACATTTCAATCCTTAACATCAGTATTGACAAAGCGAGGTATGTTGTGGGCCAGGTAACTCAGATGGGTATACTGTTCAATCTGTTGTATTCATTAGCCAGAAATTCTCCAAAAATTCTCTGCAAATAACTGAAGATCATTGCTCACATAATAAAACACACCCCTGAAACCTGGATTTTAATTTTCCCTCCTTCCTACCCTTTTACACTTTCCATTTTCCCACTTAATTTGCACACATTGTCCTATTTCATGCTTCTCTGTGTTCCTTTCTTTTTCTAACCAAACTTATCTTCATTCTGCTTCCCCAAACTAACATCTGGTGGCTTGCTCATAACAATGTCATTAAAAAAGAAAGAAGGGGAAGTCCAAATTGATGCCACTCAGGAACTCTGGGGGCAGCAGTGGGGGCCTCGGGCTCACTCCTGACCCCTGACCCAGCTCGTGTGCCTGCTATGAGCCAGCCTGTGCTCTGCAGCTTTCACAAGCACAATTTCTCTAAAATGCAGTCATTCACCTATTTGGGAAGATTCTCTGTTGATAGACTCATAGGAAAGGGAAGCCCAGAAGTTCCGGCCTGCATTTCATATAGGCTTCTCAGCTGCCAGCTCTGGGATTCATGCTGAGTCTGATGCTTCTCCCCCTATAGCTGCAGAAATCTCTTGCTGGCAGGCTTCCTCATGACACTTCCGGCACTTCCTGCTTCCCTCAACAGGAAACACTGCAAAGCAGCCATCCCCTGGGCCTGGGAGAGCACCTACTTCCTTCCAGAACAAGGAAATGCTGTGATGCAGGCCAGCTGAAAACTGAACAAAAGAAATGAGCGTAACCAAGCAATAATAACCCCACAAACGCTCAGACACACAGAGGGCTTTCAAACACATTCAGCTCTAGGGACAAAGGAATAAAACTGAGACTACTTGGATTAAAGTCAGACCTACCTTCCCAGAAGATAGGATAATGCAAGACTGTAGGCTCCGCTTTGAGTCATGCTTCTATAACTCTGTTGAGCAGCTTTGGGTGAGTTGTTTAAAATCTCTGAATCTCAGATGGCTCAGATAAAGGTAGTATCTTAATGGTTGTTGAAGGGATTAGGTGAGGTAACTCATATTAAGAGTTTAGCACAGTGGCTGGAACATAGTAAAGTGCTTATCATCAAAACGAAAACCAGTTGCCATCGAGTCAACCCTGACTCGTGGTGACCCCACGTGTGTCAGAGTGGTAATGTGCTCCATAGGTTTTCCAAAGACGATCGTTTGGAAGTAGACTGCCAGGCTTTCTTCTGAAGTGCCTCTGGTTGGAGTTGAGTCACCAACCTTTCGGTTCATAACGGACAATGTTAACTCTTTGCACCACCCAGGGACGACATCATCAAAAGATAGTAATTCTTAATTAGCTTCCTTTGCCTATGGGAAATAGTGACACCTTATGAGTACAGGCAGTCCCTGGATGAGGAATGCATTGTCTTCCTAAATCTGTCTTTAAGTCGAATTTGAATGTAAGTTGGAACAGTTAGGTATGGTTCATATCTAACGTCAATTAGTCAAATGTTTGTCTTAGTATATAGTACATAGTGTACCTTTCTATGCATAAAAAACATTGAAGAAACAATTCCAGATACACTAAAATATCTTTAACTTAGTAATACAGTAATAATAATCATGTTCTGATGCATGTCACAAAGTAGCTCCATTTTTTTATAATGAACCTTTGTATGTACTTAGAATTTCTAAAATAATAGGCTTTATAGGGGTTGTTTCCTAACTACGGTTGTATGTAAGTCAGACATTGGTAACCCGGGGACTTTCTGTATAAAAGATTCATCCCAAGTATACAGAGAGTCATGCCACTACATCCAATGCTATAGAGAAAACCACAGACAAGAATCCTTGTTGAGCGATTGATCTACACAGCGCTCAGTACTCTGGGGAGCACCACCGACTGTGTCAACAGCCACGTGATTCCACACAGCCTATTTTGAGTGCCTTCCATGTAGAACAAGAATGCCATTCTGACAGAACTGAGGTGAAGGCTTCTCTTGCTCCATTTACCCAAAGATGAGAAACTTGGAACTGTTTCTTTGTAACACAAGCATTGGGATTCGAAATCACATTTTTCAGCTTTCATGTAGACGCGCAATATTGTGTAGACAGAGCCTCGAAGCTCCTCAACTGAGTGAAAAACTAGTCAAACAGCTTAGAATGGAGAGAAATGTGGTGTTTGTGGAGCGGCTGTGACAGTGACACTAATCCTAAGTCCAAACCCAAGGGAGCGTGCACGGACTGTCTTCAGAGATGTAATGGCGGCCGGAGGATGCTCTGTAAGTGAGCTGAGCGAGACAAGACCAGCAGTCACAAATGGTTATCCTCACCGCGTTCACACCCTGGAAAACACAGGAGTAGGGACAGCTGATGTGAAATGGGAACTCTAATGGCACTGCCGAGCACCAAGGACAATATGTACATACAGAATAAAAATAGCCCTGTCGATGGCCCCTTTCTTCATGCCCCCGAGAGCCCTTCAGAGTCAGGTGACATTTAATGGTAAATAATAATAATAATGTTTGGAAGGGATGATATTTCCCAATTGTTTCTCTGTTGATCTCCCTCTTCCCTCTCATTTCTCCTTCCATTTTTATTTTATTTTATTTTTATTGTGCTTTAAGTGAACATTTAGTTTCTCATACAAAATGTATACATACATTGTCATGTGACCCTACTTGTTCTCCCTATACTGTGACAGCACACTCCCCCTTTCCACCCCAGATTTCCCATGTCCATTCAACCAGCTCCTGACCCTCTCTGCCTTCTCATCTCACCTCCGAACAGGAGTTGCCCGTTTAGTCTCATATATCTACTTGAGCTAAGAAGCACTCTCTTCACGAGTATCACTTTATGCCTTATAGTCCATTCTCCTTGCATTTTTAAAGTGGTAAGCAACAGTCAGATATCAGCAAGCAGACGTGGGGTTTACTGGGGAAATCAGCTTGAGTCAGAAGCCGGGGACAGGGTGAGTGCACAGGCTGAGCTTGTGGGTAGAGCTTCCACATGCTGTAAAGCAGGCCCTTCAAATGGACACCGAGCACCAGAAGGAAGCTAGCTGCCCAGGAGTAAGAGGGGGCTATTTCTCAGAGCCACACTGAGAACCCCACAGAAAGGCTAGGAAATGTAGAGCAGATGAAAGGGCCGCAGGAAAACACTGGCCAGAGAAGGTGCAGAACAATCAAGAGTGAAACAACCAAGAACAGGCTGGCCTTTGAGTTGCTGGGGCAGATTTGGCGCTGGGCAGCCGGCGGTGCTTGTCCAAAAATGCCTGACAGTCTGCACCGCAGGATCAGGGAGCTCCGGCCCAGCCCTGGGGAACGCCACTCGGAACCAGCATTTGGGTCTCTCATTAGTCTCCAGTTTGTCTCCTAGGTCTTCTTCAGCAACAGAATCTAATATTAAACCCATGTGTTTTATTGTCTCTTTGGAAAGAATGATTTCTGCTAGGTTGCACTGTTGCATGAAAAAAATAGTGAGATTTCAAGTGAAGCCATCAAATTAGGGAGAAAATCAAAATAGGACAATTCGATTTACCTTATTTTCAGGAGTGTGGGGTCTTAGGAGCAAAGAGGGGTATTTATTGTGCATTTTGAGACTCCTTTTTGTTATATTCCTCCAGGGGTTATCCAGGCTTGCTACATGCTCATTTATATTTCTGGTATACATGTATTTCCATATGTGTATGAAGTTTGCAAGTTGGATTCAACTATCATTTATATATGCCTACAGTCATACTCTGCAAATCCAATAAGCTGTAACTAGAAACGATTGAACCGATCGCTGTCGAGTCAATTCCAACTCATAGTGACCCTATAGGACAGAGTAGAACTGCCCCATAGTTTCCAAGGAGCGGCTGGTGGCTTCAAACTGCCAACTTTTGGTTAGCAGCCGAGCTCTTAACCACTGGAAAATAAGGTGGTAAATAAGCATGTCCTGTGTTCATCCGATTTCCTTCCATCTTCTTCATTACCACCATTACCTCCTACTTAGACCACAACAATAGCTTCCTAACGGCCGTCTCTGCTTGCATCTTGTCGCCTGATCATCTGGTCTCCACATGGACTTGTCCTTAAAAAGTCTGACAAAGCATCATATCCTCTTACTTAAAACCTTTTAAGGGACTTAAGCAAAATATCTGTCAATTGCAATAGGGACCTTATTTGTATCCTGATTTGAACAGACTAAAATAAAAATTATATGTACATACAACATTTGAATAATGACAGAATATTTGACGGTATGATATTTGAGGCTATTAAGACATTATTATCGTTTTTCATTTCCAGGTTTGATACCTAATGAATTATTTATGGGTGAATTTAAATGAGGTCTGGGATTTGCATCAAAATCTGGATGGGATGAGGAGGACTGGGTGGGACATGGATGAAACAAGGATGGCCATACCTTCTCCGTTGCTGAGATTCTTTATAGCGTTCGCCATGTTTTTGAGTATTGAGAAATCATCCATATTTTTAATAACAAAAATTAAATAGATAAACAAAGCCCTCCACTGGCTTGCCATTGGACTTTGAATAAAATCCAAGTCCTGCAAAGCTCTACAAGCTCTGGCCCCGCCTGCTTCTGCGTTCTCATCTCCAGCGCTCTCCCTGGGCCCTGTGGTCCGCCATATTGGCTTCTTTGAGTGCCTCAAACGTGTGTAGCTCTTCCTTGGTGCTCCTTGGTGCAGGGCCTTTGCACTTGCTTTTCCCTCAGCCTGGATCATCCGTCCCTAAGATCTTCATGTAACTAAATCTTCAGCTGGGTCCATTTGTTTTCTAGTTCATTACTGTCTTCTCCCACTAGAATGGAGGTCTGTGAAGGCTGGAACCTGTCTGACTTGTTCTCTCTTCTACCCCCAGCATCTAGAAAAGGGTTGGTGTCTGGCGGCATCCAGAGATATTTGACCATTGAATAAGTGAGTGTCATAACCCATGGTGACAAAGCAGAATCTATTCCTGTGTGTGATAAACCTGTCCTTTTTCTCCCTTTCCAAAATTAGATTAATAGGGACAGAAAGAAATGGTTTTATTTCCTTATCCTCTTTTTTCCTCCCTGTCCAAATTACTCCAGGAGGAATAAAGAAGAGAGGACAAAACATGTCTCCCCAAGGACAGACTCCCGTTGGTGACAGTCCTGTTAAAGTGAAGCGGTAGAGAACAATGCCCGCATCCTGCCATTTTCTCCACACCTCCCCTGCCCAACCCGCCTTGTCTTCCTCCATTCTTCCTTTTCTCCCTTCTTGAGTCTCTGTACAAGGAGGCAGAATAACCGTGATTCAAAAACTCCAATCCATTTGCAAATAAGCTGATCGTTTGTCAGGGAAATATACCTTGAAAACTGAAAATGGCTTTTTCCCCTTCAAAGTCAGAAGACTTTCCTTCCCTTTTCGCTTGTTCTCCAGATGCACCACCCTCAACGCCAGCGCTTGCCCCCTTTGCCTCCTTCCCAGGTGCTATCATTGTGCCAATACAGCATCATATCCAAGCAGCTGCTTTTGCAGTTCTATCAGATACTGTTAAAAAATATGTATGTTTGTTACCACAATTGTATGTCTTGTCAGTCAAAAGCATAGGATATACTTTGTCCAAGGGGAGCGAGCAGTGGACGCCAGGGGGTTAAACTCAATTTTAATTTGCTCACAGACGGATGCCCTCCGTTTTGCATTTATCTGAGCAGCCTGCATTCATAGGACTCCAATAACAAATACTCAGGAAGCTGCACTCACTGTGAAATTTAACAAAGGGAATTAGCCACAGTATGTGAACGGTAACTTTAAATAGCAAAGCTACAAAGAGAACGGTGGCTGATAAAAGACAGCTAGGAATAACAATGTTAGTCCCCTCCACTCAAAGTTTCCATTAGAAGCTTGCTCACAATGCCACCCTTTCCTTCTCACATCAAAATAGAGCAAAATCAAATAGAATAGACAGAAATTGTTTTCAGGGATTGCTTTACAAAATGGTGCCGTCAGTGTAAGATATTTTCACATATAATTCAATTTCTAATTGTCAAATGAATTTTAAAATATTTTTAAAAACCCAAAAGTATTTTCGTAGAGACTATTTTACCACACTGGCATCAAGGAAGGGAGACCAACCTAATTTTTCTTAGCAGGAGGAATGGACCACAGCTCTTTCTCTTTAATATTTAATCTAAGCCTTATTAATTTCTTTTTTAAATAAAGGATTCTGTTACTAATTTATACTCACCTCCAGGGTTGCTCTAACCCAGGGCTCCTGTGATGTAAGGCCCGCAAAGAAGTGGTATTATCTTGAGCTTTCTTTATTATCATTTTAGTTCAGCCATATTTTTCTTAAGTTTTAAAATGCGTTGCTTTGGAAGAAGCACTCTTGCTGAAACTGTCTCTCCATGCAACAATACTGAGGAAGGGAAAGCTTAGAAGCAGCAGGTCTTTTACCCCCGCCCCCCAAGACCCATAGCGAGGAGCCCAACACTGCCATCTTTCCACATTCAACAATCCAGCTGATGAGAAAGTAGGAATGGGTCCCAGAGAATTTCTTTCCGTGTATTAACAGTTTTCAGAATAAACTGTACTGAGCCTTCTTCATATTGTCCCGTTATACTCCATTCCACATGTCTGAAGAACTGTTTCACTTCTAAGCTAAGAATTTTAAGATGGCCGAAAATAGTCAAGTGAGTATGCCAGTTATAATTAGTGGAATAAAAATCAATATGAAGCTAGGAATACTTGGAAAATGGATCGCTTAAGGCAGACTCAGTGGATCTTCAATCTTTTGAAGACTTGCCAAGTAGAAGATGGAGTAGACTTACTCTGTAAGATTCCGGAAGGGTAGAACTAAGATCAACAGGTGGAATTTACTGACAAAATATCATAACGCAATATAAGAACTTTCTAAAAATTAGTTACATCTGTCCAAAAATGAAATAGGTTTCCTTGCAAAGTAGGGTGCCATGGTCTCTGGTAGGTTCCCAAGATGTTTATTGACGACATTGTCAGGTTTGCTACTGAAAGAATCCCTGTATGGGGTCAACCCAGCACTAGCAGACTGTCAGACACTACTACCTGGCCACAAAATTCAACCTCCCCCACCCGTGGTCAAGAGATGTCACTGAGAAATGACTGACTAGCTGGGGGCCACAATTCTAAGCCTCCTCTGCAGATAGTTTGGGTCTCCTAACTAATTCTGACCATCAGAATATGAGCAGAAGTGAATTTTGCCATTTCCAAGCCACGTTACTTAAGAAGCTGGGGATGACTGGAAAATTGATCACTTAAGGGAGATACAGTGGATCCTCAATCTTTTGAAGACTTGCAAGTGGAAGATGGAATAGATTTACTCTATATGACTCTAGAAGGGTAGAACTAAGACCTGTTGAGGTGAAAATTGCTAGTGTGCCTTCCTCACCCTTATTCCCCCATCTGCTACTGATGCTGAAGGCTCTGAGACCCCAGTAGGAGGATGGAGTCACAAAAGAGAGGAAATCTGAGTCCCTGAAGGCTGCCCACAAACCAATAGCATAGGTACTGGACTGATACATAAGCCTGTATTACGCCAGTGTAATTTTGGGTTAATTTATTTTTTACAGCAACAAGTATTACCCTAGCTAATATGTCCACTACATTTGCTTTCAAATGTAAAGAGTCTGTTGATTTTAAGTAAATATGAGTTATTTCTGGAACTTATGAATTACCCAGGAATTCCAGAAACCTCTCTTTGTAGACATTGATTTCCCTAAGGTCAAGTGGTTAAGAATTGTTTTGTGTTTCAACCCTAGCTAAGAACCCCTGTACTTTCCAGTCTTAGCCAAACCTTCTCAGGCAGTAAAAAGAGAAGCTATAGCTTAGGGGGTAGATGGTTCCTCATTTCACATGCCTTCTGAGCCGTTGTTTTTGGGGCAGCATATAGCTCTTGGGCACTGCTGGTGACTCAGAATTCCAAATTATTTCTGCTGGTCAAAGGTTGAGGTCATAGGCAGCAAAAGTAGCCCTTCAGGGGACTAAGATGGTCACAGTGCCACTGGGCTAAGGACAGGTGCATTAACCTGAGCTGGCAACAAACGATGGTCCTGCGCAACCACTCAGCGTATCTGCCTCCTTAGACCTGCTCGGAATCCTATCGACAACAACTGGTCTGCCTTTATTTATTTATTTGACATGCCAAGGTACCAAAAGCATGTGAAACTGGGCCTCCTATGGGCACCCACAATTCTTTTCCTCTCCTTCAACGTGTAGTTGATTTCCATACGACTGTGAGGCTGGAAGGGAGACCGAAATAGCTCTGATTGTGAAAGAGTGTAACCTTGGTTAAACCTCCCAACAGCCACATCATCGTGCTGCACCCTGCGGCCATTAAGTATTCATGAATTGGAGGGTTTGGCTTGAAAATATTGGTGGGCTTGTCTTGAGTAGGAACCTGCGTCAACAAGAGGTTAAATCCCTTGTCAGTGGTTATGTCAGTCTACTGCAGGGCCAGGTTTAGGAGCCGAAGACGTGTTTATCTCCCTTTGCTCTGCGCAGTTGGACTCAGAGAATGTTATTACTAAATGACCAGCCCTTCATCTCAAGCCAAACTCCTTTCCTACAGAGGGAGGGGGGACGTACAATCAGCTTGTTTTTCTGTGAAGTGCTTAGTCTAATCTCTCTATATATAGACCCATATTTAGAACACAAGCATTAATAGAGTTTACATCCCAGGTAGCATATGCACTTCCACATTGTTATAAAAATACTGCACAAGGGAAGGAATTGTTTGTCCACGCTCTAAGCAGGGGCTGACCTTCTCTGTGGTCCTCTAACTCAGCCTGTGGTGTCCACCAGGGTCACAGAGTGTTTGTGTCTTTCTCTCGGGGAGGCCTCCGTCACACTGGCAGGGAGAAGTAGAACTCGCTTGGGGCCCCAATGGGTCAATACTGTCAACCGGGCTTTGAGTTTCCGTTCAGCTCTTCTGTGACTTAGATGGCAAAAATGGATACTCAAGGCTTAGGAAACAACGTCAACACTTTCACCTTAGAGAAAGCATGAGTGGAAGCAGCCAGAGGAGGCTGAACCCTACGGCCTCTCCGGGGCTCCTAGTCCCGCCATCCTGTGAGGCTGTGACTGCAGACTGGAGTTGTCACTGCTCTGAGCAGACGGCTGTCACCTTGGAATGAGTCCAATGAAAATGCTCCCCTGTGCAGTTCTGCCTGCATCCTGGAGGGGCCCGGAGATTCAGAGTCCGTGGCCCTCTGAAGCCCTGTTGTGAGGACGTTATTGAGCCCACAGACCCTCCCTCTACACGATCTCTTGCCCCCGCCCCCAGCCTGGCTATTAGTGACCTGGCAGCAGCTTGCCTCCCGTAGTGCTTGGCCCCCTGTAGCTGTGATGTCCACCCTGGGTGCCAGGGCTGGTGGTTCATGGCACAGCCTGGGTCCTTTGTGTGTGCATCTCACTCCGCACTATATACAGACGATACAGAGGTGGTCTGGATGTGTGCAAGGGTGTGAACGTGTGACGAGAACTGTGGTCTAGTGACCAGGAGATGTGTGGACATCGAGCCCCTGGCTCCCCCTGGTGGCACAGAGACCCCGTCCAAAGTTTGGCTTCCTAACCCCAGGAAATGTGTGCGAGGAGATACATAACAAAGCTCTCTTCTTGGGAGTCTCCTCACATTTGGAGCCCTGGGGGTGCCTCGGGAGGTTTTAGTGTCCTTTATCCCAACGGCATGGAGAACTATGGGTTTTCCTGGGAGCCCTGGCACTTTGGAGAAGATGTCTTGTATTTTCCCACCTTTAAGAAGCAAGGTGAACTTAGCATGGCCTCTTGCATTTTAAGACTGATTTTGGGGTTTCTTGGCTGCACTAGGATGTCTGGAGGTAGAAGGTGAAAGAATGAAAGAAACATCTCATGCACAAGAGCTGGAACCAGGACTCAGAGCTTCTTCCAGCTAGGGTCTTTGGCATTTTGGTTTGAATCTCAAATCAATGTTCTGAAAGCTGTTTCAACAGATTGTAATCCATGCAGTTCTCAAACAGCCATAAAAAAACACCACCACCACCAAAACCAACCAACCAACAACTACAACAACAGCAACCCCGAAACTGAACAGGGACTAGTGGACCTTACTTTTGCTGAAAATTAGGCAGGGCTTATTTTTACTTTTTCTTTCAAATTCTATTTTTCTTATCAAAGAAATAGAAATTTACTATTTCTTATAGTATCAGACATGTCTTATAGAGTCTTTGTTAGGTGAATGGACGAGGAGATGGGAAGAAGCCTATTACCGTGGATAAGAAAGAGGGTGAGCTCTGGGCTGAGTCTGGCTCAACTCCTTACTAGCCCTGTGGGCTTTGGAAAATTCCTTAACCTCTCTACTCAGGGTCTTCATCTGCGAGACAAAAGTACCTGAGAGCTTCTGTGAGTTAAACCAAGGTGACCTGACAACTGTGTAGAGCCCTTACCTGACATTCAATAAACGTTAGTTGTTATTACTAAAATTAAGGGAGTATCCAAAACTCACACTTCTGTAAGCTTTTGTTTTGGGCACATTTATGCTTTAGGATTTTGCCAAAATCAAACTAATTTCGTTGGAGACATTTAGACAAAACCAGCGCTATCTTGCAGCGCGTGATTGAGGCTGATGCAACAGTTGGAAATAGGGGCTCTGAGAACTGGATGCCTTCAGTGTTGAGTAATGGGATGTGCTTTATTTGTAGATGGCTGGTTAAATTCTGACCTAAGTTATCTTGGGATGACTTTTAAGTGGCCTGCGTGAGATGGCTGTCAGGCTGAAGCCCAGTTCCTAGAGAACAGGTGCTCAGCCAGGAATGCTGGCACTTGTTTTGGAAACTTTGGGGTGAAGACCAGGCCTTGGATAAACCCAAGAGCCCTAAAGATCTTCCTAACCGAGGGAAAAGATCACTAGGCAGTGGTCTCAGACACAAAAGTGAGGAAACCAGCCATCAATTTTTTGGTAGAAAACACACAGTTCAGTGGTTTCTGAAGCTTGTTCATTTCACATTTCATAAACACTAAATACATTACACATGGCGGGGTGGAAACTGGTTCTTTAAATAGCAGCTCTGGTGCTGGCTTTGACACTGTGATGACCTGTTGAATACTCAGCCATCTAAAACCAGCCTCTGGAAGCATGAACTCCACAGGTGAAGAGTCTTCATCAGTGTCTCTCTGGCTCAACACAGGGCCCTCTCCTGCAAGGTCCATCTGCTTTACCGCTGAAGGCTGAGGTTACATGTCTTTCCCACGGAAATAAACTGACTTGTGTTTTTCAAGGAGACTGATTGCAAGGAGAAACTCGGCTGGCAGGAAACTGCGCTAGATGTATCTGAGAGGGAAGTGCGTCTTGTCTGTTGGATACAAGATGGAATGTTCTAGTTGCTTCCTAAAATGATCCTTCTTATCTTCTCTGTAACTTTTTAAAAACAAACTCAAAGGAGTGGGGAGAAATTTTAGAGTGACGTTTTACGTCTCCCTACCGGTGACACGGAAACCCTGGTGGCGTAGTGGTTAAGAGTTCAGCTGTTAACCAAAAGGTCGGCAGTTCGAGTCCGCCAGGGGCTCTTTGGAAACCCCATAAGACAATTCTACTCTGTCCTATAGGGTCAGTATGAGTCAGAATCGACTCGCCAGTAGAGGGTTTTTGGGTTACCCCAGCCCTGACATTGACACGGATGCAAACACACTGAAAACCAAGCCAGTCTGGGAGACGGGAGGTGAACTGGAATGAATAATCTGTGTCCGCAAACGGCTGGGCTGTGTGACACGCAGAAGAAGGAGCTCTAGCCAGTGCAGACTTGACCTCTCCCCTCTATAAGTAACTAATCGGGATTAAGCTTGTCCGTTACACCTGTCTTAGTCACCTAGTGCTGCTATAACAGAAACGCCTCGAGTGGATGGTTTTAACGAACAGAAGTTTATTTCCTCGAAGTTAAAGTAGGCTAAAGTCCAAATTCAGGGCGTCAGCTCCAGGGGAAGGGAAGGCTTTTTCTCTCTGTCAGCCTTCTTCTCTTCGGTGTTCTCCTGGACTAGGAGCGTCTCTGCACAGGGACCCCGGGCCAAAGGACGTGCTCTGCTCCCGGCACTGCTTTCTTGATGGTATGAGGTCCCCAATTCTCTGCTTGCTTCCCTTTCCTTTTATCTCTTGAGAGATAAAAGGTGGTGCAGGCCACGCCCCAGGGAAACTCCCTTTACATTGGATCAGGGATGTGACCTGGGTAAAGGTGGTGTTACAATCCCACCCTAATCCTCTTTAACATAAAATTACAATCACAAAATGGAGGCCAACCACACAATTCTGGGAATCATGGCCCAGCCAAATTGATACACACATTTTTGGGGGGACATAATTCAAACCATGACAGCCTTCTTACCCCCCTGGCCCCTGACCTCTGGACAGGGTCATTCATTTCTCTGCCTTTGGGAATGTCCCCCAAACATGCTGGCTGGAGAGGCATTGGGAACAAGCTCTCCTCTACCTCTCTTTTTTTGGGAGGTCATTGTCATTGTGGCTGTCACTGGTTTCTTGGGCAGTGTGGGGTGAGGGGTGGGGTCCAACAATTGTGGGCTTTCTCAGGCACTTTTGTCACCCAAATATGGAACTGCCGCCGCTGAAGCACCTGACAATAACAGCATTAAAATGTGTAATGCACCATAAATAGACACGGCCAGGAAGCTGTGCTAATCACCGCTCTGATGTCGCACAAATTACTGTATTTTTAAGGTCTCGTGTTTCTGACTGCTTGTTTCGACTTCACTGCCACTGCTCCAGGGAAAGGCTGGATCCAGTTTTCCACCTTTTCTCCCCTCAGGATGACAGCTGTTGTCCCTTGACTCACAGGAAAGCCATGTCCCCGCCATTCCCCCGCCTCCCGGCCCTCTCCTGGCAGGACTGCCTGGCAGCAGGCTCCTCTCGTCCAGCCCCCGGCCCTGTGTCCCTACCAGCCAGGCCCAGAACTCTGCAGCAATGTCCTATTTTTACTCTCCGGTAACCTGGTTCTCGCGCACTTGGCCATGAAAAGGACACTGGGCTTGACTGGTTAGCCAGCAGCTGCTGGGAGAGGGTTCCCTGCACTGAGCTGAGCCTGCAGGAGGGGAGCATCCTGCTAAACAGATCCTCTATTTGGGGGTTGCCAGGGCCTTCCTGCTTCGCCTTCACACCTCCACACCTCCTGACACCTCCACACCTGTATAACCTCCACACCTACAGACGCCTCCACACCTGTATAACCTCCACACCTACAGACACCTACACACCTACACAACCTACATACCTACACAACCTACACACCTACACAACCTACACAATCTATATAACCTACACAATCTATATCGCTACACATCTACACAACCTATACAACCTATACAACCTACACACCTATATAACATACACAGCTACATACCTACACACCTACAAAACCTACACAGTCTATACAACCTACACAAGCTATACGGATACACATCTACTCATCTACACAACCTAGACAACCTGGACAATCTATACAACCTACACTCCTACACAACCTACACTATCTATACAACCTACACAATCTATACGCCTACACATCTATGCATCTACACAACCTAGACAACCTACACACCTACACAGCCTACACCATCTATACACCTACACAGCTATACCACCTACACGCCTACACACCCTACATACCTACACACCCTACACACCTACACATCTATACATATACAAACCTATACAATCTATACAACCTACACAACCTATATACCTACACACCTATACAACCTACACATGTATACAACTTACACACTTACACAACCTACACACCTATACAACCTACACACTTACATATCGACACAACCTATACATCTATACATCTACACACCTATACAACCTACACATCGACACAACTGACACACCTACACACCTATGCAAGTTACACAGCTACACAACCTACACACTTATACAACCTACTTAGCTACACAACCTATACACCTACACATCTATACAACATACACACCTACACATCCATACATCTACACACCTACACAACCTCCACACCTACACTACCTACACAATGTATATAACCTACACAATCTATAGGCCTACGTATCTATACAACCTACACACCTACACATCTATACATCAACACACCTATACAACCTACACACCTATACAACCTATATATCTACACACCTACACAACCTACACAGCTGCACACCTATACAGCCTGTGCAACCTAAACACCTACACACCCACACAAACTATACACCTGTTCAACCTACACACCTAAACAACCTACACACCCGTACAATCTACACAACCTATACACCTGCACACCTACACTGTCTATACACCCACACAACTTATACACTCACACACCTACACAGCCTATACACCTACACACCTGTAACAATCTACACACCTACACATCTACACACACCTACACAGGGATAGTTCACTGGGGAAAAAAAAGAGTATGCATCTCGAATTGCTGTTAATGAGTCGAAAAGTACTTAGGTTGGACCGGAGCTCAGGGCCTCCACAGGGATGTCACAGAGCACAGGTAAACACCAGCGCCGTCTATGCTGTAACTAACAGGACAGGCACTTTCGGACAGGACTTAGGGGAGCCTCTGATACTGGTCTCTGTGAGCTGGGCTCAACCACCACACTGCTCCTGGGTTCAGAAGCACCCTCTTGTGGTCAGAAGAGCACTGACAGACCCTCCACCCCCTTTTTAAAGGGAAACTTAACATTTTAAAGGGAAATATTGAACATTTTGTCTTGTTTTGTTTTTCTCTAGTCACTGGGGTGAAAAAAATAGTTCTTATTTTGAGAATGAGTAGGGGCAAGGGAGAGAGACTAGGGGTGATTTACTACTATGTATTAAAGCCTTCTTTTCCAGGCCCACTGTTGCCTCTCCTGTCAGCCCACACTCCCATCCCCTAGAGCCTGGACATTGAACCCGTCCCTCAGATGGTCTCCTTGTCTCTGTTCTTCTCACGCCGATTTATCTGTCTCAAAATTTAAGACTAAATCTTCCTCAAGTATTTTCTTTTGGTTCATTTTTGTCCCCGCTTTGTTCAGAAGGGAGCCCTGGTGGCCCAGTGGTTAAGAGCTTGGCTGCTAATCAAAAGGCCGGCAGTTGGAATCCCCCAGTCACTCCTAGGACACCGTATGGGGCAGTTGTACTCTGTCCTATAGCGTTGCTGTGAGTCGGAATCCACTCACCGACAACGGGTTTGGTTGGGTTGTTCAGAAAAGCTGAAAGCTGCCGTCTGAGTACGGTATGAAGTCTGAGCCCTCCACACCTGACCGAAGTCCTCTCTCTCCTCAGGGGTCTCTTATTCCTGGTGCCCAGGACCTGCCCTCTGGGACCGACTCCTGCGAAATGCCCTTCCTCTCCTCTCTGGTTTCCGGTTCTTCTCTTTCCCTGGTTAGCCTCAGTTGTTCCAACTTCTCCTCAAGGTCAGTGCTGCTTTACCTAGTGTGGTCTCAGCCTCCACTGCTTAAATCCTGGGAGTTTTGCAATTTATGCTGTTTTGCATTTTTTATTTTTTTGTAAACAACGGCTATCTCCCCAACTAGATTTTTATCTCTTGAGCAGAGATCCAATGTTTACCTTCGTCTTTTTTGGGGGAGTAGGAGGAGGCTCTTTGGTTCACAGTGACAAGAGTAGTGAGACTTTTATGTGTGGACCGTTTACTACACTACCAGGCACGGCCGAGCTCCTTAGGGCGCCATTGTACCTAATCCTCCAGATGGTTGTTAGGTGGTTGTGTTGTACATGAGACAGAGTCTTGCAATTCTTGCTTCTAAGGAGCACTCTGGCTGTACTTCTTCCAAGACAGATTTGTTCATTCTTCGGGCAGTCCACGGTATAGTCAATATTCTTTGGCGCCAACACCATAATTCAAAGGCTTCAGTTCTTCTTTGGTCTTCCTTATTCATTGCCCAGCTTTCACGTGCATATGAGATGATCGGAAACACCGTGGCTTGGGTGAGTGCGATTAGTCCTTAAAGTGACATCTTTGCTTTTTAACACTTTAAAGAGATCTTTTACGGCAGATTTGCCCGATGCTATATGTCCTTTGACTCTACTCTGCCCTATAGGGTTGCTATGAGTCTGAATCAACTCAAGGGCAACGGGCTTGGTTTTTGTTTTTTTGGCTTCCATGGACAGTGATAGTGGATCCAAGTAAAACGAAATCCTTGACAACTTCAGTGTTTTCTCTTTTTTTCATAGGATTGCTCATTAGTCTAGTTCTGAGAATTTTTATTTTCTTTACGTTGAGGTGTAATCCATACTGAAAGCTGTGATCTTTCATCTTCATCAGAAGTGCTCCAAGTCCCCTTCACTTTCAGCAGGCAAGGTTGTGTTATCTGCATAATACAGGCTGTTAATGAGTTTTCCTCCAATCCTGATGCCCCATTCTTCTTCATATAGTCCAGATTTTCGGATTATTTACTCAGCATACAGATTTAATAGGTATGGTGAAAGGATACAACCCTGACTCACACCCTTCTTGGTTTTAAACCATGCAGTATCCCCTTGTTCTGTTTGAAAGACTGTGTTTTCGTCTATGTACAGATTCCTCATGAGCCCATTAAGTGTTCTGTAATTCCCATTCTTTGAAATGTTATGGGTAATCTGCTATGATCCACACAGTGAAGTGCCTTTTCATAGTCAATAAAACACAGGTAAACATCTTTCTGATAGTCTTTGCTTTCAGCCAAGACCCATCTGACAGCAGCAATGATATCTGTTGTTCCACGTCCTTTTCTGAATCTGGCTTGAATTTCTGGCAGCTCCCTGCCAATGTACTGCTACAACTATTTTTGAATTAATCTTCAGCAAAATTTTATTGCATGTGATATTAATAAGGAGCCCTGGTGGTGCAGTGGTTAAGCACTAAGCTGATAACCAAAAGGTCAATGGTTAAAAGCCACCAGCCTCTCCGCAGGAGAAAGACGTGGCAGTCTGCTTCCTTTACAGCCTTAGAAACCTTATGGGGCAGTTCTGCTCTGTCCTACGGGGTCGTGGGAATCAACACATGGGTAGTGAGTTTGGTTTTGGTTCGGATGATATTAATGATATTGTTCGATAATTTCCGCAATTCGTTGGATCAGCAGGGTTCTTGTTAAAATGTAGATTCTGATTCAGTATTATATGGGGCGGAAAGGCAAATTCTCAGCACGAGTTTGGACCAGAATGAACTGGTTAGAAGCCTTGCTGTATAGACTTGGGAGGATACAAGCAGAGGACTCCATCTTCCTAATGTCTTCAAGTGATCCCTGGGGCTGTGTGTGGGGAGGAGGCTGTGGGATGGACGGAAGGAGAAAGCAGGGATTCCCGTTGGTTACTGATCCAGGGAGAGGGAGCGATGGGGCCTTGGACCATGATAACTGTGGAGAAGGTGCTGAGCGATGCGATTTCAGATCTACCCAGACATCTGCTGCAGGCTGTCCTCCTGGGAAAGTGTCTGTTAGAGCCGTGTCTTCTCTGCTTTGAGACTGAGTTTTGTGTTGGAGATCCAGGAGGCTAATCTGGCTTCCAATCTGTCTAATCCGAATGCCGGCATGTACTCTGGCAAGGGAGGAGTGAAAGCCAGGCTCGTTGTGAACAGTCCTAAATCTGAGGTGTGCCGAAGGTGTTTTCTAATGAAAACACTCCAGATGATCGCTCTCAATTACCACTTGCCAAGTGTAGTCACAGTAATCTAATTTATTCACAGTAATCTAATTTACATATGTAAATTGCTTCAGTTTCCAGTGTCAACTATACTTGTTTGTTTACACCTGTCAACGGTCACTATGAGGTCAATCTCTTTTATTTGCAGGTCAAAAAGCTTGCAGCCCACATTGTCAGCTATTCTGCATACTTTTTTGATCTGCACTTCTAACCTTAAAATGTCATTTTTACTTATTGCTATTGAGCCTGACCAGGAAACCTTCTGTCTTCTAAGAAATTTGTTCCTTCTTAGTAAATTTTTGTTCTTAGGGACTAAATACATTCTTGTGATGAGAAAAAGTGAATTCAGAATCTGTTACTAAGGCAAGGGGTATGAGAAGTATGAAATATGCCGGTCTTGAAGAACTGAGTAAACATTTAGAATTTCCTTAATTGTGATTGTCTCTCCCATTGCCACTGGAGCCCAGGTGGTGCAGTGGTTCAGAGCTCAGCTGCTAATCAAAATGTTAGCAGTTTGAATCCACTAGCCCCTCCTTTGAAACCTTATGGGACAATTCTGCTCTGTCTTATACGGTCGCTATGAGTCAGAATCCACTCGAGGGCAAAGCGTTTTGGTCTTCCAATGCGGTGAAGTAAGAACTGTGCTCTTGAAATTCAGAGTAAAGAGCGGGGCCGTTTCGTCACTTGTTTCTTACCTCTGTCTCTCCGCTATTTCCCTGTTCCCTATTTTCTTCCGGAGCCAACATTCCATGTGCAGAAAGCGTAGGGCAACGTGTCCCGCTGAAACGAAACCTCTGAAGGAATCAGCTCTCACTTTCCCCAGAATATGTGGAGATTTTCTTTGAAAACAGCATTAGATATTTATCCTAGTTCCCTCTCTATTCTGCAATTATCATTTGATTAGAATTTGGTTGAATCTGCTCACAAACTTAAAGATCCCCCTCCCTCCCAAAGATGAGGATTTTTCTTTACACCTTTCCTTATCTGCCAAGGGCCCTTGCTTCGTACCTTATACATAGTAAGCCCGCAATAGGTATTAAGCCACTGTCATCCAGTCGATCCTGTCTCAGGGAGATCCTATGTGTTACAGAGTAAAACTGTGTTCCATAGGTTTTTCTTGGCTGTGAACTTTACGTAAGCACATTACCAAGGCTTTCTTCCATGGCACTGCTGTGAAAAATCCAACTGCCAACCTTTTGGTTACCAGCTGAGTATCAACCATTGGTGCCAGCCAAAGATCATTGCATTTGAACTTAATCTCCAAATACAGGTATCAGAAAATAGTCAGCAGGAGGGTAAGCCCTCTAGTTCCTCAGTGCTCACCACCAAGACTTTGAAGATAGGAAGTAAATTTTAACTACCACAGGCAAATTTGTTGTTGTTGTTGTTAGGTGCTGTCAAGTTGGTTCCGACTCACAGCGACCCTATGTACTACAGAACAAAACACTGCTCAGCCTCTTCGCCATGTTCACAATCATTGTTATGCTTGAGCCCATTGTTGCAGCCATTGTGTCAATCCATCTCATTGACGGTCTTCCTGTTTTTCGATGACCCTCTACTTTACCAAGCATGATGTTATTCTCTAGGGACTGATCCCTCCTGATAACATGTCCAAAGTAAGTGAGACATAGTCTCACCATCCTTGTTTCTAAGTAGCGTTCTGGTTGTACTTCTTCTAAGACAGATTTGTTCTTTCTTTTGGCAGTCCATGGTATGTTCAATATTCTTTGCCAACACCACAATTCAAAGGCATCAATTTTTCTTCAGTTCTTCCTTACTCATCGTCCAGCTTTCGCATGCATATGATGCGATTGAAAATACCATGGCTCGGGTCAGACGCACATTACTCTTCAAAGTGACATCTTTGCCTTTCGACACTTTAAAGAGGCTTTTTGCAGCCGATTTGCCCAATGCAATGCATCTTTTGATTTCTTGACTGCTGCTTCCATGGGGGTTGATTGTGGATGCAAGTAAAATGAAATCCTTGACAACTTCAATCTTTTCTCCATTTATCATGATGTTGCTTATTGGTCCAGTTGTGAGGATTTTTGTTTTCTTTATGTTAAGGTGAAATCCATATTGAAGGCTATGGCCTTTGATCTTCATCAGTAAGTGCTTCCAGTCCTCTTCACTTTCAGCAAGCAAGGTTGTGTCATCTGCATACTGCAGGTTTTTAATGAGTCTCCCTCCAATTCTGATGCCCCATTCTTCTTCATATAGTCCAGCTTCTGGGATTATTTGCTCAGCATACAGATTGAATTAGTATGATGAAAGGATACAACCTTGACACACACATTTCCTGACTTTAAACCATGCAGTATCCCCTCGTTCTGTTGGAACAACCGCCTCTTGGTCCATGTATAGGTTCCTCATGAGCACAATTGAAGTGTTCTGGAATTCCCATTCTTCGCAATGTTATCCATAATTTGTTACGATCCACACAGTTGAATGCCTTTGCGTAGTCAATAAAATACAGGTAAACATCTTTCTGGTATTGGCTACTTTTAGCCAGGGTTTGTCTGACATCAGAAATGATATCCCTGGTTCCACATCCTGTTCTGAATCTGGCCTGAATTTCTGGCAGTTCCTGTTGATATACTGCTGCAGCCGCTTTTGAATGATCTTTAGCAAAATTATACTTGCAGTGATATTGATGTTGTTCGATAATTTCCACATTCGGTTGTTTCACCTTTCTTGGGAACAGGCATCAATACGAATCTCTTCCAGTCAGTTGGCCAGGTAGTTCTTTCAACTTTCTTGGCATAGAGGAGTGAATACTTCCAGTGCTGCACTTACTGATGAAGATCAAAGGCCACAGCCTTCAATATGGATTTCACCTTAACATAAAGAAAACAAAAATCCTCACAACTGGACCAATAAGCAACATCATGATAAATGGAGAAAAGATTGAAGTTGTCAAGGATTTCATGTTACTTGCATCCACAATCAACACCCATGGAAGCAGCAGTCAAGAAATTAAAAGATGCATTGCATTGGGCAAATCTGCTGCAAAAGATCTCTTTAAAGTGTTAAAAAGCAAAGATGTCACCTTTAAGACTAAGGTGCGCCTAACCCAAGCCATGATATTTTCAAACACATCATATGCATGCGAAAGCTGGACAATGAATAAGGAAGACTGAAGAAGAATTGATGCCTTTGAATTGTGGTGTTAGTGAAGAATATTGAATATACCATGGACTGCCAAAAGAAAGAACAAATTTGTCTTGGAAGAAGTACAACCAGAATGCTCCTTAGAAGCACAGATGGCAAGACTATGTCTTACATACTTTGGACATATGTTCAGAAGGGATCAGTCCCTGGAGAAGGACATCATACTTGGTAAAGTAGAGAGTCATTGAAAAAGAAGAAGACCCCCAAGGAGATGGATTGACACAGTGGCTGCAGTGATAGGCTCAAGCATAACAACAGTTGTGAGGATGACACAGGACGGGGCAGTATTTCGTTGTGTTGTACATAGTGTAGCTATGGGTCGGAACTGACTTGGCTCACCTAACAACAACAACAACATCCGTTTGTTGAAACATCTCAAATGATATTCCGTCAATTCCTGGAGCCTTATTTTTTGCCAATGTCTTCAGTGTAGGCTGGATCTCTTCCTTCAGTACCATTGGTTCTAGATGATATGCTACCGCTTGAAATGGTTGAATGTTAACCAATTCTTTTTGCTATAATGACTCCGTGTATTCCATCTTCTTTTGATGCTTCCTGTGTCCTTTAATATTTTCCCCATAGAATTCTTCACTATTGCAACTTGAGGCTTGAAATTTTCTGCAGTTCTTTCAGCTTGAGAAATGCCAAGCATGTTCTTCCCTTTTGATTTTCTATCTCCAGCTCTTTGACACGTCATTATAATACTTCACTTTGTCTTCTGGAGCTGCCCTTTGAAATTTTCTGTTCAGTTCTTTTACTTCATTATTTCTTCCTTTTGCTTTAGTTACTCAATGTTCAAGAGTAAGTTTCAGAGTCTCTTCTGACATCAATTTTGTTCTTTTCTTTATTTCCTGTCTTTTTAATGACCTCTTGCTTTCTTCATGAATGATGTCCTTGATGTCATTCCACAACTCATCTGGTCTTCAGTAATTAGTGTTCAGTTCATCAAACCTGTTTTTGAGATGGTCTCTAAATTCAGGTGGGATACAATCAAGGTAGTGCTTTGGCTCTCGTGTGCTTGTTCTAATTTTCTTCAGTTTCAACTTGAACTTGCAATGAGCAATTGATGGTCTGTTCCACAGTCGGCCCCTGGCCTTGTTCGAACTGATGATATTGAGTTTTTTCCACTGTCTTTTTCCACAGATGTAGTTGATTTGATTCCTGTGTATTCCAACCGGTGAGGTCCATGTGTATACTCACCATTTATGTTGGTTAAAAAAGGTATTTGCAATAACGAAGTTGTTGGTCTTGCAAAATTCAATCACGCAATCTCTGGCATCGTTTCTATCACCAAGGCCATATTTTCCAACTACCAATCCTTTTTTGTTTCCAACTTTCTCATTCCAATCACCAGTAATTATCAATGCATCCTGATTGCATGTTCACTCAATTTCAGACTGAAGAAGCTGGTAAAATTCATCAATCTCTTTATCTTTGGCCTTAGTGTTTGGTGTGCAAATTTGAATAATACTTGTATTAACTGGTCTTCCTTGGAGGTGTATGGATATTATCCTATCACTGACAACATTGTACTTCAGGATAGATCTTGAAATATTTTTTTTGACAATGAATGCAACGCCATTCCTCTTCAAGTTGTCATTCCCGGCATAGTAGACCATATGATTGTCCAATTCAAAATTGCCAAAACCAGTCCATTTCAGCTCACTAATGCCTAGGGTAACTATATTTCCAATTTTCCTAGGTTCATACTTCGTACATTCCACTTTCCAATTATTAATGGATGTTTGCAGCTGTTTCTTCTCATTTTGAGTCGTGCCGAGTCAGCAAATGAAGGTCCTGAAAGCTTGACTCCATCCACGCCATCAAGGTTGACTCTACTTTGAGGAGGCAGCTCTTCGTCATTCACCTCTGAGTGCCTTCCAACCTGGGGAGTTCAACTCCGGCACCATATCACTGTTCTGCTGCTATTCATAAGGTTTTCACTGGCTAATTCTTTTCAGAATTAGACTACCAGTTCATTCTTCCTAGTCTGTCTTAGTCTGGAAGGTCAGCTGAAACCTGTCAGCCATGGGTGACCCTGCTGGTAACTGAATACCAGTGGCATAGGTACCAGCATCACAGCAACACACAAGCCCCCACAGTAAGACAAACTGACAGACATGACTCAGAGTGACTCAGAACAAAACACTGCCCAGTCCTGCACCATCCTCACAATCATTATGCTTAAGCCCATTGTTGTTGCCACTGTGTCAATCCGTCTCTTTGAGGGTCTTCCTCTTTTTCAATAACTCTTCCCTTTATGAAGCATGATTTCCTTCTCCAGGGACTGGTCCCTCCTGATAACATGTCCAAAGTATGTGAGATGTAGTCTCACCATCCTTGCTTCTAAGGAGCATTCTGGTGGTACTTCTTCTAAGACACTTTTGTTGGTTCTTTTGGCAGTCCATGGTATATTCAATATTCTTTGCCAGCACCACAATTCAAAGGCACCACTTCTTCTTAGGTCTTCCTTATTCATCATTGAGCTTTCACACGCATACGATGCTAGTGAAAACAGAATGACTTGGGTCAGGCGCACCTTAGTCTTCAAGGTGACATCTTTCCTTTTCTACACTTTAAAGAGATCTTTTGCAGCAGATTTGCCCAGTGCAATGCATCTTTTAATTTTTTTGACTGCTGCTTCCATTGGTGTTGATTGTGGACCCAAGTAAAATGAAATTCTTATCAACTTCAATCTTTTCTGCATTTATCATGATGCATTTGACAAGCAAATTTACACAAATAAAATCGTTTTATCTCAGTTTAGAGTAAAACCTCCATGAAGATTTCTGAAGGTTACTTGACGATCTGTAATAACCTGAAAGTGCTCAAGATCTCAATTTTTCCTTTTAATCTTCTTTGATAAATTTTAAGACCCCTCTGAATCTTGGTGTTTTGTGAGTTACCACTTAGGGGCTTGTTTAGGTAACATGATGGGTTTTCCCACCACTGATGCAGTTGAAACATCTCCCTAACCATGGATTAAAAATGCCCATTACTGATGATTTTAAAGTTATGGTGGTATATCTGCTGGGGAAAGATGAATTGTCAAGCAGAATTTATTGAAGAAAAAACATCACATTGTAGGGATGAATATGGTTTAGGGAGAGAAGATAAATTATTTTGTATTTGGTTGGAAGTTGACAAGGAGATTTAAGATGGTGTAAAGTCCCCAAAGCACCCATAATAGCATCTTTCAAGTGTTTGATTCTTGCAGGGTGAAAACATTATGCTACAGAGTCTCCTAAAATTAAGGATATGGGTGAAAAAATATCATCTTTGATTTATACATTCTTCAGTTTTTCCATTAAGTCTGGTTTTTAAGCCTTGAAGTTTTCTGTTATTTTCTTGTTTGTATTGGTGTCCAGAGAGATATTTGCCTACATTTTAACTTGCGAGAACATCACTTTTTCCCTCGGCCAGAAAACAAACCAAATGGTCAAGTATTCTCGTTTTCCACCTCCAAAAAGTCTTGGTTAGGTTCTCTTGCTCTATTTACTGACACTTTATTATATTAAAGAAAGAGAAATTCAAGGTAAATGCTCAGAGGCACCTCACTTGCCTATGTACGTTGTAAGAGTCTGGGCTCAGGACCTGGGATCTTCCTTGAACATAAAGAGCAAATGGCTCTTTTCCTTTTGTTCTCTATTCAGTCTGCTCTCTTTTCAGTTTTCTCTTTTTCTCCTGGCGTTTCCATTTCTCGGTTGAGAATCTCCTTCTTCTCCAGTGCTTTCCCTCTCGGTGTCTTTTACCGTGGGGAAATCTCAGATGTATAAAAAGTCCCAAGTCCACTGGCCGAGATCACCCTTTTACATATCTCAGCAGAATGAGTTGTTCTGAAATTCCACATCTTTTTCATTCTGTAAATTGCGTATCGTTCACTAATCTTGTATATGTTCATTGTATTTGACTATATACAGTAAAACCTGCAAAAGCCGGAACTGCGTAAGGTGGAAGCCTGTCAGAAAGGAAAACTCAGATATTTCCCACTCACACGCACAATAGAAAAGTGTTCAGACTGTACCCTGTCAAAGGCGGAAAACTTGTGAGACCCGGAAAAACCAGGAACACCGACTCTCACAGGTTTCATTATAGACAGATAATTTCCAAAGCCCTTATCCAGGGTGTGATCCTTAATTGGATAACTCCTTAAGTTTTTTTTCCTCAAATTCCCTTTTTCTGTGGATGACTGTTCTCCTATGACTAATTCTGCAGTGGCCAGAGGAGGTTATAACCCCAGCAAGGATGACAGAAGCAAAGGCAGCCTGGCTTAGTCACAGGGGAACACACCTATTGTTTTAATGTCAGATTGGAAGTGGAGGGGACTGTAGCACCACCTGTCCTATTTTGTTTGTGTTTTCGGTGTCAGATGACACAGATTCAGACGAAGGCTTAATCAACAGGAGGCGACGTGAGTCATTGGCCCTCATCTGCCCGTTGGAATAACAATCCCTGCTCACCCAGATCCGGATCAAATGAGCTGAAGCATGCAAAGTGCAATCGATTTACATGTGCTAATATTATTATTGGCATTGCTATTACAGTTGAAGTTGTGGGAAAATTGATACTGCCAATATGCTGAAAAATATAGATTTTTCTGTTAAAAATGACCTTCCCAGGTACACTGGTGATCATTCTGTAGTTATTTTTTAGCAGCATTTTTCTGTGTGCCTACTATGTGCCAGGCACTGTGTGAGGTGCTACCACCATCAACAGTTGCTGTGATGTCAATTCCGACTCATGGCGACCCCACACGTGTCACAGTAGAATTGTGCTTCATAGGGTTTTCAATGGCTGATTTTTGAGAAGCAGATTGTCAGATCTTTCTTTTGAGGCATCTCTGGGTGGACTCAAAGCACCAACCTTTTGGTTAGTAGCCGAGCACTTAACCATTCGCACCATCCAGGGACTCCATGTTTGGTGTTAGGGACATAAAAAAGCTGTAACACCTCTGACCTGTCTTGGAGAACGTCACAGCCTACACAGGAGACAGACAGGTCAACCGATGACCGTTATCCCGTGTGATAAGCACCAGAGCAGAAGAGGCGGACATATATTTCTCTGGTGTCTGCTCGTCAATCAGCAGAAACGGGACCCTGATGCACTAGTGGAAAGAAGCACGCAGGGAAGGTGTGATGTGTGCTTGTACCGGGACACATCGGTCATGCTTGTCAGTACTTGGGCACCTGCGAGGCTCTAAACAATATTCCGCTACTTCAACCTGAATTTCTCATTTTTAATTTCGGAAACACTTGAGTATGTTCTATGTGTCCAGCATAGTAGTTGCTAGCCTCTTCAGGGAAAACAAGTACTGGGCTTTTTTTTCCTTTTAATTAATTCACA
This sequence comes from Trichechus manatus latirostris, assembly GCF_000243295.1. NCBI lineage: Eukaryota > Metazoa > Chordata > Mammalia > Sirenia > Trichechidae > Trichechus > Trichechus manatus. Next base: position 6,723,840 of record NW_004443938.1, on the reverse strand, counting down.
CACCTGTATAGGACATAGAACTCATGAAACCACTAACATATTTGAGACAATTTTAAGGTAAAACAGTGCTTCTATCTCATAATAGAACATCTGGTACTGAACAGGAGAGAGAGCTGAACAAGCCATGGGTGTAAGTAGTGTGTACAAAGCTCGGAACCTAGGAGTCAGAATGGATAGGTCTTTTGGAATATGGCCATTTAACAAAGTAATAATAACAAGTATTACTACTACCGCTCAACTATTAATCCTACTACTGCAGGTACTGACATTGTCATTTAAATTTAATAGAAACCTATGCATTGGACCCTTTACACAAATTGTCTCTAACTATCACAATCATTTTGCAACATGGACATTATTCTCATTTTACAGATGAGGAAACTGAGGCTCAGAGAAGTAGGTAGCATACCCAGATAATAAGTGACAGACTTGGAATTCAACCCAGATATTTCTGGCCCCAAAACTTGCTTCATCCCAATATACATTAGTGTAACATGAGTCCAACTGAGGGCAGACCACTATTTTTAGGTCTTGCATTGGGCTCTTTCGAGTGTTGGTTGGGGGAGGGGGTCAGTGAGAGTGGGGAGTTGTAGAGGGAAGAAGGAAAGACAGAAAAGGTGAGCATGTAAACGGATCCAGTAAATCCTGATGGACAGGTCTCATGGGCACCCAGGGGGATTTCTGATAAAACACTTTATCTGATTAAAAGTGCCCGACTACTTGGATGCAGACACAGAAGAAGTGCTTATCAAAACTATGGGTAGTGTGAATGAGTACAGCATGAATAAATTAGATGTCAGAATCAGGGTTCCCAAGGAGCTCAAAAACTTGGAAAATGTACTAAATCTAAAAATAATAATAATAATTTATCAAGGTTAATGTAGATTGTGTTCTTACATTAAAAAAAAAAAACACACTGCAAAAACACAGAGGGGAGGAGATATGGCTAAATAGCAAGATATGTGAAAGACTTTTTTTTTGCCAACCCTAACCTCAATATTCATCACCCATCTGTCAGTTTCTCCTACTGTGGTGAGTTGCTGTGATGCTGGAAGCTATGCCACAGGTATGCCAAATACCAGCAGTATCATCCATGATGGACAGGTTTCAGCAGAACTTCCAGACTAAAATACAGTAGAAAGAAAGGCCTGGTGATCTACTTTTGAAAATTAGCCAATGAAAATCTTATAGATCACAACCGAGATGGATACAATTTAGAAAAAGAAGTGTCAGTGACAAGTTATTTTGTATTTGGCTGGAAGTGGAAAATGAGATTTAAAATCATGTAAAGTCCTCAAACTAAAAAAAAAAAGCCCATTGTCGTCAAGTCAATTCAGACCAATAGTGACTCTATGGGATGGAGTAGAACTGCCCCATAGGGTTTCCAAGGAGGGGCTGGTGGCTCCAAACTACCTACCTTTTTGTTAGCATTGGAGCTCTTAACTGCAGCACCTCCAGGCCTGCAAAGTCCCCCAGGCACCCTTAATAACCTATTTGGATCACAACAGAACATTAACCAACTCCCTTGCTTTGGACATGTCATCAAGAGGGATCATTCGGTAGAGGAGGACATCATGTTCAGTGAAGCAGAGGGCCAGTGAGGGCAAGGGAGACCCTCAGTGAGATGGATTGGCTCAATAGCTGCAACAATGGACTCGGACAACGCTGGCTATTGCGAAGACGATGCAGGACTGGGCAATGGTTCATCCTGTTGTGGATAAGGTCACCATGAACCGGAGTTGACTCAACAGCAGCAAACAACAACCTTGCTATAGAGTCTCCATGATGGTGAAGTTGCCAGAACAGAATAACGCGGCCTTTGCTTGTGTGCACAGAGACGGAGGGTGCCGAACGATGTTTCTCAGGGAAGTTGTGAGGTTAAGTACTCAGAAGTAAGCTCCCATTTAATCACGACGCATGAGGAACGGTTTCAGTAACTGAAACTTGTGAGTCTAGACAAGAGAAGACGAAGTAGGGAAATGACAGCTCTGGCGAACCACTCAAAGGACCGCCATATGGAAGATGGATTAGATGATTCTGAGAGCTCCGGAGGGCAGGCGTGGATGCAGTGAGGAAAATTATAGAGAATTGATTTTAATTCATTATAGGGAAGAAGGATGTTCTAACAATTAAAGCTGTCTGGTGACTGAATGGGCTGCCTCACATGGTAGTAATGAGCCCACGGCCTACTTGAGAAAATTTAATTACCGCAAGTGCTCAAGTGCTCAATTTTATTTCTAATCCCCTTCTAAGAAATTGAAAATAATCTTGAATTATGAGGCCCAGTATGTTATTATAAATTAGTGGCTTTTCAACACTGTATGATTGGTTTTCATATTAATTTTTAGCTATTTTTTCTCAAATACAGAAATAATGTTATTTTTGTTGCTTTATGCATAATTGTGTTGGATATGCGCTGTGGAGAGACACCAACATATAGGTGTGCTTGCATTGTGAAAAAAAAAAAAAAAGGAGTCTCTGCTAAGGACTTCTCTCTTTTGATGAAATTTGACTTCAAGATTGAAAATGATGCAAACATTCTAACATATATCTTAGCCCACTGTACTGTTATGGACTGTTGACTTGTATCCCACAAGCACTAGACTGTAGTTTTCTTGAGGACAGTGATTTTGTCTTAATATCCTTTATATGGAGCTCTCGTGGTGTAGTGCTTAAGAGCTATGGCTGCAAATCAAAAGGTTGGCAGTTTGAATCCAACAGTCTCTCCTTGCAAACTCTATGGGGTAGTTCTACTCTGTCCTATGGGGTCGCTGTGAGTCGGAATCGACTTGACGGCAATGGGTTTGGCTTTTTTTTTTTAGATCCTTTATATTCTTATACATTGCCCGTGCTATAGTAGTCATTCTATTACATTAAAATAATACATAAATAAATGAACAAACAAACGAATGAATGAGTGAATGAATAAATAAATGTCCGGAGATGTTCACGCATATTCTAAATACTAATAATTTATGTGAGATGTTGGAAATTGTTTTATGTACTGGGTCAAAGTTTGGTCTCAGACTAAAGGGTATTTTTGTTTCTAAAACTACATAATTCTAACCCCAGAATGCATTGTATACACTTAACCGTGAAGGGAATTCCAAGTAACATAGAGGTGACTGTGGGAGGGCTGAAAGAATGAAGAGTAAGCAGGAACATCAACAGAGAGGTTGCTGTGAATCGTGTGAGCGGTGAGCTGGGCCAAGCAAGCAGAGTATCTGGCAGAGGGAACTGGGAAAAGCAAAATAACATAAGTGGATTGCATGGGATTAGGGAGGGGCAGGCTGAGTTTCCATAAGAAGCTATGATTTCTAATCTATTTATGGCGAGGGGATGAAAGGCGTGGATTATGGGGGAGGAGAGGGAGATTGAAGGCAGAGAATTTAATAGATATTGCCAGAGATTCTAGAAACTAGAGTATCTTCTTTGAAAAACAAGAAATTTCTACTCATCTACATGAGGTTATCAATATAGGGAAAGTATTGTGGCTTGCAAAGTGGGGAAATACACAATTAAAAGAATAAAATATTTGTCAAGGCACTTGCTGTGATTTAGATTTGTGTGTTGAGCACTAAATCACAGGTTTGGTGAGTGATAGTCTAAGGGTCTTGGGTTGAGTTTATTTTAGGTGTGTGATGGTTAAGATTGTGTGTCAACTTGGCTGGGCCATGATTCTCAGTGTTTTCATGTAATCACTCCCGTGATTGAATATACTGTGAGTAGCCAATCAGATGAAAGGGAGTCTCCTTGGGGGTGTGGTCCACATCTGTATATAAGCAGACGTTCTGGCTTTTTGCTCTTTCTGGATCCTGCAGCTGCTTCCTGTTGTCTCATCTCCCGTTCTTGGGACTTGAGCTGTCAGCTTATCTGCCAAACCTGGGATTCATCGATAGGCACAGCCTGTGAGTGGAAGCCCTGCTCTCCGACCTGCTGATCTTGGGCTTGCCAGCTTCTGTGGCTGTGTGAATTGGGAGAGGCCTCTACCCTGATCCACAGACTTGGGATGTTCTAGCCTCTACAATAGCGTGAGCTGTTTCCTTGATATAATCTCTCTCTATATATATGTTTATACACTTTACTAGTTTTGCTTCTCTAGAGAACCCAGCCTAAGACAAGGGGTGATGATCGCCTCTTAGAAAGGTAAGAATAGATGGTTTGGTCCCTTTCTTTAGAATGTGTAGGCACCTAACACTCTGGTCCTAAGTTCTTGAGGCTCAGACGCAACTAAGGCTACAAGAAAATCCCCTTGTTAACACCTTTGTTTACAGTCTCAGGAACAATTTCACCTCCTTCTCCCCTTCAATAAGCAGATGCAAGGCTGGAAGCACTCACTTGTCTATGCCAAGAAATTTGAAAGACAGCTACCTGGCCAACCAACTGGAAGAGATCCATATTTATGCCTATTCCCAAGAAAGGTGATCCAACTGCAAGCAGAAATTATTGAACAATATCATTGATATCACATGCAAGTAAAATTTTACTGAAGATCATTCAAAAGTGGCTGCAGCAGTATATCAATAAGGAACTTCCAGAAATTCAAGCCAGATTCAGAAGAGGACACAGAACAAAGGATACCATTGCTGATGTCAGATGGATCTTGGCTGAAAGCAGAGAATACCAGAAAGATATTTACCTGTGTTTTATTGACTATGCAAAGGCATTTGACTGTGTGGATCACAACAAATTATGGATAACATTGGGAAGAATGGGAATTCCAGAACACTTAATTGTGCTCATGAGGAAACCGTACATAGATTAAGAGGCAGTCATTTGAACAGAACATGGGGATACTGCGTTGTTTAAAGTCAGGAAAGGTGTGTGTCAGAGTTGCATCTTTTCACCTATTCAATCTGTCTGCTAAGCGAATAATCTGAGAAGCTGGACTATTTGAAGAAGAATGGAGCATCAGGATTGGAGGAAGACTCATTAACAACCTGCATTATGCAGATGACACAACCTTGCTTGCTGAAAGTGAAGACAACTTGAAGCACTTACTGATGAAGATCAAAGATTACAGCCTTCAGTATGGATTACACCTGAACAAAAAGAAAAAAATCCTCACAACTGAACTAATAAGCAACATCATGATAAACAGAGAAAAGATTGAAGTTGTCAAGGATTTCATTTTACTTGGATACATAATCAATACTCATGGAAGCAGCAGTTAAGAAATCAAAAGACGCATTACACTGGGCAAATCTTCTACAAAAGACCTCTTTAAAGTGTTGAAAAGTAAAGGTGTCACCTTGAAAACTAAGGTGCACCTGACCCAAGCCATGGTGTTTTCAATCGCCTCATATGCATGGGAAAACTGGATGATGAATAAGGAAAATCAGAGAAGAATTTATGCCTTTGTATTGTGGTGTTGGTGAAGAATACTGGGTATACCATGGACTGCCAAAAGAACAAAAAAATCTGTCTTGGAAGAAGTACAACCAGAATGCTTCTTAGAAGAAAGGATGGTGAGACGTGGTCTCCTATACCTTGGACAAGTTATCAGGAGGGACTAGTCCCTGGAGAAGGACATCATGCCTGGTAAATTAGAAGGTCAGCGAATAAGAGGAAGACCCTCAATGAGATGGATTGACACAGTGGCTGCAACAATGGGCTCAAGCATAGCAATGATTGTGAGAATGGCACAGTGTTTTGTTCTGTTGTACATAGGGTCATTGTGAGTCAGAACGGACTCAACAGCATCTAACAACAACAATCTCCCGTCTAGTTTCTCCTTGTCTACCGCCTCCAGTGTCCACTTCTATTCCTTTGCAGTCTAGGTGTTGAGGTGCAACCTTTAATTACCTGGTTTAGGCTTTCTTAGTGATGTCATCTCCTTTTCCGTCCTTGCAAATCAAAAGGCGCCTCCATCATTCCAGCCATCCACCTTATCCAACCTGACCCAGGGCTGCTGAGCACAGCTGGAAGAATCACACCAGGTCCTAGGCTGACACCACTACAAATCCCAAACCAAACTGGTTGCCCATGAGTTGAATCCAATTCATGGCGATCTCATATATTACAGAGTAGAACCGCATCATAGGGTTTTCCTGGCTGTAATCTTTAAGGAAGCCAACTACCAGGCCTTTCTTCTGCAACACAACCGAGTGGGTTCAAACTGCCAACCTTTAGATTAGTGGTCAAGTGCAAACTGTTGCCGCTACAGCATGGGCTGAATCTGCAACATGGCAACAGCCTTATAAAATCATTTTATGCTGCCCTGATCAACTTTGTATTCAATTTCCCATAACAACTATTTTATTTTATAGTATTTCATTATTTTTTGGAGCCCTGGTGGTGCAGTGGTTAAGAGCTTGGCCGCTAACCAACAGGTGGGCAGTTCAACTCCACCAGCACCTCCTTGGAAATCCTGTGGGGAATCGACTCGACGCCAATGGTTTTTTTTTTAATTTTTTTGTTTAGTAGCTATTTTACATCTTCAGTACATTCTTTAAACCACCTACCATACCCTTCCTGCTTCTGTTTCACCATCTAACCTACGCCACACAGACAACCTTTGGGGCACAGCACAAAACAAAAACCTGAGGCCCCTGGATTAAAAATCAGGAAAAAGTGCCGTGAAAAGCACTAAGATGTCAAGCTTCTTTTCCTTTTTATTTTTGTAGTCTCTCTCTCCATGGGTCGTGGTACTCTTTATTTGCTACTTAGTGATAGTCTAAGTAAAATTAAAATTTTAAATTACTAGCATGAATCTCACTGTTCATCTTTATATCATGGGAAGCCAATTCTAAATGCAAATATATTGTTGTTAGTTGTTACGTGCTGTCGAGTCGGTTCCGACTCATAGCGACCCTACGTACAACAGAGTGAAGGGCATTTAACCAGTATGCAGAGTCACTGAGTCTACACATTTGTATTTTGTAACTTGTTCATGCATATGTGTTTTGTTGTTACCAAAACAGTGGAAACACCGCACAAAACTAACTCAGATGTTTTTATCTCACGTCTTGATATACACGCATTACGCCAACAAAACCTGCCTTCTGCTTACCTGGTGAGTCAGGAAAGACTGTAAGGCAGAGGAAGGAACTCTGAGCTGCCCTATCTTTCCCCTGCCTTCTATGCCATCATAACTAGTTCGCTACTACAGGCAAGTAACACTAGTAAGAAATGACATGATATGGATCCTTGGTCGTTCTGTTTCTTAGAATGCCATCATGTCATTGCCTTCCCCCTGCATTTGAAACAAGCTCTGTTTTGAACAGAAACTGTGGCCTTTGGGGTTGTCAGCGCCCCGACTCACTCAAACATAGACTTAACCCACTCACTTGTGTGCACATTGAGTCCACGAATCAATGGTCCGCAGGAATTGTGTGCTCACGAGCATCTCGAACGTGCTGTGTGTGTGAATAGTGGATGTGCCTGTGGCACAATCTCCTCTTCGTTGTCCCATGGAACATCACTTACAGAACACAAGTTCAAGGATAAAGTTATGGAGGATTTCAAGACGGCAACACAGTGCATTGAGTCAAGTGAGGGGACCTTGTGAACTCTGGGTGCTGTGTAACTGTGTGGGTTGTAAATTCATGAAGCTGGCACTGCCGCCAGCATCCCAGGGTGTGTAGATGCCATCTACATGTGAACTTACCCTGAATGCCCCGCACTTACAGATGCATCCACCCACATCTTCTTATTTCAATTCTGCTTTAAGTTCTCCCTCCTCATCCAAGACCAATTTCTCAGCCTTGGCTGTAGAGCCTACTTCCTCTCACCTTCTGCAAATTCTAGCATTGACTTATTCCTGTTTCTCATACATTTTCAATCCCTCAGCTGACACCAACACCACATTCTATACAGTTGTTCAAGTCTCCCTCATTCATCAATAACAACAAACCCCACAAAACTCAGGACACACACACACGCACACATGTACACACATGCATGCACACACATGCGCACACGCACACACACGCACACACATGCATGCACACACACACGTGTACACACACACACGCACAAATCTATAGCTTTCATCTCTCGTGGCTCCCCTTTCTCCACAGCCACGCATCTCACACGGACACTCCATGGTCACTGCTCTCAGTCCTTTAACTCTGATTCCCTCTTCTAAAAAATATCAGGAATATTCCAGGGATAGAGGGAAGGGATGAAGACCCAGGCTCCTTTCATGTCACCTTCCCTTCCCAATGGAGTCACGCCCGTGGGTGCCAGTTCTCCTTCTGCCATTTACAGTCTGCGTGAGCGATGGTGAGTCAGAAGGGAATCGTTTTCAACATGAAGTGATACCTTCTTCTATCCTGGGAGTGCCACTTGAGCTTCCAAACCCCAAATGTTTTCAGCACAGTGAGGGCACTCTGGCAGGGTTTACAGAGCAAAACATGCAGGTGACAAGTAAAATACTGACTAAACATCTGGGTATTTAGTTTTGTTTCATTTTTTTAAACACACTTTACTTTTTAGAGCAGTTTTAGATTACAGAAAAATTGTACAGAAAATACAGAGAGTTCCCATATGCCCCCTCTTCCCTCTAGCAGACTGTCCCCTGTTATTAACATCTTGCCTGGGTGTGATACATTTGCTACAATTGAGGAACCAATATTGATATGCTATTGTTAACTCAAGTCCATAGTTTAGCACAGGCACTAGATTGGGACTGGCCAGCTGGATAATCTACCCTTCCAATCTAGAAAAAACAATCAAAATGACTCCAAATTTCCATTAAGAAATACATTGTGCCCAACAACGGATTATAGGACCAGCTTTCTGTTTCTTAAGTCTGAGCAATTCTCCATTATACTCTGCACTGGGTTATCCCAAGATCCCTGCATGGCTCATTTGCACTTGGCTACTAACCGAAAGGTTGGTGGTTCAAATCCACCCAGGGGCACCATGGAAAAAAACTTGATGTTCTTCTTCCTTGAAGATTACAGCCAAGATAAGCCCATAAAGCAGTTCTGCTCCATGACACATGGGGTCGCCATGAGTCAGAATCGACAGCACAATGGGTTTGGAGTTTTTGTTGTCTTTGTTGATTTGGGTTAGTCCCACGTAAGGCTAACATTTGCTTTCCTTAAGAATGCTTGATCCAAATTCATTACAAAAGAAAAAATTGGATATAATCATTTTCTAACATTATTTTCCATGTATTCAAATTGTCGGCAAATATTTAGACATGTGTTTGCTTATTTGGCTGTGTGTTTGCTTAGTTCATCCAGCCTATGGTTCTTAATTACTTGGATTCACTCCCTGTCCCCAACTCAAAGGACGCCAAACGGGAAAAATAAAATTTCTTCTTTCTGTAGTGGCGGACAAACTCATTTCTGCAAAAGGTTCGGTATGTCAGCCCTCTATAAACCAAAAAACCAAACCCATTGCTGTCCAGTTGATTCTGACTCATAGCGGCCCTATAGGACAGAGTAGAACTGCCCCATAGGGTTTCCAAGGAAAGGCTGTTGGATTTGAACTGGCGACCTTTGGGTTAGCAGCTGAGCTCTTAACCACTGAACCACCAGGAATCCTCTATACTTCCTTTTAAAATCTAAACTAATGCAAATTCAAACATAATCATAGGACCCTGAGGAGTTAACAGAATGTAATTAAATTAAGATGTTAAAGTGGCAGAGAGTTCACATATTTTGATTAAGATGGCCACATAGTTTTTTGTTCATTCAGAATTACTTTTTTCTGAATTGGATGGTTTAGACAGTTTCATTCAACATTCATTTCCTCTTTGTAACCCTTCACGCAATAAATAAAGGAATTCCCTAAAATAGGAAGGGAGGCGTGGAGATGCCCTTGTTGGGTCTCCAAACCAGGGTCTCCATCCTTCTTCCCTCATCCATCACTAACCATATCTGTGACCTGGGGAAAGTTTTTGACTTTTGGGGTACCCTGATTTGTCATAATATTGAGCTTTGATCTTTAGGGTCTCTTCTCATTAGAAGTGACTCTGCGCCTGTTAGTGCATGAATTTAAATCGACATACTTTATCATTTGGACACGATTGGAAATACTAGGGATCGGTGCACTGGAAAAGGCGATCAAAGAGTTTGTGCTCAGTTGCTAACATAAAGGTTGGCGGTTTGAATCCACTCAGTGACACCATGGAGGAAAGGCCTGGCAATCTGCCTCTGTAAAGATTACGACCGAGAAAACCCTGGGGAGTAGATATAACATATGAAGTTGTTTTTTTGTTTTTGTTTCCTTTTTTTATGCAGTGGAAGGCCAAGCAAGAGGCTATGATAACTTGATTTCTATACATTGATTCCACAGGAAATAGATATTTCTTTAGTTTTTCTATGCAGAGTTTAATCACCACTGAAGAGACACATCTATAAGCCAAGGAACGCCTGGGGTCACCAGAAGCTGGGAGAGACAAGAGAGAATATTCCCCTAAAAAGCCTTTGGAAAGAAGATAGCCCTGCAGATAAACCCTGACTTGGACTTCCAGCCTTCAAAACTGTGAAAGAAAAAAATTCTGTTCTTAGAAGCCCCCGACTTTGTGGTATTTTGCTACGGCAGCCCAGGAAACTGATAAGCAGCCTCACCACCCAGTCACCCCAAACAAACAGTCTTGGTAAAAGTAGTATATTTATTATGCAGCTGTTATTTTCAAGAAAGAGTCCTTTTGTAGCCCTACACCAAGACTGCCACCCCTCGGCCCTTCCTAGCTATAATTTCCCAAGTCTCCACTGTCTTTCATTGCCTTTTGGGTCAGGGATGATGGTGATTACACCCAATTATAATAGTGCAAGAAGCTGGACTATATGTAAAAGAAAGAGGCATGAGGATTGAAGGAAGACTCATTAACAACCTGCATTATGCAGATGACACAACCTTGCTTGCTGAAAGTGAAGAGGACTTGAAGCACTTACTGATAAAGATCAAAGACCATAGCCTTCCGTATGGATTACCCCTCAACATAAGGAAAACAAATATCCTCACAACTGGACCAATAAGCAACATCATGATAAACGGAGAAAAGATTGAAGTTGTCAAGAATTTCATTTTACTTGGGTCTACAATCAATACCCATGGAAGCAGCAGTTAAGAAATCAAATGATGCCTTGCATTGGGCAAATCTGCTGCAAAAGATCTTTTTGAAGTGTTGAAAAGCAAAAATAACTCCTTGAAGACTAAGGTGCACCTTACCCAAGCTGTGGTGTTTTCAATTGCCTCATATGCATGTGAAACCTGGATGATGAATAAGGAAGACTGAAGAAGAATAGAAGCCTTTGAATTGTGTTGGTAAAGAATATTGGCTACACCTTGGACTGCCAAAACAACGAACAAATCTGTCTTGGAAGAAGTATAACCAGAATGCTTCTCAGAAGCAAGGATGACAAGAGTATGTCTCACATACTTTGGACATGTTATGAGGAGGGATCAGTCCCTGGAGGACATCATGCTAGATAAAAAGAGGGTCAGCGTAAAACAGGAAGATCCTCAACAAGATGGATTCATACAGTGGCCGCAACAACAGGCTCAAGCATAACAACGATTGTGAAGATGGTGCAGGACCGGGCAGTGTTTCGTTCTATTGTAACTAGGGTGGCTGTGAGTCAGAACTGACTCAACGGCACGCTAACAACAACATTTTTGTTTTACTCATTATGACTGTTTTCTCACACAAAGGTCAGTGGACTTAGGAAATCATTGATCAGGGAATTGTTGAGTCCAGAGTCCTTAATTTAACACACACGCGCACACACACACACACACACACACACACACACACACGCTATGCCTGAGAAGTAAGCAACCCTCTAGTCTTTTTGTCTCATGATAGATGAACCCCCGACATCACTCTTCCATCTTTTTCTTTTCTTCTCTCTTCTCCTCTTGCCTTCTCTCTTTTCCTCCCTCTTCCTTCTTTCTTTCTTTTATTTATTTCAAGAGATACAGATGGCGGAGGGAGGAGGGCTTCTTGACTACCCTACAATTCTGAGAAATGAAGCACACCTAGCAGCACCTAAGTGGAAAATCTCTCACAGCCAAGGTGGCCTGGGTGCAACCTTAATTTTACCCTTGAGGATCCCCCACGATTTCCTCTGTTGGCTTCCATCCACAACCCCCAGAGTGAGCTTGCTGCCTTTGAAACAGAGATCAATATTTATGCTCTACACAAGTTTCCATTTAGTGGTTTTAGCACACCCATAAATTAATAGATAAACTTGTTAAGAACTCAAGGGAAAGAAAAAATAGTTTGTTGATGTAAATTGTTCCTCAGCTGGAAGTCCTGACAAAATAATCACGCAGTTTTACTTGTTGACAGTCACATTTCCTTAGATCAATTATTTCCATGATGTTTCTGCAAAAGCAGCTTACTGTGACTATCGGTTTGAGAGAGCACCAGCTGATTGTTCCCTTTCTTATTAATAATAATATTGGGTTTGCTTGCTTTTAAAATACGGTACTACAAGGTCTTCCGAAATAGGAGCATTAATTGACCTCCAGCTGAAAAGAAATTCTCCTCCACCATCCCATCTTCATATTTGAGAAGTACATTTTGATTGCAATGAAAGAAATAAAGGAAACACTGCTCCCTAGTCATTTAACCTGACACAACGTGGGTAAGAAGGCTCAAAACAAAATGAGCTGCCATCTTGAAGGCTGCCGTTCTAGTGCTAAGCATTGGGACAACAAACAGGAAGAAATTCCGTGCTGCAGGCATCAAGGACGGTCAGTAGTAGACATGTTTTCGGCATCGGTTATGAAATTAATCTCATCCCACATTGAACGTGGTTCTTTCTTAGTCCTACCTGTAGATTCCCTGAGGCAGAGGAGGGGGATACAAATTAGCGCCTCCTCTATTCTCGTGGCTGTTTACTGCTTGAGTTATTGCTGTCTCAGGTATATGACAGGAAGAGAACCCTGATTTATCCCCTTCGGAAACTACACTTCCCAGTTTACCCTATCCCACTGTCACTTCTACCATCCGTCGGTTGTCGTACTGTGGTGGCTTGCATGTTGCTGTGATGCTGGGAGCTATGCCACTGGTATTTCAAATACCAGCAGAGTCACCCATGGTGGAGAGGTTTCAGCAAAGCTTCCAGACTAAGACAGACTAGGAAGAAAGGTCTGGTGATCTACTTCCAAAAATTAGCCAATGATAATTTTATGGATCACAATAGAACATTGTCCGACTGGTTTGTTTTGGACAAGTCCTTAGGAGAGATCAATCACTGGAGGAAGACATCATGTTTGGTGAAGTAGAAGGCCAATGAGGGCAGAGGAGACCTCGGTGAGATGACCTGGCACAGTAGTTGCTATGATGGACTCAAAGATGCGGGCAGGACCGGGCAGCGTTTTGTTCTGTTGTGCATAAGGTCACCATGTGTTGGAGTTGATTCAACAGCAGCTGTCTATTTAATTGTAAATTAATTTTTCCTAATATTCATCCTTCTTAGTTTTTTAGTGCTGCTATAACAGAAATACCACAATGAGTGAATTTAACAATTTTATTTTCTCACAGTCTAGGAAGCTAAGAAGTCTGCATTCAGGGAGCTGGCTCTAGAAGAAGGCTCTCTCTCTGCCTGCTCCGGGTGAAAACCCCTGTCTCAGCTTCTCTAGCTGGCCATCCTTGGAGTTTCTGGGTCTGCAGACTGACTGGTCTGCCTGTGCTATCTTCATAGTGTCTGATCTACCCCGTGTCTACCTTCTTAGGGGCCTAATCTTCTCTTTTATATCTCAGAAGTGATCAGCTTCAGCCACACATTACGGTGATATGGTCTCGTTAACATAACAAAGAAAACCCTGCTCCCAAAAGGCATTGCATCCAGAGCTATAGGGGTTAGGATTCACAACACATATTTTTGGGGGACACGATTCCATCCACAACATCACCTTAAACTTTCTCTCCTGGTGTTCTAGGAGGCTCTCCTACAGATTTGGCGCTGGGGTGAGACTCCTCCCCTCTCAGGATGGTCTGTGGATGTGCTATTAGCTCACGTACACCATTGCTTGGTCTACTTCCTGCCTCTCCCGTTTGCGGGAAAGAAAGAAAAGGGCTGCTTTGATGTGAACACAGTTTTCTGTTTTTGTTTGCTGTTTTGGGGAGGAGTTGTTTGTGTTTTGAGTTTTTATATAGGAATGAGTTTAGAATTAGCATTTATTTGGGCAAGTCAGGGTTTCTATTGAGAGACAAGAGCCCCCCAACCCACCCAGTGTGCTTACCGTAGACATATTTATTCACACCACATGAATGAGCGCTCGATCAATTCACAAGACAGAGAATGTGAACGCTCCTTCCTTTCCAGAAAAAGTTGTTGAGTCTGTGCTGTAGCACAAGTAACAAGGTTTCTAGGTAGAAGATGAGAGCGGTCCCACTTGTCAACATCCTCCAGCTCTTCTGAGCAATCCCTTTTACCCTCGGTTGTAAACATTGTGTGACTTTTGTACCCTGTGGGGTTGTTGTTTCTCTTCTATGCTCAGCCTGTCTCCCTCTGACCAATGGTGATAATGAGGAGAGATAACACAAAGATACTTTATTTAATAAATTGTTCGTAGGAAAGATTTTCTATGATGCTGAAGGACCTAAAATACAGGAAAATATTTACCAGATTTGTGAAAACTATGATTATGGTGATTTGTTCATGTTGGCATCATAACCATGCATTGTATTTGAATATAAGTAAATAAATGCCCCAGTTACTCAGGGTTTGTTTAGTCCTTAATATACAATAGGTTAACACCGACACTCTCTTGTAATATTTTATTTACAGTGATCTCAGTATAGAGGGTACTGAAGATGCTCCATATTTAAGATGAGAGGAGAGAAGGAGGACCTACATACTCACCACTAACTAGTCAAAAACAAACACGATTACTCTACTCACCCCCACTCATCTATCAGTTTGTTGTATTGGGGGGCTTGCTTGTTGCTGTGATGCTGGAAGCTCTGCCACCTGTATTCAAATACCAGCAGGGTCACCCATGGTGGACAGGTTTCAGCTAAGCTTCCGAAACAAGACAGACTAGGAAGAAGGATCTGGTGGTCTACTTCTGAAAAGAATTAGCCAGTGAAAACCTTATGAATAGCAAGGGAACATTGTCTGATATAGTGCCAGAAGATGGGCCCTTTAGGTTGGAAGGCACTCAAAAGATGACCGGTAAGAGCTACCTCCTCAAAGTACAGTCCACCTTAATGATGTGGATGGAGTAAAGCTTTTGGGACCTTCATTTCCTGATGTGGCACAACTAAAATGAGAAGAAATATCTGCAGATATCCATTAATAATTGGAACATGGAATGTACAAAGTATGAATCTAGGAAAATTGGAAGTTGTCAAAAATGAAATGGAACACATAAACATTGATATCCTAGGAATTAGCAAGCTGAAACAGACTGGTATTGGCCATTTGGAATCAGACAATCATACTGTCTACTATGCTGGGGATAACAAAGAGGAATGGCATGGCATTCATCATCAAAAAGAACATTTCAAGATCTATCCTGAAGTACAACACTGTCGGTGATAGGATAATATCCATACTACAAGGAAGACCAGTTAATACGAGTATTATTCAAATTTACACACCAACCACTAAGGTCAAAGATGAAGAAATTGAAGATTTTTACCAACATCTGCAGTCTGAAATTGAGCCAACATGCGATTAGGATGCATTGATAATTACTGGTGATTGGAATGCAAAAGTTGGAAACAAAGAAAAAGGATCAGTAGTTAGAAAATATGGCCTTGGTGATAGAAATGATGCTTGAGAGCTCATGACAGAATTTTGCAAGACCAACAACTTCTTCATTACAAATACCTTTTTTCAACAACATAAATGGTGACTATACACGTGGACCTCGACAGATGGAATACACAGGAATAAAATCAACTACGTCTGTGTCAGAACAAGGCCAGGGGCTGACTGTGGAACAGATCATCAATTGCTAATATGCAAGTTCAAGTTGAAGCTGAAGAAAATTAAACAATTCCACAAGAGCTAAAGTACGACCTTGAGTATATCCCACCCAAATTTAGAGAGCAAATCACGAATAGATTTGCCGTGTTGAACACTAATGAACAGAGACCAAACGAGTTGTGAAATGACATCAAGTACATCACACATGAAGAAAGCAAGAGGTCATTAAAAAGACAGGAAAGAAAGAAAAGAGCAAAATGGCTGTCAGAAGAGACTCTGAAACTTGCTCTTGAACGTTGAGTAGCTAAAGCAAAAGGAAGAAATGATGAAATAAAAGAGCTAAACAGAAGATTTCAAAGGGCAGCTTGAGAAGACAAAGTAGATTATTATAATGAAATGTGCAAGACCTAGAGTTAGAAAACCAAAAGGGAAGAACACACTTGGCATTTCTCAAGCTGAAGGAACTGAAGAAAAAATTCAAGCCTCGAGATGAAATATTGAGAGATTCTACCGGGAAAATATTAAACAATGCAGGAAGCATCAAAAGAAGATGGAAGTAATACACAGAGTCACTATACCGAAAAGAATTGGTCGACATTCAACCATTTCAAGAGGTAGTATGTGATCAGGAACTGATGGTACTGAAGGAAGAAATCCAAGCTGTTTTGAAGGCATTGGCGAAAAACAAGACTCCGGGAATTGATGGAATACCAACTGAGATGTTTCAACAAATGTATACAGTGTTGGAAGTGTTCACTGGTTCATGCCAAGAAATTTGGAAGGCAGCTACCTGGCCAACTGACTGGAAGAGATCCATATTTATGCCTATTCGCAAGAAAGGTGATCCAATCAAATGTGGAAATTATCGAACAATATCTTTAATATCACATCTGTGTAAAGTTTAGCTGAAGATCATTCAAAAAGTGGCTGCAGCAGTATAGCCACAGGGAACTGTCCGAAGTTCAAGCCGGATTCAGAAGAGAACACAGAACCAGGGATATCATAGCTGATGTCAGATGGATCCTGGTTGAAAGCAGAGAATAAAATTTAAATCTGGAGGAAACACATTTAGAAATTAAGGCTAATTAAATTTCAAATTCAAACAGAACCACTCCTCCAGGAGAAATACAGGGTTAGGTTCCTGCGGGTCTCTAGAGGTGACAGTATCTTCATCAATCTATCAGTACATATCCTTTTTTTACGTGTGTTTCTGTTTAAAGACACTTTATTTAATATGTATTGTTCATTTATTAAGGAACTCTACTGGTGCAAAGGTTAAGTGCTCAGCTGCTAACTGAAAGGTCAGCAGTTTGAACCCACCCACAGCTCCATGGGAGAAAGACCTGGCAATCTGCTCCCGTAAAGATTACATTCTCAGAAACCCTATGGTATAATTCTACTTTGTCACACGAGGTTGCTATAAGTCGAAATTGACTTATAGATGGCACCTAACAATGATGACGGCATTGATTCATTAACACTGAACTCATGGCCAACAACACTATAATGCCTGCCTGCCCAAAGCTTGTCTAACACATGTATTTTCTCGGTAAGGCGCATCACAGTGTTCTTGCGCTTAGGAGCACCAGACAGCCCTTCCCGTTGTTCTTAGAGACCATTTTAAACAGCAAAACCATCAATAAAAAGACAAAAATATAGAGAACATGGCACTAAATGGATGGTGAAAGGGACACTTGTTTATAGTCTGAGAGCTGAAAAAAGAACAGAGAATGTCACCTTGTTGGACTCCAGCTAAGAACGTGTGTCTCAGGCACTCAGATTTCACTGCTCTGCACATGTCTGTGAATGATCAAGAAAGTGCCATGCAGATTGATTTTGGGGTTGTGAATAAATTTAGTAAGTAGGCATATTCATAAATACAGAATCCACAAATAATGAGAACTGACTCTGTACACAGCTCTGCTTCTGTGACTAAAACTGAAGGCAGTGGATGTCAAAAGCTGTTTTTCACATGTTGAGGATTGCTATGATCTTCCCCCAATCCTTTCTTTCTCTGTAAATTTTCAGGCACTTAGTAATGAACGGATAACAGGTGCTCCTATGGAGAAATTGCTGTTGTTGGTTGTTATAGAGTCAATGCCAACTCATGGCGACCCTGGGTGTTACAGAGTAAACTGCTCTGTAGGATTTTCTTGGCTATTGTCTTAACAGACAGATTGCCAGGGCTTTCTTCTGCACTACCACTGGGTAGGCTTGAACCACCACCCTTTAGGTTAGCAGCTGAGTGTCAACTGTTTGCACCACCTAGAGATCCCCCATTGAGAAGTTCCTCTGCCTTATTAGAGTATATTTTGCCAGAGAATAAATTTTGAATAAGGAGGAAACACAAACAAATTGAGAAATTAAGACTAATTAAAATTCATTCAGACTACTAAGAGCTTTTGGGTCACCAAGATTGTGTTTGGGCTTTGGTGAAGAAAATGATAGAAGATTCCTACCGGTGCATAAGAAAGTGAACCCTAGCCCCCCTACTGGATCTCTGTTATTTGTGTAGGCCTTCCCTGACCCTTCACTGGGCCTGGGTGTTTTTAGCATTCTTTAGACAAATGGCTTTTCTCCTTTCATCAACATATTTGAACATTCTATAGTTTTTGTTGCTAAAATTCATACACTCAGCTATCAGAAAAATGGAATGGCTTGTGTCTTAGCTATCTAGTGCTGTTATAACAGAAATACCACAAGTGGATGGCTTCAACAAACAGAAATGTATTGTCTCACAGTTTGGAGGCTAGAAGTCCGTATTCAGGGTGCCAGCTCCAGGGGAAGGCTTTCTCTCTCTGTTGACTCTGGAAGAAGGTCTTTGTCATCAATTTTCCCCTGGACTAGGAACTTCTCAGCTAAAGAACCCCAGGCCTAAAGGATGCACTATTCTAATGGCTCTTGTTTCTTGGTGGTATGAGGCCCCCACCGCCTCCCTGCTTGCTTTTCTCTTTTATATCTCAAAAGAGATTAGCTTAAAACACAATCTAATCTTGTAATTGAGTCCTTCCTCATTAACATCATAGAGGTAAGACTTACAACAGGTAGAAAAATCATATCGGATGACAAAATGGTGGACAATCACACTGTACTGGGAATCATGGCCTACCCAAGTTTACATATATTTTGGGGGGACACAGTTCAATCCTTAACAGGTGGATTTTTTCTTCAGAAACTTTTTCTAATTTTCATATTTTAAAGCATTAAATTAAATGTAAGCTTTCTGGTGTTTTTCTTTATACCTTCATAAGAGTTTTTTTTTTTGGGAAAAAAGACACTAAGTTTTGTAATTTTCAATCTAATGAAGACTTGTAACATCAAAATATTTGAAATACAACACAGTTTCTTTTGAAAAAGATCTTTTAAAAAACATTGCAGTTTCTTTTGAGTACCTTTCTATGTCCTTACTATAATATTTGCTTCTCTGCCTTTCAAGAACTAACCATTTTAAAGTTTGTGTGTATTCTTTTCATTCATATTTTATGCTTTTTTAAAATATATGGAGTCTCTGACTGATGCAAATGCTCAGCTGCTAACTGAACAATTAGAGATTTGCGTTCACCCAGAGGTACCTCAGAAGAAAGGCCTGGTGATCTACTTCTGAAAAATCAGCTCATTAGAAATCCTACGGAGCACAGTTCTACTCTGACACACATGAGGTTGCCATGAGTCAGAATCAACTTGTGTTTTTTTTAAATTAACTATATATTTATCTTTCTAAAAAATATATTATTTTTGCATATTTAAATCCAAATATTTAAATATCTACATAACGTCATTCACTGATATTATTAATAATCAGAACATAAACATGCTTGGTAAAAATATAAAAAAAGAGGATACTTATTTTTTAATTGTGATTCCTGGCTACAGACATTAGTGTTTTTTTTTCCACAGAGGCTGAAATGTACAGACACCTATAATTCTGGTGGTGCTAATGGTTAAGTTCTCTGCTGCTCACTTGAAAGGTCTGCAGTTTGTACCCACTCAGTGGCTTTAAAGGAGAAGTACCTGGTGATCTGCTCCTCTAAAGATTACAGCCTAGAATAACCTATGGGGCAGTTCTACTCTGTCACATGGGGTCGCTATGAGTCAAAAACAACTCGATTGTACCTAAAGGCAACGATAATTCTAAAAGTAAACTTTCTGTGGCTTTAGATATGTGCTGTCCAATAACATATGGAGCCCTGGTGGTACAGTGGTTAAGCACTCGGCTGCTAGCCAAAGTTCGGCTGTTTGAACCCACCAGCCATCCTATGGGAGAAAAATGTGGCAGTCTGCTTCTGTAAAGATTTATAACCTTGGAAACCCTGTAGGGAAGTTCTACTCTGTCCTACAGGGTCGCTGTGAGTTGTAATTCACTCAACAGCAGTGGGTTTGGTTTTTTGGTTTTACTGAGCAGTTGAAAATGTGGCTAGTCCAAATTCAGATATTTGGTAAGCATAAAATACACACTGCATTTCAAAAAGTTGGTATAAAGAAATAATCTAAACTGTATCAATAGTTTTTTCTAATTATTATTATTGATTGCTTGCATGCTGAAATGCAAATGTTCTGCATATATTTGGTTAAAGAAAGTATATTATTACAATAATTTTACATATTTCTTTTTATAAGTTTTTAAATGTGACTACTAGAAAATTTAAGATTACATATTTATAATTATATTACACTTCTATTGGACAGAACGCCTTTAGATTCTACTAGAAATTGAGCCTAATTTCCTCCGCCAGATTCCTCACTGACGAACTGTAAGCTTCTCCCTCACTCACGTGAGTTTCTCTTGCCCGTGTAACTGGTTGTCTCTGAGTTTTTCATTCAGGCATTTCCTGCTGCTAGCGGGTTACTACGGGGCAGTTCTGTTCTGTCCTATAGGGTCGCTATGAGTCGGAATTGACTCTTTGGCACCAGGTTTGGTTTTTCTGAATGGGTGTGGCAGAGGTTGGAAGGTCTCTGACCACCCATCCTTCCCCAGAAAATAGAGATCATCCTGAGTGCAGAACTGCATAGACTGTGGAGTGTGCATTTTTGGTTGTATGCGTGCTAGTTGTCTCATGTTAGGTGCAAGTATGACTTTAGAATTGTCTGCATTCAGAGATGACGTATGGTTTAAGGAGGTATGTACCGGGGCCAGGTTGACAAGGGGTAGACCATGATGGCTAAAGTCGTGTGTCAACTTGCCTGGGCCATGGTCCTCAGTGTTTTGGCAGTTATGACATAGTCTGGCAATTTTTAATGATTTAATCTCCTCCATAATGAGACCTGATATAATGTGATCGCCTCCATTATGAGATCTGTTGTGAGCACCAATCAGTTGAAAGGGAATTTTCTTGAGAGTGTGGCTTGCCTCCAATATAGGTGGACTTTCTGGCAAAGCTCACTGGCTTTTGCTGGCTCTGGATCCTGCAGCTGGCTTCTGTTCCTCTGACCTCCAGTTCTTGGGACTTGACCTAGTGGCTTACCTGCCATCTTACCTGCCAGTTTTGGGATTCATTGGCTTCTACAGCCCGTGAGCCAGAAGTCTGCTATGTGACCTTCTGATCCTGGATTCACCAGCACTTGCGGCTATATGAGTCAGGAGAAGCTTCCAGCCTGGTACACAAACTTGGGACTTTCCAGCCTCTACAACCACATGTTGTCACTGTTGTTGGGTGTCATCGAGTCAGTTCTGACTCACAGCGACCCTACAGGACAGAGCAGAACTACCCCACAGGGTTTCCAAGGAGCAGCTGGTGGATTTGAATTGCTCACCTTTTGGTTAGTAGCCAAAATCTTAACCACTGCACCACCAGGGCTCCATATAAATCTCTCTCTATACGTATTTATAGACTGCACTGGTTTTGCTTCTCTAGATAACCCAGCCTAAGACAATACTATGACTAAAGTTTCTAACTATAACACATTGAAAACTAGCCACATATTGATGTGTATCATGTTTCCATATTGTGATCTTTATGGGTTGTCTTATACAGAGATAGCCTCTTGCATCCAATTTTAGTCTGAGTAGTGTCTTGGGGGATAAACTGAACTTTATGTATAAAAATATTCTTCTTCAGTATTGAACTCATTCAGTCTTCCATTCTAGGAAAGTACTTAGTTTCAACTAATTGATGTGCTGTTTAAAATTAGCTACATTGTAACTAATGTGTAAGTCCAATTCTATATTCTGAATTTATTTAACATTCATTGATTCTTGGGACTTTATCTTTGAAGTTTTATGCTCATTTAACAACATTTTGGGAGCTTTGTTCAATATTATGTATGTTCATTTATTGAAAGCAATATACTTTGTAAAATGAATTACAAAATTTAAAATTCAACTTGCATAATAAGTGCAAAAACTACATATACTATTTATGTGGAGGAAAAGAAGCTTAACTGCAAGAGACAAGCACTATAATAGCACTCATATGCTATATGCCTTTCTACTCTAGCATTTAACAGAAACTCTAAAAAAGATGAAAGAATTTCTAAATACAAAAGGATATATTTACTAAAACGACTTTGTAGTTGCTCATATTTTCATGTAGAGATGACATTATTTTCTTTTTGTAGCCCAATTCCCAGTTTCACCACATAAGTGTCTGAAATTTAAAAAAAAAGTAGACTGGGGCTTCCATGTCTGACTCAGTTGGGGAGACATGCCGTAGACCACAATTTCCACGGAGAATAAGCAGGAAAACCATACAAAATGCACAACCATCAATTTGGAGGAAGAGTTTCTGAGTCAGCCAGGATGTGAGAGGTCACCGCAGAGAAGTAAGCTGGCATTTTACAACCACTGTTTTCCTTGAGGTATCAGCCAATTGCAGTGTCCGAGATGTTTCTGAGAATTCAGGCTGTTTGGCAGAAGGTTGCAAGTGAAAGACATAGAAAGAAGCAGAACTCCTGACAATTTTGTGGAGTTTGAGAGAGAGAGAGGAAAAAAAAAAAAAAATTGCCATTGAGTCGATTCCAACTAATAGCGACCCTATAGGACAGAGTAGAACTACCCCACAGGGTTTCCAAGGAGTGGTTGGTGGATTTGAACAACCAACCTTTAGGTTAGCAGTCATAGCTCTTAACCACTGCACCACCAGGGCCTCACTTGGGGCTAGGATCCTAAAGAGAATAAAGGGACGGAAAACTGAATGTGATGCTTGACTTGTTTTCCCCTCAATCTCAAAAGGTATACAGATTAGGGGCTAATAATTGAAGCAGAATGTCTCCAATAATTGGAACAGAGTTGTTCATGGTCTGGCAGTACTGAGAAGATAAAGATTAGCAGTCAGGAGCCACCAGTGAGAAGGGGCTGTGGTCCACATCCTAGGATCTCACTGGGAATTCCTGAAGGGCTAGGCCCTAGAACTGGGTTGAAGCAGAGAGAGCCTTGCAAAAGTGTAACCCTAACTCACACAAGCTTGGTTCTTGGTTGGGTTAAGATGACTAGCTCCTGCTCTGTTTAGCTAGAGAACAGAGTGGAAGCTATCTAGAAGAATATGTAATTGTGTGCCATGATAATTTGTTATACACAATGTCACACATATAATCAAATATCACTAGTCATGTTAACAGACAGGCCTAAATGATAAAACTTGAGAGAAAAAATAAAGAAAATAGAAACACATGAACGGGTGATACAGATTTTAGAATTAGCAGACACAAACCTCAAAATAATTATGTTTAATTTCTTTATAAAACCAGACGTAAAATATATTTTTTTAAAAAAGGAACATTTTACTAGAGAACTGGAACCTAACAACAACAACAAAAATCATGTGGATTTTCTATAAGCGAAAAATAAATTGTCAATAAACGGATGCAATGAAACTTAGACCAGAAGAAGATAGAATTAGTAAATCGAAGAGCAGGTCAATTGAGAAAAGAATATAATATAAAAGCTGAGAACAAAAACGACAACAAAAAAAGGTGAACAATTAGAAAAGAACATAAAAGACACATGGGACATAGTGGAAAAGTCTAACATACATGTAGTTGGAGTACCAGAAGGAGAGGAGAGAGAGTATGAGGCAGAATCAATATTTAAAGTTATTATGGTTAAGAATTTTCAAAAGTTAATAAAATCACAGGTTCAAGAAGTTCTATATACACCAAGATGGTTAAATACAAAGAAGAGTAATAAAAAACAAAAAAAAAAAAGAAGAGAGAATGCTTAAATGCAGCCAGAGAGGGAGAAAACACATTGCCTACAAAAAAGCAAAGATTAATCATTGACTTTTTAATAAAATGATGGAATCTATAAGAAATTATGAGAAGTATGGTGTTGGCCAAGGTTATTGAATATACCATGAACTGCCAGAAGAACAAACAAATCTGTCTTGGAAGAAATACAGCCAGAATGGTTCTTAGAAGTGAGGACGGCGAGACTTTGTCTCACGTACTTTGGACATGTTATCAGGAGAGACCAGTCCCTGGAGAGGGACATCATGCTTGGTAAAGCAGAGTGTCAGCAAAAGAGAGGAAGACCTTCAACGAGATGGACTGACACAGTGGCTGCAACAATGGGCTCAGACATAACAACAATTGTGAAGATTGCTAAGGAGCAGCAACGTTTCATTCTGTTGTATACAGGGTCACTATGAGTTGGAACCAACTTGATGGCACCTAAAAACAATAATGACATAAAAAATAGAAAAACATTTTTAAAGTGTTGAAAGACATTAACTAATAGCTTACACTTCTATATTCATCAAAATTAAAGTGAAATATTTTTAAGCATACTGACAGATATAAATATTTTTCAAAAAACAGTACTGAAAAACCAACATTAAAAGAAAAACTGCAGAAATTCTTCAGGAAGAAGGAAAATATCCCAGAAGGAAACAGAAATGTAGGGAAAAAACAAAGAGCAAAGGATAAATATATAAATACATACAAGTAAATACTGACCAAACAAAACAAATATAATATCTTCTGTGATTTTATATATATGTAAAATTAAACTGAATGACTTTTTTTTTGAGTAGAAGACAAAATTAATTGATCAAACTACTCCATTGTACTATCATTGTCTGGAAGTGGTAAAGGTAATAACTTCCATTAAACTGTATTAAGTCAACTGTTGACTAGGGTGGTCGCTAAAGAAATAATAAACAGTGTATAATAGTGTAAATTTAGTATAAAGTAGTAGAGCTAAAAAACAATGAAATGAGGAAGCATAATATATGAAAAGGAAGATGAGAAAAGAGATTAAAAAAAAAGTGAGATACCTCAAAAACAAATAGCAAATTAAAAGCTGGGCAAAGGATATGAACAGACACTTCACCAAAGAAGACATTTAGGTAGCTAACAGACACATGAGGAAATTCTCTCGGTCTCTAGCCATTGTTGTTGTTGTCAGGTGCCGTCGAGTCACTTCCAACTGATAGCAACCCTATGTACAAAAGAACTAAAGGCTACCTGGTCCTGCGCCAACCTCACAATCATTGCTATGCTTGAGCCCATTGTTGCAGCCACTGGGTCAATCCATCTCGTTGAGGGTCTTCCTCTTTTTTGCTGACTCTCTACTTTACCAAGAATGATGTCCTTCTCCAGAGGCTGATCCTTCCTGATAACATGTCCAAATTATGTGAGACGTAGTCTCGCCATTTTTGTTTCTAAGGAGCATTCTGGTTGTACTTCTTCCAAGAAAGATTTGTTCGTTCTTTTGGCAGTCATATATTCAATATTCTTCAACAACACCACAATTCAAAAGTGTCCATTCTTCAGTCTTCCTTATTCATCGTCCAGCTTTCGTATGCATATGAGAAGATTAAAAACATCTTGGCTCGGGTCAGGCACACCTTAGTCTTCAAGGTGACATTTTTGCTTTTCAACACTTTAAAGAGATCTTTTGCAGCAGATTCACCCAATGCAATGTGTTTTTTGATTTCATGACTGATGCTTCACGGGTGTTGACTGTGGATCCAAGCAAAATGAAATCCTTGACAACTTCAAATCTTTTCTCCGTTTATCATGACATTTCTTATTGGTGCAGTAGTGAGAATTTTTGTTTTCTTTATGTTGAGGTGTAATCCATACTGAAGAGTGTAGTCTTTCATTTTCACCAGTAAGTGCTTCAAGCCCTCTTCACTTTCAGCAAGCAAGGTTGTGTCATCTGCATACTGCAGGTTCTTAATGAGTCTCCCTCCAATCCTGATGCCTCATTCTTCTTCATATAGTCCAGCTTCTTGGACTATTAGCTCGGCATACATATTGAACAGATATGGTGAAAGGATACAACCCCGATGCATTCCTCTTCTGACTGTAAATCACGAAGTATCCCCTTGTTTTGTTCGAATCACTGCCTCTTGATCTATGTCCACGTTCCTCAAGAGCACAGTTAAGTGTTCTGGAATTCCCATTCTTCAAATGTTATCCATAATTTGTTATGATCCACACAGTTGAATGCCTTTGCATTGTCAGTAAAAACAGGTAAACATCTTTCTGGTATTCTCTGCTTTCAGCCAGGATCCATTGGACAGCAACAATAATATCCCTGTTTCCACATCCTCTTCTACATCCAACTTAACTTTCTGATAGTTTGCTGTCAGTATACTGCTGCAGTCGCTTTTGAATGATCTTCAGCAAAATTTTACTTGTGTGTGATTTAATGATATTGTTCAATAATTTCCTCATTCAGTTGGATCACCTTTTTTGGAATAGGCATAAATATGGATCTTTTCCAGTTGGTTGACCAAGTAGCTGTCTTCCAAATTTCTTGGCATAGAGGAGTGAGCACTTCCAGCACTGCATCTGTTTGTTGAAACATCTCAGTTGGTATTCTGTCAGTTCCTGCAGCCTTGTTTTTCGCTAGTGCCTTCAGTGAAGCTTGGACTTCTTCTTTCAGTACCATCGATTCCTGATCATATGCTACCTCCTGAAATGGTTGAACATTGACCAGTTCTTTTTGGTATAGTGACTTTGTGTATTTCTTCCATCTTCTTTTGATGCTTCCTGCGTGGTTTAATATTTTCCCCGTAGACTCCTTCAATATTGCAACTCGAGGCTTGAATTTTTTCTTCAGTTCTTTCAGCTGGAGAAATGCTGAGTGTGCTCTTCCCTTTTGCTTTTCTATCTCCAGGTCTTTGCATGTGTCATTATAATACTTTACTTTGTGTTCTCAAGCTGACCTTTGAAATCTTCTCTTCAGCTCTTTTCCTTCATCATTTTTTTCCTTTTGCTTTAGTTACTCGACATTCAAGAGGAAGTTTCAGAGTCTCTTCTGACATCCATTTTGGTCTTTTCTTTCTTTCCTGCCTTTTTAATGACCTCTTGCTTTCTTCATGTATGATGTCCTTGATGTCAATCCCCAGCTCATCTGGTCTTTGGTCATTAGTGTTCAATGCATTACAGCAACACGCAAGCACACACAATACAAAAGAGTGACAGACATGTGGGGGAAATGCCAATATATAAAACCCATTTCACATATATACCAGTAATACTGAAACTTTGAAAATGATACTATTTCAAATGACCAAAAATTGCACAACTATCCACAAATCTGAGAACCTAGAGGAAATGGACAAATTTCTTGATACACACTACTTGCCTCAACTAACACAAGCTGAGATAGAAAATCAGAACAGACACATAACAAGAGAAGAGATTGTAGAGGTAACAAAAGGCTCTCAACACAAATAAATCCCTGTCTCAATGGCTTCACTGGAGAATTCTACCAAACATTCAGAGAAGAACTCACATCAGTACTACTCAAACTATTTCAGAGCATAGAAAAGGAAAGGATACCCCCAAATTTATTCTATGAGGCTAACATAACCCTGGTACCAAAAAAAAGCAATGACATCACAAATAAGAAAATTACAAAAAAAAAAACTCTCATTAATTTAGATGCAAAAATTCTCAACAAAATTCTAGCCAAAAGAATTCAGCATCATATCAAAAAAAAAAAAAAAAAAAATACACCATGACCAACTGGAATTTATACCAGGTATGCAAAGATAGTTCAGCATTACAAAACCAATCAAAGTAATCCTCCATATAAATAGAACAAAAGAAAAGAATGACATGATCTTCTCAATAGATGCAGAAAAGGCATTTGATGAAGTCCAACACCCATTCCTGATAAAAACTCTCAATAAAATAGGAATGGAAAGGAAATTCCTTGACATAATAAAGGGCTTCTATACAAAACCAACAGCCAATATCATTCTCATCAGAGAGAGGAGGATGAAAACATTGACCCTGAGAATGGGAAAAAGATAAGGATACCCTACTCTTATTTAACATTGTGCTGGAAGTCCTAGCTAGAGCTATAAGGCAAGAAAAAGGAATAAAGTCATCCACATTGGAAAGGGAGATGTAAAACTATCCCTATTTGCAGATGGTATGATCCTATACACAGAGAAACCCAAAGATTAGACAAGAAAACTGTTGGAACTAATAGATTCATCAGAGGAGCGGAATACAAGATTAACATACAAAAATCAGTTGGATGCTTTTAAGACCCCAGAAACTACTCACCAAGGTAGAATGTAGAGCATTGTCTTTATAAGCTGTGTCATGCCAGTTGAGCTAGATGTTCCCCGAGACCATGGTCCCCAGAGCCCTCCGCCCAGCAATTCAGTGCCTCGGGGAGTTTGGAT
>NW_004443938.1:6676961-6689764 GCF_000243295.1 Trichechus manatus latirostris | reverse complement strand
CAGTAGGCTGTGCCTGTGCTGCTTGGTGATGTGATGTTAAGTGCATGGTGCAGGTAGGCAGGATGTAGTGGGGAGATTTTTATGTGTGGAGCTAAGATATATATGGGAGAGAGGAGAGAGGAACAGGAGCCAAAAACATACAAACAAACAAAAAAGAATGCTAGGGGAGCTTGCCATTGGAGTGGAGAGACGAGAGACTATTAAATGGAGAAAAACAAAAAGGGGAAGAGGAAGAAAAAAAAAGAAAACAATGAATAAATAAAAATCCAAAAGGGAAAAAACAACAATGTTCCCAGGGATCCCACCAGTACAGCTATGAGGTCTGGGGAAGTTATTCTCAGATGTTACAGTACAGTGGCTAGAAGGCATAGAGGTATACAACGCCAGGTATTCAGTTTACAGAATGCGACAGAAGATATAGAGAGACAAGAAATTGAGTAATGAAGAAAGACAAAAAGGGAAAATAAAGCAAAACATATTAAAAAAAAAAAGGAACAAGAAATGCCCCCCAAAAAAAAACGGAAAAAAAAAAACAAAAAAAAAAAAAAACAAAAAAGAAATGCCCTCAGGGATCCCTCTGCACTACTGTGCAATCCGAAGGGGTAGGTTCCAAGCCACGCAGCAGTGCCTGGCCAAAAAGGGCTCCCAACTCAAGAAAAGGAAAAGGAAACTAACGAAAAATTCAAAACAAATGAATGAACAAAAGCCCCAGGATCCCACCAGTGTGGCAGCCCAGACCGGGAAGCAGCTCCACTCTCAAATGGAGTTCCACAGCCCTTCAGGAAGAAGCAAAGATGGCACACGGAGCCAGGTATTTGAAAGAAAGGAGCGGGAGGTGATGAGAGGTAAGGAAGAAATGAAAAGAAGCGGAGAAAAGCAACACCTTCAGCCAACAAATGGCACTCAGGGAGTCAGGTAGTGCAGGCTGGTGGAATCCAAGCAGCTGGTGCTTCCCGTACAAGAGACTGTGTCTGCGGGAAGCAGAGGAGGCCGAGTGTGGGTGAAGAAGGGTAGGGGGTGGGAAAGCGTATATCACAAATTATCAGAGCTCTGCAGCCCCTTAAGAAGAGGCAAAGATGGCACACGGAGCCAGGTATTTGAGTGAAAGGAGGGGGAGGTGGTGAGAGGTAATAAGAAATCAAAAAAAGTGGAAAAAAGCAATACCAGCAGCCAACAAATGGCACTCAGAGAGCCGGCCCGTTCGGGTGGGTGGAATCCAAGCAGCCGGTGCTTCCCGGACAAGAGACTGTGGCTGCGGGAAGCAGAGGTGGTCGAGTGGGGGTGAAGAAGGGTGGGGGTGGGAAAGCATATATTGCAAATTACCAGTTGTTTTCTCTCCTGCTGGAAGCTCCGTGAAGCTGCTTTCTCATATACCCCCTGTTTGCTGGTCTCCAATAGGAGTTCAAGATGCCGGATCCATGCTGTGTTCGCTGATAAGGGACCTCTGCATGAATCTCTGCTCGCTCTCTGTTCTGTCAGTTTTCTCACTCTGTTTGGTGCTTGGCTGAGTTCTTAATCTCTTCATTTGATGTTTTAGGGTTTCAGGATTGTTGTTTTCTCTGTTCAGCTTAGTTTTTTGGATCTTTGCTGCAGAAGGATGGCATGGTGCTTCTGCCTAGAACGCCAGTTTGCCGTACAACAACCACAATAAAATTTTTTAAAAAATTATATGATTAGGAATAAATCTAATGAAAGGTAAGAGCTCTTAGGTAAAAATTATAAAACTTTATTGACAGAAATTAAAAAAAGAAAGGAAGTTTTTACAGAAGGTAAAAAACAAAATAAACCAAGAGGTAGAATGCATTCATGAATTTGATGATTCGATAGTTAATCTTTCTATTCTTCCTAAACATACCTGTAGGTTCTGGCTTTCTGTAACATATATATTTGTGTGTGTGCCTGTGTGTGTGTGTGTGTGTTTATGTGTGTGTGTGTATAAAGCTTAGATAGAGGTCTCTCCTGCTTTCACCTAGATGTGGGCCACCAGGTAGCCTGTAAACATTTTATTCAGAAAAGAAATTTATTTCTACTGAAATGCCTGTACACATATGGGAATTCCAAGTCATGAAATACAGGAGGAAGATTCAGTCTAGGGTTGCCAGCTTTCTGAATTTGAATAACACTGCTTCCTGATTGAGGTGCTTCTGGGCTTACCTACTCACCTTAATAAGTTCAAAGGTAAGTCCTCTCTCGGACAACACCGATTGGTAGCAGACCGAACTCTCTCAGGTAACAATAAGACTTACTATATGCCAGGCATGCTTCTAGATACCTTCCATATATCAACACGTTTAATCCCCCTAAAACCTATGAGATCTGTAGCAGTGCTATTCTCATTTTGAGGAGGAAGAAACTAAGGCATGAAGAGGTTGTTGTTTGTACAAGGTCACCAGCTAGTAATCTGGGAAGTTTGCTTCCAAATGCTGCATTCTTAACTACTATGCTCTAGTATCTCTTGCTGATTGGAATTTTTAGTAGCTTGGTTGCACAATGGTTAAGAGCTTGGCAGCTAACTGAAAGGTTGGTGGTTTGAACTCACCCAGTGGCTCCACGGGAGAAAGACCTAGTGATCTGTTCACATAAAGATTACAACATAGAAAACCCTATGGAGCAGTTAGTTCTATGGAATCAACTTGTTGGCACCCAACAACAACTTCTTACCTGCCTTTTTTTTTTTTTTTTGATATAGTCTGTAAACAAAGATTCTTGGATGGGAACTCGAAACCTCTTAAACATTTCCATAGTGTAAAATCACATCTTGAAAATAAACAGAATGTTTGATTTTAATTTGTTAAGGCGGGGGCAACCACAAAACGACCCCAAACTGAATCAAATTATTCAGACTTAAGTGAAAGAGACAGAGCACCTCATCATGACGTCTGAAACCAGACTTTGTTCTGTCAGAAGAGCCTTCCTTCTGATGCTTCCCGGAGCCTGTGCTTGAGGAAGTACCACGTGGCTGAGGTCTCCCGTGGGGTGTTACAACTCAGCCCTGGGACTCTGCCTCTTCACAGCTTCAAAGATGGATAAAGATGACAAAGGTATGGTGGCTATTATTTAAAGAGATCTAAAAAAAAAAAAAAAACTTTTGGGAAATTTCAAACTGGATCTAGACAGAATTTGAAATTTTCTATATTTATTGTTTGTTTCTTCTATGTGCTAGAGAGGAAGGCCATGGAAGCCTTTGTTGTGCTAGAGAAACAACAAAAGGAAGGCCGAATGGGGAATCAAGGCGGTAAGATGCAGGCAGAGTGCCGGTGAGCTTTGCAGGCCGAAGCACATTTTCTAGCTTCTTAAAATGGAAACAGTTCTTTCATTGTGTATGTCTCAGCCGCTCAGATGAGGGTTCATTAGACCGTTCCACCTCAACATTTTTGTTTTTCTGGCTCTAAAGAAAATATTTTGTAGAAATTTAAATTCAACAGAAAAATTAATACTTTACGAATTTAGTGCTAGATTCAACCTACAAATCTTGTCTTCGCCTAAATTCTCTTTCATTATATGTTATCATGAAATTAATAAAAA
Source organism: Trichechus manatus latirostris (assembly GCF_000243295.1). Classification (NCBI taxonomy): domain Eukaryota; kingdom Metazoa; phylum Chordata; class Mammalia; order Sirenia; family Trichechidae; genus Trichechus; species Trichechus manatus. The sequence goes on along the minus strand of NW_004443938.1, from coordinate 6,686,239 downwards.
GAACATTCCATGTCTTGGCATGGGATTATATATACTTATAGTTGTAGTAATAATATTGATGTATTATTGATAATAATATTGATAACAGTGAGTTTACCCTGAGGGCTTGCTACTTTTACTTTTACATGTATTACTTATTTAATTCTTCCAAAAACTTGATAAGGTAGATAGTATTATGAAGCTCAGGGTCCCTGTGTGGCACGAGCAATTTACACTCATCTGCTGACCTATAAGTTGGAAGAAAAGCCTGGAGATCTCCTTCTGAAAGGTCACAGCCTAGAAAACCCTGCGGAGCAGTTCTACTCTTTAACGCATGGAGTCACCGTGAGTTGGAATTGACTTGACATTGATGGGCTTTTTTTGGTTTATTATGATGTCCATTTAACACATAAGAATTCTGAGGCCCAATGAAGTAACACAGCTAATAAGCACGTTGTTTAGTTAAAGATCAGAACCAGGTTGTCTAGCTTGGATCAATAATTGTAGCAGACAGGAGTAGCTTAATTTAGAAATCTTAAATATCTAAAGCGCTCGATGCCAAAAGAGGCTATGATTCTTGATATGAGGATGATTTGGAAGCACGCTGTAAAAGTCTTCACACAGGTAGAAGCAGACACTGTCATACTATGTTCAAGCTTCACAGGAGGCTTCAGATAAGAAAAGCAATTTTATTTTAAGTCAAAGCTATTTTCTGACAGACATTCGGAAAATGTATTAAAGCGTTATAAAACCAGCTGCTCCTATTTGCGATTGGTATTTAAAGATATTTCAAAAAATGCCTTTGAATTGTATTTTAAGTCTTAGTAATGATGGAGAATTAGTCATAAAAGTCACATTTAAACAATGCAGAATTAATTTTCTTTAGATACACAGCTCCAAATGGGGAGGCTTGTACCAGGGTTATGCCGTCAAGGATAAAAGTTTGTCATCTGGTGGTGACTTAGAAGAATGCAGACACGTGACAGCTAGAACACAGAATAATACCCTAGTGTCATTCTGAGATAGGACGCATCAAATTACAGTGATATTCACAGTTAAGCAAAACTTGTTTTGATGGGAGAAGTTGGAAGAATCATTACTATTAATAATAGTATTGCCTGATGGTGAGGGTGCGTGAATAAGTGAGATTATACCTTTGTGCACTTCGCCCAGTGCCCGGCCTATTGTATGCTTTAAAACTGTAAGGGAGTAGTTGTATTAGGCTCTTGTTGTTATTGTTAGTTGCCATCCAGTCAGTTCTAAGTCATGGCAACCGTATGGATAACACAGCAGAATGTCACCCAGTACTCTGCCATCTGCATTGTTATGTATATTATGCAAATTCTCTCAAACCACATACGTACAGGACAGTGTTATGTATGTTTCTATAATATGTATAAGGCATTTTATAATATGTTAAGAACTGTTTATAAATGCTCTTAAGCCCAGTTGCATAAGTCATTTGTAATGTGACTTAAAAGAAAGTTTCTGAACTTAAAAATAGAGAAATAGAAGCATGTGAAGTGTATGAACAATGTGGTAAACCATCTTGAAGTTGACTTTGACACAGCACGCTGTCAAAAAAGAAAAAAAATAAGGTATAGTTACTCTGTCTAAACTAGCCTTGAGACATAAATCATAAATAACCTCCCTAATCTCTAACCTTAAAGGAAAGATACAACATTCAGCTAATCTCTCACTTTGGAGAGAAGACGTGACATACTAGTCTTTGACATCACACTGGCCCTTATCGTTTGAGGCCAAAGTGAGAATATCATATATAACCCAAAGACTTCGGTTCATCCCTGAGAGACAGGATCTCTCTCTAGTCTCTTACTCTCTCTGAATACCTAGAGCCTGCTGAAACTCTGCCCACCATCACTGACTTTGGACCTCCGCCCACATGGAGCCATTGTCAAGCCTTCCTCCTGAGACTATTTGTTAAAGGTAAAAGCCTGAAGTTTAAAGATTTGGACTTTAACTATTAAATTAACATTGTCATTGTTAATACTGATTTTCTGGTTCTAAATGAATGTCTTGAGGTCTTATTTGGGTAACTTGCCAGGTACTGCAATATTATTATCTTGCAATAAACTAAGCGAGTTTATGCATGACAAACCTGAGTATTTCTCAACTTATTTTAAAATAAAATCCTACAGGACATTTCGTGATCATTGGCACGTTTGAGCCCATTTTTGCAGCTATTCTGTCAATTCATCTTACTGAAGGTTTCCCTCATTTTCCTTGGATCCCTACTTTAAAAATCATCATGTCTTTTTCTATTTATCAGTCTTTCCTTATGACCTAACCAAAGTAAGTGTGCCAAAGTCTTGCCATGCTCACAGCTAAGGATCATTATAATGTCCTAGGAAATATTCTGGTTGTATTTTTTCTAAGACTGATTTGCTCATTCCTTTGGCAGTCCGTGGTATACTCAATATTAGTCGATTCTTGTGTTGTTTTGTTTTGTTTTGTTTTTTAACAAAAAAGGCACTGGAAGGGAAAGCAGGGCTTCTGTGAAGACAAAGCAGCTTCTTCAGTGTTTCCAAGGACTGCCTACCACCCTCACCACCACCTCTACAAACACCCACACCAACAGCACCACCTCCATCACCACCACCACCTCCAGCACCACCACCACTACCTCTATCACAGCCACCACTACAATCACCACCACCACCTCCACCACCATCGCCACCACCACCACCTCCACTGCCACAACCGCCACCACCTCTATCACAACCACCACCATCACCACCACCACCACCACCACCACCACCACAACCATCAGTTGCCATCAAGTGACCAAGACTTACAGTGACCCATGCAAGCCAGAGAAGAAATGTGCTCCACAGGGTTTACTATGGCTGATTTTATGGAAATAGAATTGCCAGTCCTTTCTTTCTAGGTGCCTTTTGATGTATTTGAACCTCAAAACTTTTGGTTAACAGTCAAGTGTGGTAACCTCTAATGGTTTGGTTAGCAGTTGAGTGTGTTGAATGTTTGCACCACACAGGGATTCCAGAGAAGTCACTGATGATGATTCCATGGGAACTGCGAATGGAAGAAGCAGGGATAACTTGGAGATCAGTGTGCTAAGGATCTGGAAGACTAAAAAGAATGTTCTCTTGCTAGAGTTTTCATTTCATGTAAGTCATTCAACCGAGTCTTGCTTTTTTCCTTTTGTAGATAAAATTTAATTTAAAAAAAAACAAAAACAAAAAAACAAAGAACAAAACAATCTATCACACACACACACACACACCAGTTAGAATTTGCTTCCTTTGGGAAGCATTTCCAGATTAATGGTAGACCCTGTCTCAGAGATCTCAAACTTCTCTCATTTTTATCTCTCCCCTACACCCAAATTTATCTCTATTTTACAGCTTTTCTTTCTAACATGATATTTTGTAAAGATACCTATGAACATATAATAACATCGAAAATAAAGCTGGAGAAATACAAGATAAAAGAATAGTTCTTCATTCTCCATGTAAAATGTCAATATAAATGCTCAAAAAAGCTATTTATCCTGACACCAATAGCCCTAATTGAGAAGAATTTCTCAAAGTAGCATTCACCTGGACATATCTTAACTCCATGACCTTGAAGTGTGCAGCCTTATCCATGGTGCCCTCAAACTTAGCCATCTCGCCTGCACCGTTCTTAACTGGTAACCTCAGAGGGCATTCAGAAAATAACAAGAAACATTTATGTTTTGCATCCACGTTCTGCGAATAAGTTTAAAACAATATACTTAAACTCTCAAGCTTAGTTTAACTGTAGTTTTTTTTTTTAAATTTTAAACATAATTGTCCTTAAAATCCATAAATGGATAATTTCATTCTATTAGAAGTTGAATAACATCTAAGGGCTCAGAAAACATTAAATAAGACAAACTTTGTAACAACTTGTTCCAAGGGCAGTTGATATTGCCTCAAAAATTATGTTGCTTGCTGAAAGTGAAGAAGACTTGAAGCACTTACTGTGAAAATCGAAGATCACAGCCTTTGGTATGGATTTCACCTCAACATAAAGAAAACTAAAATCCTCACAGCTGGAACCATAAGCAACATTATGATAAATGGAGAAAAGATGGAAGTTGTAAAGGATTTCATTTTACTTGGATCCACAATCCATGCCCACAGAAGCAGCAGTCAAGAAATCAAAGGATGCATTGCTTTGGGCAAATCTGCCACAAAAGATCTTTTTGAAGTGTTAAAAAGCAAAGAGGTCACTTTAAGGACTAAGGTCCACCTGACCCAAGCCATAGTGTTTTCAATCACCTCACAGGCATGTACACAATGAATAAATAAGATCCCAGAAGAATCAATGCCTTTGAATTATGGTGTTAGTGAAGATTATTGAATATACCATGGGCTGCCATAAGAACAAACAAATCTGTCTTGGAAGAAGTACAGCCAGAATGCTCCTTAGAAGCAAGGATGGCAAGACTTCATCTCACATACTTTGGACTTGTTATCAGGTAGGACCAGTTCCTGGAGAAGGACATCGTGCCTGGTAAAGTAGAAGGTCAGTGAAAGAGAGGAAGACCCTCAGTGCAATGGATCTACACAGTGGCTGCAACGATGGGCTTGAACATAGCAAAGATTGTGAGGATGGTGTAGGACTAGACAGTGTTTTGTTCTATTGTACATAGGGTCACTATGAGTCGACCCCCACGTGTCTGTGAGTTGGTTGTACTGTGGGGGCTTGCGTGCCGCTGTGAGTTGGAATTGACTCAATGGCACCTAACAACAACAACATGAGCTGGAACCGACTCGACCACACTTAACAATCCATCTATATTACATAACATTTGTGATTACAATGCCAGATTTCATAAAGCTCATTAATGTTATAATATCACTGAACAACATTTTATGTGTATTTAATAGGATTTATTATATATTTCAAGGGATCCCCTGTGTGGCACAAATGGTTAAGTACATGCCTACTAACCAAAAGGTTGGCAGTTCAAACCTACCCAAAGGTGCCTTGGAAGAAAGGCCTGGTGTTTTGTTTCTGAAAGATCACAGCCTTGAAAACTCTATGGAGCTCAATTATGCTCTGCAACATATAGGGTCGCCATGGTTCAGAATACACTTGATAGCAACTGGTTTGGTTTTTGGTTTTATTACAAATTTTTAAACAAAAGTGGTCCAAATTTATCGTAGACTTCATTGGTGAGAATTCTAGCATGAATAATAGACTTATGAGAGGTTTTGAAATATTAAAGTTTGCTTGTTTGAAATTGATTCACACACAATTTTATTTAAATTGGCACATCCTTTTCTGATGCGTATTTTGTTTTTTTAAGGTAATGTATATTATTTTCAAGTGGTGTGCTAGTTGGCATTTACTTATGAAAAATGAGATTCCATCCTGCTTCTTTGAGGTTTTATAAAATGTCACCAAGATAACGTCTACATGGATTCCACGACAAATAATAATATTCTGATTTTCCTTGCATTAATTAACACTTGAAAGCAGTTTTCACAATTGGTGGGTGCATGTCTTAGTAATCTGTGTTCCCACATATTTCCCTTTTTCCCGTGATTCCACGTTGTTTCTAATTTTCTATTTTTGTCTGAGATGTATGTTTTGAATGGTTTAAAATCGTGTCTGGTGACCAGCTCCTCATGTAGCTCATGACATTCCATGAACAGATCCATGAAAATACATGGAAACAAGCTCAGAGCAGTACTGGAAATACGATACATGGTCAACCTGTTGCCAGAACCTGGGCACTTACAAGACTGATGACAAGCTACTGAGAAATGCAATCAGAGCCACCTGTGCACACCTATCTAAAGCAAATCAGGGTAATCTAGTCTTTCTCCATACCATGCTTCCAGCATAAAAGACGTATCAGCAAGCTAAACGGATGACATTCTAAAGATATCTAACTAGACGTTTAAAAAAAAAATTATTTCTGGTAGTGCTTATGACAATACTGCTATATAGGTATTAATATTATTCCCATTTTGTAGATTAAAAAACTGAGGTTTAGAAAGCTTTGGTGATGTTCCAAGGTCTCAAAAGGGTTAGGGCAGTCTTTAAACCCCTCATGTTATGTTAATGTCAATGCTGTACTCATCACACTCTCGTTCACCATACTTAGGAGGCTGGCTTTGTGAGACAACCAGGGTCCTCTTCTCTTAACAATGCGTCTCAATATCTCTTCCCATTTCTATTAAGAAGCCAAAACCCAGTACAGCTGAACAGAAAGTAAGGAGGGGCCCATAAGTGTGCATTTTAGCTGTGGAGTTAGCATCCCCAAAAGTTAAGTCTGAAGGTAGAATTGGGGCAGGTGAGTTTCTCAGTAGCAAGTGCTGAGAATGATAGCTTAGATGAAAAGGGAAATAGATGAGATAAGAAAACTAAAAATGTGGTATTATAATCCAAATAAAGGCAGTTAAGAGTAGGATAGACTTAGGAATCCCCCCAGTAATGTAAAGGGAGGACGTGTAAAGTTCTCTCACAGCTCAGGAAAAAGAGAAGAAGGATTCAACCTAAAGATAAGAGGTATTCAGAGCAACATGAACAAAAGCAATAATCACATAAATTACTGAAGAAATTGCTTCAGAGATGAAAAAATAGACAAGAAATGGAGATAGAGTTCAATCTAAAGAAGAATTGAAAAAAGAGCTATGCTTGTACCCATTCCAACATATTTTATGATTTGCAAGGATGGAGAAAAAAATATAAACACCCAAGAAAAATGAGTAAGCTTCTCTTCAAGCAGAAAAACTAAAGACTGACATCATACTTCTTTACAACCTTAAATTCAAGAAGAGGTTGTAAGGCATGCGGTACAGAAGGAAGTTATGAAGTAGATTTTTTTTTAACCACTCAAGTTATCATACTTGTGAGAAGGCAACAGCAAACTTTTTCTCAGATATGGAAGTGGTCAGATATATTCAATAAGTATACCATTCCTAAATAATCCATTGAAGATGAACTCCAGATAACCAAGTGAGATATATGAAAATGAAGAACAGAAACATGGAAAGACATTGAATAAAAAGAATGGTTGACCTTCCATTAGCACTATCCATGCGTAACAGCACGTTATCATAGAGGTCCACAGTAGAAACCCCCTCAAAAAACCAGGAAATGCTGCAGGAATATGGAAGGGTCATGCATTTTTTTTTTAATTGTACTTTAGATGAAGGTTTACAGAACAAATACTTTCTCATTAAACAATACGCATTGTTTTATGACTATAGTTAACAACTCCACGACATGTCAACACTGTCCCTTCTCAACCTTGGGTTCCCTATTACCAGCTTTCCTGTCCCCTCCTGCCTTCTAGTCCTTGTACCTGGACTGTTGTGCCCCATTAGTCTTGTTTTGTTTTAGGGACTGTCTAATATTTGACTGAACGGTGAACCTCGGGAGTGACTTCATTACTGAGCTAAAAGGGTGTCCTGGGGCCATGCTCTCGGGGTTTCTCCAGTCTCTGTCATGCCAGTAAATCTGGTCTTTCTCTGTGAGTTAGAATTTTGTTCTACATTTTTCTCCAGCTCTGTCCAGGACCCTCTGTTGTAATCCATGTCAGAGCAGTCAGTGGTGGTAGCCAGGCACCATCTAGTTGTACTGGACTCAGTCTGGTGGTAGTTGTGGTCCATTAGTTCTTTGGACTAACCTTTTCCTTGTTTCTTATTTTCATCATTCTCCCTTGCTCCTGAAGGGGCGAGACCAGTGGAGTATCTTAGATGGCTGCTCACAGACTTTTAAGACCCCAGATGGTACTCATCAAGGTAGAATGTAGAACATTTTCTTTATAAACTGTGTTATACCAACTGAGCTAGGTGTTCCCCAAGACCATGGTCACCACACCCCTGGGCCCAACTCTTCAGTCCCTCAGGGAGTTTGGATGTGTCTATGGAACTTCCATGACCTTTCCTTGCACAAGTTGTACTGGCTTCCCCAGTATTGTATACTGTCTTACCCTTCACCAAAGTTATCACTTATCTATTGTCTGGTTAGTGTTCCCCCCCACCTCTCCCATCCCTCATAACCAACAAAGATTGTTTCCTTTTGTGTGTAAACTTTTTCATGAGTTTTTACAGTAGAGGTCTCATACAATATTTGTCCTTTTGTGGTTGACTTATTTCACTCAGCATAATAGCCTCCAGTTTCATCCATGTTATGCTACACAGATTCATCATAGTTCTTCATTGTTGTATAACACTTCATTGTGTGTATGTACCATAGTTTGTTTATCCATTCATATGTTGATGGGCATCTAGGTTATTTTCATCTTTTTGTTATTGTGAACAATGCTGCAATGAACATGGGTGTGCATATATCTATTCTTGTGATGGCTTTTATTGCTCTAGGATATATTCCTAGGAGTGGGATTGCTGGATCATATGGTATTTCTATTTCTAGCTTTCTAAGGAAGCTCCATATCATTTTCTAAAATGGTTGTATCATTTTGCATTCCCACCAGCAGTGCATAAGAGTTCTGATCTCCCTGCAGCCTCTCCAACGTTTGTTATTTCCAGTTTTTTTGATTTGTGCCAGTAATGGTATTGTAACGATATCTCCTTGTGGTTTTAATTTGCATTTCTATAAGGGCTAGTGATTGGAGCATTTCCTCATGTGTCTATTGGGCACTTGAATGTCTTCTTTGGTGAAGTGTCTGTTCATTACCTTTGCCCATTTTTTAATTGGATTATTTGTCTTTTTGTTGAGAGGTGTTGGATTTTCTTGTAGATTATGGAGATTAGACCTTAGTCTGACTTGTAATGTCCAAAATTTTTTTCCCAGTCTGTGGGTTCTCTTTTTACTCTCTTGGTGAAGTCTTTTGAAGAGCATAAGTGTTTGATTTTCAGAAGATCCCAGTTATCTAACTTATCTTTTGGGGTTTGTGCATTGATGGTTATGGTTTGTATCCTGTTAATGCCGTGTATTAAGGTTTGTAGTGTTGGTCCTATTTTTTCTTCTATGAAATTTATAGTTTTAGGCTTTATATTCAGGTCTTTGATCCATATTGAAGTAGTTTTTGTATATGGCGTGAGGTATGGGTCCTGTTTCATTTTTTGGCAGATGGATATCCAGTTTTGCCAGTACCATTTGTTAAAAAGACTGTCTTTTCCCCGTTGGATGGACTTTGGGCCCTTGTCGAAGATCAGGTGACCGTAGGTGGATGGATTTACAGCGGGGTTCTCAATTCTGTTCCATTGGTCAATGTATCTGTTGTTGTACCAGTACCAGGCTGTTTGACTACTGTAGCTGTATAGTAGGTTCTTCTTCAGTAGTGCTTTACTTATTCGGGGCTTCTTCCC
>NW_004443938.1:6568337-6676260 GCF_000243295.1 Trichechus manatus latirostris | reverse complement strand
TTCTGTTATAATCCTTTTTATTTCAGTTGGGTCTGTTGTAATGTCCCCCATTTCATTTCTTATTGGGGTTATTTGCGTCCTCTCCTGTTTTTCTTTTGTCAGTCTGGCCAGTGGTTTGTTGATTTTGTTGATCCAGGTCATTCTTTTTTTGATGTCTGGATTAAGTCTGAGTGTAAATAAATTAATTTTTGGTTTTCAGTTATGCTTATGACACAACCTGGCTTGCTGAAAAGGAAGAAGACTTGAAGTATTTTCTGAGTAAGATCAAAGACTACAGCCTTCAGCATGGATTACACCTCAACATAAAGAAAACAAAAATTATCACAACTGGAACAATAAGAAACATCACAATAAATGGAGAAAAGACTGAAGTTGTTAAGGATTTCATTTTACTTGGATATACAATCAACATCCATGGAAGCAGCAGTCAAGAAATCAAACAACACATTGCATTGGGCAAATTTGCTGCAAAAGACCTCTTTAAAGTGTTAAAAAGCATAGATGTCACTTTAAGGACTAAGGTACACTTGACCCAAGCCATGGTGTTTTCAATTGCTTCATATGCATGTGAAAACTGGACAATGAGTAAGGAAGACAGAAGAAAATTTGATGCCTTTGAATTATAGCATTGGCAAAGAATATTGACTATATCATGGACTTTCAGAAGAATGAGCAAATATGCATTGAAAGAAGTACAACCAGAATGCTCCTTAGAATTAAGGATGGCGAGACTTCATCTCACATACTTTGAACATGTTATCAGGTAGGAGCAGTCCCTGGAGAAGGACATCATGCTTGGTAAAGTAGAGGGTCAGCGAAATAGAGGAAGACCCTCAACAAGATGGAGTGACACAGTGCTGCAACACTGGGCTCAAGGATAACAATGATTGTGAGGACGGCGCAGGACCGGGCATTGTTTCTTTCTGTTGCACGTAGGGTGGCTATGAGTCTGAACTGACTCAATGGTACCTAACAACAACAATATTAATTTGACTTCCTTCCAGAAGCCGATCCTGAGACAAGCATTGGGGTATACGGGGTTTATTTATGAGGGGAAGTATACATGGACAGGGAAGTGGGGAAGTGAGATGGACAAGGGAAGGCAGTCCTGTGGGCAGCTGAAGCTAACTGGAGCCTGTGCAGGCACATGCCTTACAGTTATCACATGAGGGAAGAGAGAGCTGGGTCAGTCATCTGTGGGACCACTCCCAGGAGATGTTAATTCCCTGGCACTTCAACCCATCGCATGGGTAGGTAAACTGACTTCAGCATCAGAGAGAGCCTCCATGCAATCCTAGGAAGTTTTGGACAAGCACACTGAAGTGTCAGGAGGGAGAGGACAATCATTTATCTGCTACAGCCGTTGTGAGGAGGAAAACCCCTCAAACAGGGCCACAGGAGAATTCCTCTGGAAAAGGCTTTTCTTCATGCAAGCCTATTAGGAAATTAAAAGACACAATTAAATGTGGTTGTAACTATGTTAAAAACTCTGAAAAAAAAAAAAGAGAGACTTGAAAATATCCAGGTGGTTAATAACTGATGTTGCAACTTTGAGTTACTTTTTTCTTTCTACTTTACTGTATTCTCTCTCCATGGGTACATTTTAGTTTTAAAAAGGACACCATGATTGGTAAAGGGGAGGATTGGCAAAGGCCAGGAGCCATCAGTGAGATGGACTGACACAGCGGCCAATTCAATGGACTCAGATACAGTAATGATCATGAAGATGGTGCATGACCAGGCAGTGTTTACTTCCGTCATCATAAGTTGGAGCTGCCTGTATGGCAACTAACAACAACAGTATAAGTTAATGTAGCTGAATGTTTAGTTTACATGAAACAGGTAGATGCTTTTCCGAAGTCATTGTGCCAGTTTACTTTCTTACAAGTACTATGTGAGAGAAAGTTCCAGTGACTCCACACCCTTGACAACACTGGTGTGCATGTCTGTCTCATCTTAGCTATCCTGGTGAGTATACAGTGGTATGACATCAGGGATTAAATTGCATTTACATGCTGTGGATTGAATTGTGTCTACCAAAACTGTGTTGTAAATCCTAACCCCTGTAGTGGTTATAATCCCACTGGGAATGGGTTTTCTTTGTTATGAGAATGAAACAGTAGTGTAGGGTGTGTCTATCTCTTTTGAGATATACAAGAGATTAAACAAGTAAACGAGTAAGTAAGTACGTATGGGGGAAGATGGATATCATGCCACATGAAGATCACCAAGGAGCCAAGGAACAGAAGCTGAAGAGACAAGGACCTTCCCTCAGAGCTGACAGAGACAGAAAGTCTTCCCCTAGAGCTGGCACCTTCATTTCAGACTTCTAGCCTCCTAAACCGTGAGAGAATAAATTTCTATTTGTTAAAGCCAGCAACTTGTGGTATTTCTGTTATAGCAGCACTGGATAACTAAGACACATGCTTACTGAAAAAGTTGAGCACCTTTTCATTTGTTTGTTATTCAGATATTCCCTTTTGTGAAGTGTCTATTCAAGTCTTTTACTCTTTTTTGGGGGGGTGTGCCTATATTTTTTTCTTATTGCTTTGTAGTAGCTTTTTAGATATTCTGAATACGAGTATTCTGTCAGATACATGTATTGTGACTACATTTTCCCACAGTTTGTCTCGCCTTTTCTCGCTCTAAGGTGTCTTTGGATGAACAGAACTTAATTTTAACACAGAACAACTTATCAGTTTTTCTTCCATTGTCAGTACTGATTTGTGTACTCTTTAAGAAACCTGCCCACTTTAAGATCTCAGAAATCTTCTCCTATATATTCCTCTAAAAGTTCCAGCATTTTCCTTTCTCGATCAGATCAGAAATCCACCAGGAATCAATATTTTAAATTAAACTTTTTTCTTATTGAAAATATACACAGCAAAAACTACACCGATTCAAAAATTTACATGTAAAATTCAGTGACATTGATTACGATCTTCAGTTGTGAAACCATTCTCACCCTCCTTTTTGAGTGGTTCCTCTCCCATTAATATAAATTTACTGTCCCATAAGCTTCCTATCTAACCTTTCCAGTTGCTTTTGTCAATTTGATCCCATTTAGATAATTCTTTAAAAGAGCACAATACTCAAGGCAGATATTCTTTACTAAATAAGGTAAACTATTATTTGGTTTGAAGAAGACTTCAGGGGTTATTTTTGGTTTAAGATTTAAAGATTATCTCAGGACAATTATTTCAGGGGTTCATCCAACCTCAATGGCTCCAGAAAGTCTGGATTCCATGAGAATTTTCAATTCTGTTCTACCTTATTCCCCCTTTTGATCAGGATTCTTCCATAGAATCTTTGATCAAAATGTTCAGTAATGGTAGCTGGGCACCATCCAGTTCTGGCTTCATGGCAAAAGTGGCATTTGTTTATGGAGAAAATTAGCTATATACTAATCAGAAATTGTTTTTTGTGTATGGTGTTCAGATATATTTTGTTTTCCATTTGTGCAGTCCATTGACCCAGCTTTATTTGTTGAAAAGGCCATCTTTTCCTACTTATCCCCCCCTTCCCAGAATTGCCTCTGTTTTGAATAACATGACTGTGTATGTGAGGTCTGTTTCTAAACTTTCTTCCCTTCTATTGGTCATTTTGTTTATCCTTACCTTTCCAAATTAAAAACAAAGTTTAAATAAAAAGAAGAATATTCTCTTCATTGTGCCCTGTCTTAGTTATCTAGTGATGTTATAGCAGAAATGTCACAAGTGGATGGCTTTAACAAAGAGAAATGCATTTCCTCACAGTAAAGTAGGCTAGAAGTCCAAATTCAGGATGTCAGCCCCAGGGGAAGGCTTTCTCTCTCTGTTAGCTCTGGAGGAAGGTCCTTCTCATCAATCTTCCTCTAGACTAGGAGCTTCTCCTCACAGGAGCCCCAGGTCCAAAGGAGCACTCTGCTTCTGGGACTGCTTTCTTGGTGGTATGAGGTCCCCCTGTCTCTCTGCTAGCTTCTCTCTTTTATATCCCAAAAGAAACTGGCTCAAGGCACAATCCAATCTTATAGATTGAGTCCTGCTTCATTAACATAACTGCTGCCTGTCCCCCTCATTAACATCATAGAAGCAGGGTTTACAACACATAGGAAGATCATATCAGATGAGAAAACTGTGGACAATCACACAATACTGGGAATCATGGCTTAGCCAAATTGATACAAATATTTTTCGGGGGTACAATTCAATTCATGACGTGCCCCAATTCATCTATTCATTGTACATATATTAGGTTGTGGAGAGAGGAATTTTCTGAAATTTAAAAGAAATGGAATGCAATTTAATGTTTGCTGGTGGTGCTTTGTATTTTCTGAGAAAATGCAGATATTTTTAGGACTGTGGGATATTGCTAATTTAACTTCTGAGAATCTTGTGACAAAGTCAGAAATAAGAGTGGGGTAGGGGGGGTGTATTGATTTGTCTGTCTGCATATGTATATGCCTGTTTGCGTGCACATACGCGGGTGAGACGTTTACAATCTGTCCTCAGGTTACATCCATTTCTTTGGGCATTTAGATGTTGTTTTTCATCTAACTTATGGATAGAGCGTTGCTATGGTGCTGAACATGTTTCAGCAGAGCTTCCAGAGTGGGATTGTCTAGGAAGAAACGCCTGGTGATCTACTTTCAAAAATCAGCCAATAAAAACCTCACGGATCACAATGGTCTGATCCACAGCTGAGCATGAGGATGGTGCAGAAGCAGGCAGAATTTTGTTCTATTATTCATGGGGTTGCCATGAGTCAGGGTCAACTCAACAGCAGCTAGCAACAACAACATGGACAGCAGCAAACAAAAGGACATATGCTGTAGTTAAATTTTAGCAAATGTGCACGACTCTAGATGACAGTAGAGAGGTCAAAAACAGACTGTCCAGAGATAGTTTGTTTGCTGCAGATAAAAAGGTCTGTAAAATCAGAGGATCTGAATTGATTTTCTAGCCACATGTCATTTGCGGTGTTCTAAGACTCCATGGAAATTTTTTTAGAGACTGCTAAAAATTGCCTCCAGAATGTTCATCTTAACTTAAGGACCTTGGTTAAGGATGGGCTTTTCATCTGCTTTGTTCTAATGACAATAATGCGGAAATTAAGGGAAATTTTGTAACTGTCTCTGTGAATCTTGAACCCAGTACTCTATGAGAGCACATAAAATACTTTTGCTTATTCTTTATATGGCTTTGAAATAATATATTAATAAATTAATTATGTTTATTTTAAAAAGTTCAAAACCATAGAATTCTTACTCTATAACCTGTGGACCTATTGTTTAGATTTAAGTGGTTTATATTTAATTAAATATGATGTCTATGATTATTTGCCATAAACAATGATCATTTGGTAAATCGAGAAGGTTAAGATGTTAGGAACATATTCCATGCCAATGGTCTCTCTCTCTATCTCTCTCTCTCTACACACACACGCACACACACATATATAACAACAACAAATATGAATAAGGAAGATCAAAGAAGAATTGTTGCGTTTGAATGAAGGTGTTGGTAAAAAATATTGACTATACCATGGTCTGTCAGAAGAATGAACAAATCTGTTTTTAAAGAAGTATAGCCAGAATGTTCCTTAGAAGCAAGGACGGCGAGACTTTGTCACACTTACTTTGGACATGTTCTTAGGAGGGACCAGTCCCTGGAGAAGGACATCATGCTTGGTAAACTAGAGGGTCAGAGAAAAAGAGGAAGACCCTCTAGGAGATGGATTGTTACAGTGGCTGCAACAATGGGCTCAGACATAGAAACGATTGTGAGGATGGCACAGGACAGGGCAGTGTTTCGTTTTGTTGTACACAGGGTTGCTATTCGTCAGAAGTGACTGAATGGTACCTGACAACAGCAAACATATACAGTCATGCACCACATTATATGCGTTCAGGCAATGTCTAACTGCATATACTTCCTTGGTCCCATACGGTTATAACAGAGTTCAGAAATCCAGATTGGAGAATGGGATGTAGGGGAAGTAACCAGATGTAGCAAACACAACAGCTTCCCGCATGCAACACATGTACCTCAAGTCTCTTGTATACAACATAATCGCACTGCCAGATCTATTATGGGGCAGTGCATATATAACCTATAAGACATATATCTTGACAGTCATAATAAAAGCCTATGCTTATGTACGTCCTTACAAATAAAAAGTTTACCATGTAACAGGGTATGGTCCAGAAAGGAGGAAGCAGCATCCAATCTCATGTATCGTGTGTCTCGAGTGTTGTAGTGTTATCTCTCTGCTTAATTTTCTTTCAAAATATTACCGTAAAGTGCTCCAAGGCTCCCAAACACAGCAAAACCAGTGCTAGTGACAGCAGAAGCAAGAGGCAAAGGAAAAGTATCAGTTTAGAACTGAAACAAAACGTTATTAAACAACACGAAGGTGGAAAATCAGTGAATGCTTTTGCTTTCGATTTAGGCATGTCTCACAGCGGCTGCAACAATGGGCTCAGGCATAACATTGATTGTGAGGATGGCGCAGAACTGGGCAGTCTTTCCTTCCGTTGTGCATAGGGTCGCTGTGAGTGACTCATTGGCACCTAACAATAACAACAACACTCAACAATCTTGATGATCCTCAAAAACAAAGAAAAAAGTTCTCTAAGCTGTTCTAGCAACGTACAAATCACACAAGGTCCTATGTCACAGAATGTATCGTGGACATTAGGCGATGCATGACTGTATATATATTATGCATACATACATATATATACACATACATACACACAAACATATACACACATACCTACACACATATATATACATACATACACATATATAAGTATGTATATACACACACATATATACATACATTTATAAACATACATACACATATATACATACATACACACATATATACATACACATATAAATACATATGTATATATACATACATACACATATATATACATATATACAGATGTATATACATAAATACACACACATATATACACACACATATATACATATATATATGTACACCCAGACACACACACATATGTATATGTGTATATGCATATATATGCACATATGTATATGCATATATATATATTTTAAAAAAAACATTGCCATCGAGTCAACTCCAACTCATAGCGACCGTATAGGACAGAGCAGAATTGTCCCATAGGGTTTCCAAGGAGCAGCTGGCGGATTCGAACTGCCAACCTTTTGGTTAGCAGCTATAGCTCTTAACCACTGTGCCACGAGGACTCCATGTATATGTACATATGAATATGTATATATTTGTTGTTAGTTGCCTAGAGTTGACTCTGACTTTGACTCTGGACCCCATGTACAGCAGAACAAAGCATTGCCCTGCCCTGTGCCATCATCATGATCATTGATATGCTCGAGTCCATGGTTGTGGCCACTGCGTATTTTGAATGCCTTAGGGGGCTCATCTCCCGTCACTATATCGGACAGTGTTCTGTTGTGATTCATGGGGTTTTCACTGGCTGATATTCCGAAGTAGATCACCAGTCATTTCTTCCTAGTCTGTCTTGTCTGGAAGCTCCGCTGAAACGTGCCTACCGTGCGTGACCCTGTTGGTATTTCAAATACTGGTGGCATAGCTTCCGGCATCACAGCAACACAGCAGCCACCACAGTATGAGAAAACAGACAGATGGGTGCTGGATACACGCATGTACATATATGTCTATGTATTTGACATATGTGTTATTGTTTCTGATGAAGTTGAAGAATGGGGACCAATGCCGAGAGCTAAAGCTTGTGTCTGCATTTCCAACCTTGGACTAAGGAACAGGTGTGAGGGCGCTGAATGCAGAGCACGAGACTCAGGAAGAGGAAGCCCTTAACGCTTGTTTTTCAGTGAGGCAAGCACAGAACTGAGAGCTTGTTTTCTTTAGGAAAATCACGCCGGGGGGGTGGGGCACAGTGGAGGAGGAGGGGCAGGCCACAGTAGCCAGCTTTGGGAATGGGCTATGGGGAGGTATCTGAATCAGGGACCTTTCCCGTAATCAGGAGTGCTGGGTTCCCTGTGATCAGAAGACCTGGTGGCAAAAATGATTTCAGAAAACTGTGTCTCAAGTGCTAATCAACAGTGAGTGGATTTGTGGAATACTGTATGAGACGGAAATATGTACATGGTCCTTTTCTTAAGAAATTTCATAGGCCTTTCTCCCTCCCTCCCTTTGACACAGGAGAGAAGGAATCAAGAAAACGGAACCCGCATGTTTCAAAACTGTCTTCACAGAACAAGTACTGGATTCCACTTGCAAAGCAGAGACCTGGCTAATATGCCTGGTGTCTCTGAGGGTGTTATCCACCAGGAGCTGAAACAGGGTCTCCCCTACTTCTTTTAACTCTAAAGAAAGGGATTTCATGCAATTCCCATTTAAAGACAAGGATAATAAAGCAAAGATGATGTGGAAACAGGAGTAAGGCAACAGATCACTTTAGCAGCTTTCTTATTTGTAGGGAGTATGGAAAAACTCAGGACACTCTACCCACAATGCTTGCAGTGGCTTTGTGTGGAGTCAGATCTATTTTTTATGAGTCCCAATAACTATACTTTTTTTTTTTTTTTTTTATGAGCCCCGGTGGCCCAACTGTTATGAGCTTGGCTGCTGACTGAAAATTTGGTAATTCAAACTGATCCACTAGCTCCGTGGGAGACTTGGTGATCTGCTCCTGTAAAGATGCCAGCCTAGAAAACCCTATGAGGCGTTCTACTCTGTTACGTGGGGTAGGTAGGAGTCGAAAATTGACTCGACAGCACCCAACAACAACACCGATCCATGTTCACCCAGGCTGCCTCCTCAGCACCACACGAACATGACTTGTTCCCTTCGGTACCTGAGTGTCTTCCTGTCTCTGTGCAAGTGCAAAACAGCTGATGGAGCTGGGCTTGGCCATCGCCGGGCAGCGCAAGTTACAGTTGACAAGGACAGCTGTTTCTCAGGAGTCAGATCATACATCCAGGAACGCACTAAATTGAGAAAGAGGGCTTTGATGGAGAGGTGGGGGCAGCTGAGCTGTAAGAGCACTTCCTGAGTGGGGGCACCCCCCTCCTTGGGGGTGGGTGGACAAAGGGATTGTTTTCTGTCCCCTGCCTGGCAGGATGGTGGCTAGTGCCAAATTCCCTGCCACCGTTTGCAGATGGCTGCCAAAGACCCGTCCCCCTCATAATAGTGATGTTTGTCTTTGGGAAGCACTCTTAGCCTGGTTGCTGGCGTTTCCAGGGCATGAGAATTTCCAGTCCTGGAAAAGGAATAAAAACCCAGTCCTTTTCTTTGGAAGCCAGTAGAGATGCTGACTCCCCCTGCAGTGGAGGGTAGCTTTGTGTTTAGCTCAGAGATTGTCTTTGATCCAAGCCAATGGAACAAAAGCTGATTATCTCACCTTTAAATAGAGGGGTTTCAGCAGGAACACTGAAGTGTTAGGGGGAGGAGAAGTGGGACATGGCCAGGAGGCCCCTCCGAGGGCCGGGGCACCGAGCCACAGAGGAAGTGCGTGAGAAAGAACACACGAACACACACACAAGTCCCTTCTGCAAACACTGGAGCCGTTCTTTATAGCTACTTGTTCTTGTGTAAAAACAAGACTGTAATTAAACAGTGATATTAATTCATTTTTGAGGAGAAGCTTCAGCCCCTCGTCGCACAGTGTATGTGCTGTGTGTGTCTAATGTCATCGAGGAGTTAGGTTTGCGAAAGGTAATTCTCCGCTGTCATTACAAGCTGGCACCAAATGCTGTGGCTTTCTTTCTGGAAGGAGCCCGATTTGAATGGTTCTAGATCTCAGCAAGCAGAGGCAGGGCCTGGTCACCCAAGGGGCAACAGACCCTGAGAGTTAGCAGGCACTGGGCCAACCATAGGCAAACCCCAGAGTATCTGTTTC
Organism: Trichechus manatus latirostris; assembly: GCF_000243295.1. Classification (NCBI taxonomy): domain Eukaryota; kingdom Metazoa; phylum Chordata; class Mammalia; order Sirenia; family Trichechidae; genus Trichechus; species Trichechus manatus. Next base: position 6,666,389 of record NW_004443938.1, on the reverse strand, counting down.
ATTGTGATATAAGTTACAGTTTCTAGAACTCCAACCTTGTACCTGATTTTAGTGCTAAAATCTTGAAAAGAAACCTTTTGTGATATTGGGAAAGTGACTTCTTTGTGCTTCAGGTTCTCTGTTTATAAAATGGAATCGTCAAGCACCTCCTGTTGGTGTTGTTGTTGGGTGTGGCTGAGTCAGCTCTGACTCACGGTGACCTGATGGGCAAGAGAAGGCAGCGTTGCCCAGTCCTGCACCGTTTTCACTATTGTTGGTGTGTCTGAGTCCACTGGCGCAGCTGTTGGGTCGATCTGTTTCATTGGGGATTTCCCTCGTTTCCCTGGCCCTTTACTAAGCATGATTCCCCTTTCTAGCAAATCTGCTGCAAAAGATCTCTTTAAAGTTTTAAAAAGCAAAGACGTCGCTTTGATAACTAAGGTGCATCTGACTCAAGCCGTGGTCTTTTCAATCGCTTCATTCCATGCAAAAGTTGGGTCATGAAAAAGGAAGACAGAAGAATTGGTGCATTCAAATTGTGCTGTTGGCAAATAATACTGAATATACTGTGGACTGCAAGAAGATCAAACAAATCAGTCTTAGAAGAAACACAACCAGAATGCTCCTTAGAAATGAGAACCGTGAGACTTTGACTAGCTTACTTTGGACACATCATCAGAAAAGACCAGTAAGTAGAAAAGGATTTATAAAGATAGTTAGATAAAATCTATCTAAATGTATTATGATATCTGAATTCTATAAGATGATTTGTTAAAGAAATTATATATATAGGACCCTCGTGGCGCAGTGGTTACAACACTCAGCTGTTAACTGAAAGGCTGGTGGCTCGAACCCACCAGCTGCTCCGTGGAAGAAAGATGCAGTAGTCTGCTTCCATAAAGATTTACAGCCTTGGAAACCCTGTGGGGCAGTCCTGCTCTGTCCTATAGGGTCACTATGAATTGCAATCAATTCTACGGCAATAGGTCTTTTATATACACATATACACTTGGTTATCAAGTTATGATTGAAAATATGAACATTTGTCCTGTACGTATTGTAATGATAATTATTAACCTTTCATTGGGAATTATATTTGAGGTACAGGGGGCCCGGGACCAGGCAACATTTCAATCTCCATGAGTCAGAGCCAACTTGATGGCATCTAACAACGATAACATTAACTGCTTTGAATATACCTTTTGCTGTCAACTATATATTATTCCTGTGAGGTAGGTAATATAATCCCCATTTTTTAGGTAAGAAAATTGAAACACCTTGTCCAGATGGTAAGCGTGGGTCTTGAGATTCAATCGCTGATTCCAAAGCTTGCGTTTGGTCATGACACTGCATGTGAGCTGAGAAATCTCCTGCACCTCATTGGTGCAATTATCTGTCGCTCTTGCCTCTGGAAACAGAGAGATAGAGGTCCATGATGGAGGCACACATTGAGAAATCCATGTGTTTTACCTGCTGATGTTGCAACAAAAATCAAGACGCTTTTCTAGCTTGGCACAAAAGCTCAATTCCTGCGAAAGGATAAAATGATCCGGTGTGCCATGTGGTTCACAGAAGGAAACAGGGAAGAGAGCACGTTTGTTTCTGTCCAACGGTGGTCCTAGAGTTGGTCTTCGAGAATCTCTGTCTTGAATAATAAAGTCCCTCCTTTTGAAACCCAGGCTTCATGCCAAGAGTGGGTAGATCCCTCTCAGCTATGGAAGCCTCAACTTTGAAGCATGGATACTTGGTAAAACGATTTAAAAACCGACAAGGAAAAGCCACCAGAACAGGCTGTGCAAGTTCAGAGAGAGTCCAGTCTGTGGTGATGCACAGGAGCCGCATGATGAGCTCAGCACTTCAGACAACATGGAGCAGGAATTAGGCGAACACTCTTGGCGGGATTAAACCGTGTTTTGGCACTTTTTGCATTTTCTTGATTCACTGTGTATCATTAAACTTTTTATGATGCTTTGTTTATTTTATGGACAAGACATTAAGTTTCAAATTACATCTTGAATGAGATTTACTCAGTTCCCATCTCACTGTGGGGGTATCTCATTATTCTAGCTCATATTTCTAATGTTCAGGAAAGACCCAGACCTCAATGGCTGATTTCAAAAGACTAAATTGGTTCTGTCACCCCAAAATATCCTTGTGTCAAAGTTATTTTTGATCTTATATATTTCTCATTGCTGGACATTTTTGGAAAAGGACCTGAAAAATATGAATGTGTGTGTGTATACATTTCCCAAAGTACTGAAACTGATGAAGAGTCCTCATTCAGCCCCAACCCGTAATTTAATATTTCACTGTTGATTACTGACACCACGTTTTCAGTGAAACTTGTATTTGTGTCACACAGGGTGTAAACAGTGTTTCAAGGCCACGCCAGAAGTTCTTGCAAACCACAGCTTGCACCGAATCTGTAATTGGGCTTCCTGTAATTCCCTATCCCCCTGCTTCCTTGCTAGTGGGTTATAGATTTTCAAGGAGAGGCCAGATCAGAGCACAAGTTGAAAGCCTTTATTTGCCATTAATTTGAAAGGAAATTATACCACTCCATTTTCTGCCTTTCATCTGCAGATAAGCATTGTGCAGCATTTTTAAAAGTGCAAAGGGTATCTACTCAATGGAAGGTTTTGTGCAGTTCTTACAGGCCTTCTACTCATGAGCAAAAGGGTTTACTATTAGCTTTTTAATTGTCACCTTCTGGTGTTCCTCTCTCTCTGAGGTTAGGGCTTACTGTTTTCCAAGAATATACTTTACTTGCAGACTAAGCAGAAAGGCAGTATTTTTTTAAATGATAGAATGTTTAATCTGAATGTATTAAAATGATTTGAGTTTGAAAAACAAGCTGGAAATTATAACAAATGATTGATATTTTAGTATACCTATTCCTCACTTATCAACATCTCAATATCCGACATTTTGCATTTATGACGATAGTAAAAAGTCTACTATCTGACTGTTTTTCACATTAACGACGTATGTCTGACAGTTACGAACGTCGAGGTGCAAGGTGAGGGTAATGTTGGCTGTGATGGTTAAGGTTATGTATTAACTCGGCTGGGCCATGATTCTCGGTGGTTTGTCGTAATGATGTAATTTGGCAGTTACATAATGATGTAATTTGGCAGTTATATACTGATGTAGTTTTCCTCCATTTTGTGATCTGATGTGGCCATCCTCCATTTTCGCCTAACGTCAGTTTTTGCATGATGACCTGGTCTTTGGAACCTAACCTTGTCAATAAGTGAGGATTGGGTGTATAGCATTAATATTGTCTTAGATTTCCTGGGTTTGTATAATTATGTATATTCCCTACAGAATAAACTACTGTTAAATCCTTAAGGTCTATTCCGTTCTGTACTTGGCACATGTTATTAATAATTTACACCAAAAAATAATTAATAATTTTCAAAAGTTATCAAAAATAACATGACTATTTTGAAAAAAAGGATGTAGATTTTAAGCTTATATTTCAAGCTTTCAGAAACAGCCCTCAAGAGTAAATTCTGAAATGGCTTCTACAAGGGTGAATTTCATTCCTTTTCCTTCCAAGTCCTGAAAAACCCCGGGCATGAGACGTAATGGCAGACAGTGGCACCAGGGAGAAAACTGTGCAGAAGATGGGCTGAGGATAACAGCTGTTACCTTGAATCCTTCTGAAAGTAAAGCTAGTTTATGGTTCACCTATTTACTCATTCATTCATCCCTTCATTCATCTAATACCTATTTATTGGTGCCTACAAGATGCCAAGTACAGGTTTCAGTGCTGGTACCCGGGATTAGCAAAACTGTGAGGTGAAGGGTACAGTCCTCCAGTCTGCAAAGCCTGCCCAAGACTTCTGATCCAACTGCAAGGAGTTAGGATCCAAGTACAAAGTCGGAGGGAAGTGTCCACATAGAACCACCTTCACTTCTCATACCAACTGCATGTTCAAGGATTTCACAAAACCACCACTAGAAAGACTCACAGAACTCATCAAAACATATTATACTCACGGTTACATTTACTACAGGGAAAGAATTCATTAAATCCCCCAAGGGAAGTGATGCATAGGCTGGAGCTTCCATTGTCCTCAGGGCATGTCACTCTCCTGATACTGATGTCACATTACCCTCCTGATATCCATGTGTGACAGCATGTGTGGCTAACCAGGAAGCTCACCTGAGCTTCTGCGTCCAGAGTCTATACTGGAGCTTCATTACACAAACTTGATTGATAGATTAATTGCCCACATGGTTGAATTCAGTTTCCAGCCCCTCTTCCCTGAGGGGCCCACTATGAGTTTCTTCCTTAGTATAAACCATCAGATATAGTTCAAGGGCCTGCCATGAATAACAGAGGCTCTCCTATTCCTTAGGGAATTCTAAAAGTTTAGAGGTTACCTTTTTGGGGCAGGGGATAAAAACTGGACGTCTCTTTGGGTGAGGACAAATTCCTTATTACGCAACTGAAGGTACAGCTGTAAAAAATCAATGTCCCACTCCACATGTGTTTTGTTTTTTTTAATTTTAGGGTGGAGATACACAGTGAATAAGACAAATAGGTAAAATACACTGTATGTTCAATGTATTGAACTAAGGAGAAAATTAAGCAGGGAGAGGAGATAGATGATAGTATTGAGGTGTTGTATGGTGACCTTTTAAATCTAGTGGCCAGGAAGACCTCAGTGAGAAGGAGATATGTGAGCTAATTCTGGATGAAGGCAAGGAAGAGAGTCTGTGGTCATCAGTGGAAGAGCATTCCAGGCAGAGAGAACAAAATGTGCACAAGTGCTGAGTCAGAAGTAAGCCTAAGGTGTCCTACGAGCAGCATGGCAGAAACGGTGAGCAAGGAGAGCAGTGGAGAACTGGGCCAGGGAGGTAGCACGGTGCACGTGGGACTGGATCTCAGAGCCTCTTGTGTCACTGTGATTGGCTTTAGTCCACATGGCATGAGAAGCTATTAGAGAGATTTCAAAAGGGAAGATCTCAGTTTCCTAGGGATGCCATAATAAAATACGACAAAGTAGGTAGCTTGAAAGAACAGAAATTTATTGTCTCATAGTTCTGGAAGCTAGAAATCAGGCTATCAACTGGGCTATACTCTCTGCCAGCTCTATGGGGAGACCCTTTCTTATTTCTCAGCTTCTGACAGCCTTAGCTGTTTCCTGGCATTTCTTGGTTTGTCGCCAGATCCTCATGTGCTATCTTCCCCCGTGTGTGACTCTTTCTGTGTCTCTTTTCTTTTATCAGATGCCACTGCAGAAGAGATTAAGAGTAGAACCCATTCTATGTTGGTATGAGTTTGTTAACTTAACTGATAATATCTATTTCCTCAAAAAAGCTCACATTCATCAGTGCAGGAGTTAGGACTTCAACATATCTTCTGGGGAACACAAGTAAATCCATAACAGGGACATATTCGAAAATACAATTGATCATAATTATGCTGAAATTCTGTTGAAGACAGCTTGAAGTGATCATGGGAGGGAACCATGGCCTCCAGTTAGGGATTGTGGTCATCAGCCAAGATAACTGGGACTCAAGAAGATGAAGTGGAGGTGCTGAGAATTGGTCAGATTCTGAACATATTTTGAATGTAAAACTGAAAGAATTTTCTGATGGATCATATGTAAGATATAAGAGAAAGAGAAGCATCAATGTTGACTCCAATTTTTCTGTCTGAAAACTTGAAAGAAGAGAATTGCCATTTGCTGAGGCACCAAGGATGGTTGGAGGAGCAGTTTGAAGGGATGGTGTCTTAGCGAGTGCTGTTGTAACAGAAATACCACAAATGAGTGGCTTTAAAGAACAGAAATTGATTTTCTCACAGTTTAGGAGGCTAGAAGTCTGAAATCAGGGCACCAGCTATAAGGGAAGACTCTCTCTCTGTCAGCTCTGGAGGAAGATCTTTATCTCTTTCAGGTTCTGCAGCAATGGTGTTCCTCCATTCCTTGGATATCTCTGCGCGGCATCAATCTTCTCACTTGTGCTTGCTTATATCTGTATCTACGTGGCTCCTTATAACTAAGAAGTGATTAGGTTTAGGACACACCCTACATTGATATGGCCTCATTAATATAAAACCCTATTCCCAAATGGGATTACATCCACAGGGATAAGAGTTAAGATTCCAACACATATTTTGGAAGGGGGCATAATTCAATCCATCACAGACAATGAGGTGCTGAGTTATGGGCTTACAAAGTTTGAGTGGAGTTGTAGAATAGTAGACAGTGGGATTTTAAAAGATTGGAAAGGGGCCCAGACTAGAGATATAAATTTAGGAGGCATAGCATGTAGATGGTATTTAAAGCCACAAGATAGGAAGAGATCACTCAGAGAGTGATTGTAGATAGAAAAGAGGTCCAAGGCCTGGTTCCTGGAGTCCCACATGTCCAGTACCGGGAAATGAAGATGTACCAGCAAAGAAGTTCAAGAAAGAGTAGTGAAAGTGGTAGGTGAGGATGCAGGAGGCTGTGGTATCCTAAAAGCCAAGTGAAGGAAGCCTTTCCAGGAACACTGCTGTCTTTGAAGTAGTAGTTTCAGTGGTGTGGTGAGGCTGAAGTCCTTCTGGTGGGGCCGTGTGGAAGAAAAGTAACTAAAGATAAGAGGCAAAGACAACTCCTTTAGGTAGTTTGGCTGTAAATGCAGGAAAAAATGGTGCAGTAGCTGGGTATGTAGGGTCAAGAGAATTTCTGAGAGAGGGGAAAAATAACAGTGTTTTATGTATTTTGGGGGAAAATCCCAAAGGGAAGGGTAAATTGCCAGAGCCATGCCCTTGCTTAGGCTGACAGGGCATTTGATCTAGTGCCATGTTTATATTACAAGGTAAAGGAAGACTTTTCTTCTTTCATGCTTCCCTTGCATCTGCATTAATATAATCAAGTTGCCTGATTATTCTGCCTCACTTTCTCGTTCTTCGCAATTAAAAATGATTATGGAAAGGTCCATGAGTGGAGAGTAAAGGGAACTTTCTTCTGAGATAAACTGCTTGAGAAACTTTTATTTGATATGTCTTTTAATCATCTTTGCAAAATAGATATTAGAGGTATTATTGTCCATGTTCTACAGATGAAGTTACAGAAGCTCAGGGAGGTTAGATGACTTTTGTAAGGATGCGTGGCTGGAAAATAATACAGTATGAAACAGATTTCGGATCTTTGATTGCAAAACTGATTCAGAAACTCTGATCTCTGATTGCCAAGTAAATATTCTTTCTATTGCATTGTACCATTGCACCAACACATTATGAGCTGATAGCAGGAAAAGCATGGATTCCAAATTTGCTAAGGTGGCTCTAGAAAGCTGTTTTATTTCCCCTTAAATTCCAGTTGGTCCTTGTGTTATGAAGATGAGTGATTTCCCATGACTGTGTTGTATTTTGCATACTGAAATCCAAGACTTTGGAATACCCATCAGTGAGATACACCTCTATGCATATGAAAATGCCTATTGCTCTAATGATCACATTTGAGACTTTTCCAAGAGGTAGGCTGTGAGCTTTTGCAAGTCATTGTAGGGAGAACATTTTCTGAGCAGAGATCCTGGGCAGTGTAGTCATGAGCTCCTGCACCACGCAAGGATCTGTTCAAGCTTTCTGCAGGAAACTTGATAGGGATGCAATGAGCAAATGCAAATGGAATTTGCTGCAAAACTACCAAATTCCTCTGGGGGAATCTTGGCCTGTAACAGAACAACTTTGAATTTAAACAAAGTACATTATCGAAGAAGGGCTGTTTATCACCACACAGTTCAGTTTGCTACAGCAGAAGCCAGCTGTAACTTCTCCGTTCCCTCCCCATTAAGGAAATAATTGAGGCTAATTTCATTCTTTCACATAAACTACGTGGCTGTTTAGTCCTCTCTTGGAGTTCTTGGAAGCAGGTAGTGCTAGCCGTTTCGGAGGGAGTCACATGCCTTTCTCTGGCTCTTCCTAGGTGGTATGCCCTTCAGTAAAATGCTCTTGCAGTGAACGGATAACAGAGCCCGGGAGGAAGATTGTAATGAGCTCTATCAGAAAGTTGCAGGGTCAGGGAAAGCTACTTTCAAGAATTGTTTCTGAATTCCATTTTTAAGAGTTGGCTCCTGGTTTTAGAGTTCTTAACATACATACTTGAATGTAATTGTTGTTGGGTGCCATAGAGTCAATTTCTACCCAAGTGACAGAGTAGTGTTTTCTTGGATGTAATCTTTGCAGGAGCAGATCGCCAGGTATTTTCTCCCTTGGAGCCACTGGGTGGGTTCGAACTGCCAACTAGGTTAGCAGCTAAGAGCTTATCTGTTGCACCACCAGGGCTCCTTATGCTTGAATTTACATGCATATTTATGGAGATGAAGACCATTATCACCTATTAAGATACACAGACCTTATTAGAATGAAGTTATGCACACTTTCATCATTTTCATTTCTAACTAAGGAAGACCCTAACCAAAAAGTAGAGCTTTTTCAAATGTCAGCAACAGTACAGCTTTTTATTTACTTGGCTTCTACAGGAATATGATGCACTCATACCAGAGCCTTCAATCGACCCCTTCTGGGGCAACATCTACTGTGCATCTTTTTTGAAGATGTCTAGGAGACACCAGTCAGGTTTGAAATCTATTTCATCACTATCTGGGAGCTTATGCTGTCCCTCATGCTGTCTGACTGTTCAAGAAACTAATCCAGGAGACTTCATAAAGGGCCCCAACCAATCAGTTAATTATCCCTGAAAAGAATAGACCACATGTCTGTCAGTTTGTCATACTGTGGTGGCTTGAGTGTTGCAGTGATGCTGGAAGTTATGCCATCGGTATTTCAAATACCAGCATGGTCACCCATGGTGGACAGAGTTCATGGAAACTTCCAGACTAAGACAGACTACTTCTGAAAAACTTGGCCAGTGAAAACTTTATGAATAGCAGCAGCAGATTTCCTGATATAATGCTGGAATATGAGCCCCACATGTTGGGAGACTCTCAAAATATGACTGGACAATAGATGTCTTCTCAAAATAGAGGTGACTTTAATGACATAGATAGAGTCAAGCTTTTGGGACCTTAATTTGCTGAGGTGGCATCACTAAAAATGAGAAGAAACAGCTACAAACATCCATTAATAACCAGAACATAGAAAGTAAGAAGTATGAATCTAGGAAAATTGTAAGTCATCAAAAATGAAATGGAAAGCATAAAGATCAATATCCTAGGATTTAGTGAGTTGACATGGACAGTATTGGCCATTTTGAATCAGACAATCATATAGTCTACTATGCTGGGAATGAAACTTGAAGGGATATCATATTCATCCTCAAAAAGAGCAATTCAAGATCTATCCTGAAGTACAATGCCGTCAGTGATAGCATAATATCCATAAGTCTACAAGGAAGACAAGTTAATAGGACTATTATTCAAATTTACACATCAACCACTAATGCCAAAGATGAAGAAATAGAAGATTTTTACCAACTTCTGCAGTCTGAAATTGATCACACGTGCAATCAAGATGAATTGATAATTACTGTTCAATGGATTGCACAAGTTGGAAACAAAGAAGAAAGCTCAGTATTTGCAAAATATGGCCTTGGTGACAGAAATGACATTAGAGATTACATAAAAGAATTTTTCAAGACCAAAGATTTATTCATTGCAAATACCTTTTTTGAACCACATAAATGGCAACTATACATATGGACCTCAATGGATGGAAAACTCAGGAATCAAACTGACCACAACTGTAGAAAGAGAAAATAGAAAAATTCGTCAGTCAGAACAGGGCCAGGGACAGACTATAGAACAGACTATCAGTTGCTCTTATGCAAGTTCAAGTTGAACCTGAATAAAATTAAAACAAGTCCAGGAGAGCCAATATATGACTAAAATGAATGTCAAAAGACACTCTGAAACTTTTTGTTGTGAAAGTAGAGTAGCTAAAGCAAATGGAAGAAATAACAAAGTAAAAGAGTTGAACAGAAGATTTCAAAGGGAGGCTTGAAAGAACAATGTAAAGTATTACAATGAAATGTGCAAAGACCTAGAATTAGAAAACCAAAAGGGAAGAACACACTCAATACGGGTTCATGATTGTGCCCAATCCAAAGAAAGGTGATCAACAGAGTGCAGAAATTATTGAACAATATCATTAATGTCACACACAAGTAAAATTTTGCTGAAGATCATTCAAAAGCAGCTGCAGCAGTACATTGACAGGAAACTGCCAGAAATTCAACCCAGATTCAGAAGAGGACGTAGAATGAGGGATATCACTGCTGACGTCAGATGGATCTTGGCTGAGAGCAGAGAACACCAGAAAGATGTTTACCTGTGTTTTATTGGCTGTGCAAAGGCATTCGACTACATGGACCATAACAAATTTTGGACAACATAGGGAAGAATGGGAATTCCAGAACACTCAATTGTGCTCATGCAGAACCTGTACATAGACCAAGAGGCAGTCATTTGAACAGAACAAGGGAATAGTGCATGGTTTAAAATCAGGAAAGATGTGTTTCAGGGTTGTATCCTTTCACCATACTTATTCAGTCTGTATGCTGAGCAAATTATCCAAGATGCCAGACTATATGAAGAAGAATAGGGCATCAAGATTAGAGGAAGACTCATTAACAACCTGTGATATGCAGATGACACAACCTTGCTTGGTGAAAGAGAAGAGGACTTGAAGTACTTACTGATGAAGATCAAAGACTACAGCCTTCAGTATGAGTTATACCTCAACTTAAAGAAAACAAAAATCCTCACAACTGGAACAATAAGCAACATCACGATAAATAGAGAAAAGATTGAAGTTGTCAAGGATTTCATTATACTTGGACCCATAATCAACACCCACAGAAGCAGCAGTCAAGAAATCAAAAGACGTATTACCTTAGGCTAATCTTCTCCAAAAGACTTATTTAAATTGTTGAAAAGCAGAGATGTCACTTTGAGGTCTAAGATTTGTCTAACCCAAGCCATAGTATTTACAATCACCTCATGCATGCTGGACAATGAATAAGGAAGATCTGAGAAAAATGGAGGCCTTTGAATTATGGTGTTGGAGAAGAACATTGAATATACCATGGACTGCCAGAAAAACAAACAAAACTGTCTTGGAAGAAGTACAGCCAGAATGTTCCTGAGAAGCTAGGATGGTGAGACTTCGTCTCACATATTTTGGACATGTTATCAGGAGGGACGAATCCTTGGAGAAAGACATCATGCTTGGTAAAGTGAAGTGGAGGGTCAAGGAAAAAGAATAAGACCCTCGACGAGATGGATTGACACAGTGGCTACAACAATGGGCTCAAATGTAGCCAAGATTGCGATGATGGTGCAGGACCAGGCAGTGTTTCGTTCTGTTGTACACAGGGTCACCATGAGTCGGAACCATCTCAATGATACCTAACACCAGGAAGAATAAGTTTTCCCTCTACTTTGCTCTTTATTTTTTTGCCCTTATGTATTGTATATAAAACACTTTATAAGCACCTGGCACATAGTAAACACCTATCTAACGCTAGCTATTATTTTTAATTTAGTGAATGCTTTTTGATCCTACTGGGTTCAAAAGATTATACTATGCACTGGGGAAACAGAAGTCATGTGCCCACCTACGGACCTCAGATCTTTATCTTTTGCTCAACATTTGGCACAATGCCTCATTTTTGGAACATCCTTAAACATTATAAAGTAGAGAAATGAATTACTTGCCTTCATCTGCCTCTCCACCCAGTCCAAACCCTCTCTTCCAAGCCTGCAAATTTCTTAGGCACCTCCTGAGAACTCCTCTGCCTCCCACCCATGTAAATAATTTGATCATAGCTGAATAGTTTATCCCAGACTTGAATAAAATACTCTTTCTTCTTCTAAAATAGGCTATAGTCAAGCCATTGTGAGTCCTGAACACACTGCTGAACAAGGGACCAAGCGCTGCTCTGCTGTGTCTTCTTAGTGACTCTGGTTTGCTGCTGCTTCTGCTTCTTTCTCTCTTTTGTTCTTCCAGTAGTGTCTCCCATATTTACTGGATTTGTACCTACAAAACCTGGTTTAAACTCAAGAATAAAAGGACAAATGCCCAAATTAATACGTGGGCAAATGATCTGAATAGACACTTCTCCAAAAAACATACGCAGAGAGCTAATAAGCCCATGAAAAGATGCTCAACATCCTATGTCACTGGGGAATTAAAACAACAATGAGATAGCACTCCACACCTATTTGAATGACTAAAAGCCAAAACACCGATAACACAAAATGCTGGTGAGGATGTGAAATAACAGGAACTGTCATGCATTGAGGGTGAGTATGCTAAACGGTACAGCCACTTTGGAAGAGAGTCTGGCAGTTTCTCACATAGCTAAACATAGTCTTACTGTGTGATCAAGAAATTGCATTCCTCGGTGTTTACCCAAATGAGTTGAAAACTAATGTCCATGTAAAAACCTGCACACAAATGTTTAGAGTAACTATACTCACAATTGCCCAACACTGGAAGCAACCAAGGTGTACTTCAATAGATGAATGGATAAACAAATTGTGGTATATCCATACAATGGAATATTATTCAGTTATAAAAAGAAATGAGCCATCAAGCAATGAAAAGACATGGAGGAACCTTAAGTGCATATCGCTAAATGAAAGAAGCCAGTCTGAAAAGGCTACATACTGTATGATTCCAACTATATGACATTCTAGAAAAGGCAAATCTGCCAGAAGAATGAACAAATCTGTCTTGAAAGAAGTACAGCCAGAACGCTCCTTAGAATCAAGGACATGTTATCAGGTAGGACATGTTATCAGGTATGACCAGTCCCTGGAGAAGCAGAGGGTCAGGGAAAAAGAGGAAGACCCTCAACGAGATGGATTGACACAGTGGCTGCAACATTGGACTCAAGGATAACAAGATTATGAGGATGGCACGGGATCAGGGAGTATTTAGTTCTGTTGTACATAAGGTGGCTCTGAGTTGTAACCTACTCCACAGCATCTAACAACGACAATGCAGAGATAGTAAAAAGATCAGTGGTTTCCAGGGTTTGGAGTGGAGAAGGATGAATAGATGTAGCACAGGGCACTTTCAAGGCAGTGAAACTATTCTGCATGATACTGCAATGGTGGACACATGAAATTATGCATTTGTCAAAACCCATAGGACTGTTTAACACAAGGAGTCAACCCTAATGGAAACTACGGACTTTAGTTAGTAATAATGTATCAATACTTGTTCACCAATTGTTGTACATGTACCTACTGCAGTGATCTACAATGTTGATAATATGAGAAACAATGTTCAAGGAGCGAGGGAGTATATGGGAATTCTCTGTACTTTGTGCATAATTTCTCTGTAAACCTGAAACTGCTCTAAAATAAAATATATTAATTAAAAATGAAGCAAAACAAAAACAACCTTGGTTTACTGTGACTTCAGAAAGACTTCTCCAGCTAAGCCAGTTCTGAATTTCACCCCACGTGGCATGAGCTGGCTTCTGAAGTCTAAGTGTGGCTAGTTGCCCTTTCCTCTCTGTGTCCCCTCACCCTCTCCACTAGACTGTAAATACCTGGGCCTGATCTCTGTAAGCTCCGAAATCTCCCAGGTCCCAGCGCTTGGCCCAGTGCAGTGTGTATGCTCTTAATGACGATGCTCCCTGCTGAAGGAGACTCCAGTGCTCCGTGGGAAGCCTGCTTCCCTTTGCTTTTGGTTCCTAGTTGTCACTGAAATTGAGAGAATTGGCTTTCGGGCTTGACAACAAATTCTACTGCTGCCTTCTGCTTGGATCAAGACAGAACGGCAATGCAGACTCCAAGGTATGGAGGGGAACAGTGTCAGCCTCCTGCTACCTGGCACCTTTGTTTCTAGCAAAATTCCATCCTCAAGAAGCGTTCACAATCTGAGCACTGGGTTGTCCTGGAGTAATAGTTCTGCTCCAAGTATGTCTGATCAGGAACCACAAAGAATTATTGCCAAGGTTATGTCCATGTAAGTGCTTTCTCTGGGAAAAGCCCCCTAGACTGAGGATGTGAAAGGTACAGGTACCTTCTAGCTCCTTGCCACTGGACATGTGGTCTGCCAACGTGCAGATAGGCTTCACCTTAGTGCTTATTAGAAATGCAAAATCTCCAGTTTTATCCCAGACATACTGAGTCAGAATCTGCATTTTAACAGGATCCCTGCAAGATTCTGTGCAGGTTGAATTTGGCAAGCACTGCAGTATATTTCACTAGTAGCTCAACAGGAACCCAGCTACCTTTAGGGTTTTCAGAACATTTTTTTGAAAATTTCTATTTGCTTTTTTTTTTTTTTTTTTTTGGTGTATGCCATCACACATTACTATCATTGCAAATATGCTTTGAAAAACTATGAGATTTGCTAGCAAGATTTATTGAATATTATGGAGGAAAGGTCTAAATCTAAAAATAGTAGATATCACGCACAATTCTCATTAAAAATTGGCATCTCTCATAAATGCCCTGAGGAAATGCAATTGGAACAGCCAAGAACTAGATGGAGTAGACTGATTCTGTCTCCACGAACCGAGACTGACAGGAGATGGTTAGTTCTTTTCAAACACAGGTTGGGGGGGGGGCGGTGGCGATCCAGGAGAAATAGCAACAAATAGGGAGGCTCAGTAGGGCATCTCCTGCTATTGCTGGAATATATGATTTTGAGAACACCCAATACTGTGGAAGTTACAGCTGGTAAATTTCCATGGGGAGGGTGACTCAGGATTTAAGCACTTTGCAAGTTTCTGCATAGAAACAAAATGGTTTGTAAAGGAATAAATACTATATGATTTCATTAATATGAAATACATACAATAGGCAAATGTATAGAGACTAGAATTTAATAACAGTTAACAGGGGTGGGAGGGATGGAACAAGGGGAGAACCATTGTATATGTAGCTTTGAGTTTTTGTTTATGGGGACGGAAAATTTGGCAATGGAAATTGGTGACGATCGCACCACATGATGGATGTAATTGGTTTTATGGAATTGTACACATGAAAAATGTCGAATTGGCAAAAGGTTGTGTTCTCTATAGTTTCACAACAATTAAAAAAAAAAAAAAAGAGTTGTGTTATTGGACCCTTTATTAAAATGCAAGTTTTTGCTTAGTCGAAGAGAACCTTAGAATGAAGACCGTGTGGGACCTGGGGTATTTGTGAGCATCCGAAGGTCATTTAGTTGTGCCATCTGAGCTTGGGACTCCTTCTCTGAGGCTGGTGCAGCACTGCGGGCAAGACTCCGAGATCCTGGGAGCCCTTGCTGTGACTTGATTAGCTGCCCTCCAGAAGATAGCAACGGTGTACATTAGTCCAGTCGTGGCACTCCCATCTGGCGGCTTGACTCATTAACCTCACACTTCAACCGAAGAGGCCATGCTGACCTTGGAACCAGAGGAAGGAAGCATCCTTTGCATACCTAACATTCCCCATGGCTTCAAGCAAATAAGCCATTCTTCAGAGATGGTCTTCAGCCTTAGAATACTGTTATCCTGATATATATCCAAGTTCCCTTGTTTCCGCTTGAGAGAACTGTACTTCAGGGCTGTGTGATCAGCTCCTGATCATATGCTACCTCTTGAAATGGTTGAACATCTACCAATTCTTTTTGGTATAGTGACTCTGTGTATTCCTTCCATCTTCTTTTGATGCTTCCTGTATCCTTTAATATTTTCCCCATAGAATTCTTCACTACTGCAACTTGAGCCTTGAATTTTTTCTTCAGTTCTTTCAGCTTGAGAAATGCCGAGCATGTTCTTCTGTTTTGGTTTTCTATCTCCAGCTCTTTGCACACGTCATTATAATACTTTGTCTTCTCGAGATGCCCTTTGAAATCTTCTGTTCAGTTCTTTTACTTCATCATTTCTTCCTTTTGCTGTAGCTACTTGGCGTTCAAGGGCAAGTTTCAGAGTCTCTTCTGACATCCATTTTACTCCTTTCTTTCTTTCCTGTCTTTTAAATGACCTCTTGCTTTCTTCATGAATGATGTCCTGGATGTCATTCCACAACTCATCTGGTCTTCGGTCATTAGTGTTCAACGTGTCAAATCTATTCTTGAGATGGTGTCTAAATTCATGTGAGATATATTCAAGGTCGTACTTTGGCTCTCATGGACTTGTTCTAATTTTCTTCAGTTTCAACTTGAACTTGCATATGAGCAATTAATGATCTGTTCTGCCGTTGACCCCTGGCCTTGTTCTGACTGATGATATTGAGGTTTTCCATCGTCTCTTTCCACAGATGTAGTCGATTTGATTCCTGTGTATGCCTTCTGGTGAGGTCCATGTGTATAGTCACCATTTATGTTGGTGAAAAGAGGTATTTGCAATGAAGAAGTTGTTGGTCTTGCAAAATTCTATCATGCAACCTGCGGCATTGTTTCTATCACCAAGGCCATATTTTCCAACTACAGATCCTTCTTCTTTGTTTCCAACTTTTGCATTTCGATCCCCCATAATTATCAACACATCCTGATAGCATGTTTGATCAATTTCATACTGCAGAAGCTGGAAAAAATCTTCAATTTCTTCATCTTTGTCCTTAGTGGTTGGTGGGTAAATATGAATAATAATCATATTAACTGATCTTCCTGGTAGGTGTATGGATATTATCCTATCACTGACAGCATTGTACTTCAGGATAGATCTTGAATTTTTTTTTTTTTTTTTTGAGCAAAGCTCAGAATAGACATTTATTACACTGTGACTGCTTCCAGGACATATCTACAAAAGAAGCTCACACTTCCAGGTATATTCTGTCAAAATCTTTGGATTTCAAAGATAAATGAAGAGAATTCAGTAAGTATCTGGGCAGGGAAAAAAAAAAAAAAAACGAATCGGTTTTGTATGAACAAACAACCACCACATTGTCCACAGACTTCTTCTCTATGGCACTAAATGATATAAGGAATGGAACAAGGTTTACAGAGTTATGAGGAAAACAGATTGTGTTCAGAATTTGACACTGAGCTATATGTCATGGGTTTATAAGAAATGTTCTTTTTGATGATGATTACAAAGCCATTACTCTTCAAGTTGTCGTTCCCGGCATAATAGACCATATGATTGCCTGATTCAAAATGGCCAATACCAGTCCATTTCAGCTCACTAATGCCTAGGATATCTATGTTTATGCATTCCATTTCATGTTTGATGACTTTCAATTTTCCTAGATTTATACTTTGTATATTTCACATTCTGATTATTGATGTATGCTTGCAGTTTCTTCTCATTTTGAGTTGTGCCACATCAGCAAACGAAGGTCCCGAAAGCTTGACTCCATCCATGTCATTAAGGTCAACTCTACTTTGAGGAGGCAGCTCTTCCCTAGTCATCTTTTGAGTGCCTTCCAACCTGGGGGCAGTGAGTTTATGGTAACAAGGGAGGAACAACTCAGAAAGGGTGGGTGAGAGTGGTCGCACTACTTGAAGAATGTAATCGATGTCAAGAAGAGAAAAAAGAAAACCCCAAAAATCTAATAGGGATTTTGTACAGGTCTGTTTTAATAGTTGCTTTCAGTGGCTGTGCATGGGAGTTAGGAATGGACACAGAATTGCATCATGAACACAACTTGCTGTTCTGTTTAGATGTTAGAGATGAAAGACCGTTGTGCACTTTGCTCTCCCAGAGAACAATCATGGTATTATACGTATTTTAAACTCTTTCACTTCATATGGGAAATATCACGCTTTTCTGTTATGCCCTTGGCTTCCCCTCACAGCTTGGAGTCAAGGCCAGGCTGAAGGGGAATCCTTGAAAGCAACTAGAAATGCAGCACTGTGGCCTTTTTAATCTCTGGTCATTTTGTCAGTCATTAATTCACATCTGTGGTACAGCTCCCCTCTATTTTCTATTCTTCCTTCTTCCTGTTTCAATCTTCATGTCCATCTGCCCTGTTATCTCCCTTCAGATTAAACCTCGCTATTCATAGGAGTCCCTGGGAGGTACAAACAGCTAAGTGCTCTGCTCCATTGCTAACCAAAAGATTGGCAATTCAAATCCACCCAGAGGTGCCTCAGAAGAAAGACCTGGCAATCTACTGCTGAAAAACCAGCCATTGAAAACGCTGTGGAGCACAGTTATACTCTGACACACATGGGGCCACCGTGAGTCTGAACTGACTCCGTGGTAATTTTTTTTTTTTCTAGAGGTGGGAGTGATACAAGAGAGGAAGGAGGAGGCAAGGTGGCTTTGCATAGTAACGTCTCCTTTGCTTACTAAGGTCATGTTAATGAGATCCCATTGGAATAGCTCAGAGAAAGTGATTTGAAAAGAGCAGCTACCTTTCCGACACTGTTAAGATTGTAGGAGGACAGTGTTTACTTTTCTCTGCCTGCTACCCATAATATATGACTCTTTTTCTACAGCCAGTTAGCCAAAAATATGTCTTGTTCAGTGCAACAAGTTTTTTAAAGTTATATTTATACTAGAGTATTTTATATTTGTGTGTGAATATTTCACAAAATTTATAATCTGACATAAATATTTTTTTGCCAGTATACTTGAAACCAGATTGCAAATCCTCCTCACTGTGACTTCAGAGAAACCTTTTTTTAAATTCTTATATTTAAAAAGAAAAAAAAAAAGAAACCAGTGTATTCCTAAGGCTCTAGTGTAAATACACACACACACACACACACACGTAACACTTATACACACCACTATATTCTTGAACTTTCTAGCTGTAAATAAAGCAGAATGTAGATTTCAAGGTTTTTAATACATAACAGGTAACTTGAACTTTCATACTCGCCTTTTCCAAGGAAACATAACTGAAATAGAGAAAGCCTATAGCCAGAGGAGATACTTCTCCCCACCCCGCGCCTTTGTTATGCTTATGACTCTTCCGTTGCTTTGCTTCTTCCAAGAAGCTATTGAAGCTACCCTCTTAATGTCACTTTACTTTCCACTCGAACAACCAAACTTATGTGCAGCGATGTCCTTATTTTTAGATATGTGATTGGCTCTTAGATAGACTAAAGTGAACAAAAACCAAACAAATAAACAAAAAACAGCTGTTGCTGAGTTGACTCCAACTCCTGGCAACCCCATATGTGTCAGAGTGGAACTGTGCTCCATAGGGTTCTGAATTGCTGATTGTTCTGAAGTAAATCACCAGACCTTTCTTCTGATGTGTTTGTGGGTGAACTTGAACCTTCATCTTTTTGTTTAGCAGCCAAGCACTTAAATATTTGTGCCACCCAAGGATTCCCAAAGTAAACCAACCCATTTACTGGTCCATCCTACCTTCATGTCCATGGTACCACTTACAGCATCATCTTTTATAAAGGAACGAAAGAAGCGTGGGCTGAACCCTTCTACAAGGTAGAATAAAATACACCCCAAGGAGAGAAAGGACTTTAGCATTTACTAAGCACCTCCTATACTCAGGGGATTTCTGAAAGCAGATTTCAGAGAGCTATGTTGCCATTTTTAAAACATCATTATTAATATTTTAAAAATTCATACAAGTACATGGGAAAAAATCAAACAGTACAAAAGATGTACAATGAAATTTTATACTCCCTTCATTCCCAGATCTCTTTCCCAGAGGGAGTTTACCAGGCTGTTTTTCTTTTTTTAATAGACTTTATTTTTTAGAACTATTTTAGGTTTGCAGAAAAATTGTGCAGAAAATACAGAAAGTTCCTACATACCCTCTCTGCACTCTGCACATGGTTTCTCCCATTGTGAACATCACTGGCATTCCTGTGGTAAATTTGTTACGATCAATGAACCAATACTGATACATTCTTACTAACTAAAGTCCATAGTTTACATTCTCATTACCATTGGGTCAACTCCAACTCATGGAAAACCTATGTGTGTCAGAATAAAACTGCCCTCCATAGGGTTTTCAATGTCTGTAATCCTACAGAAGTGTTCACTCTTTCTGTTGTACAGTTTTATGTGTTTAGACAAATGTTTAATACCATTTAGCCACTGTTATGGAACCCTGGTGGCACAGTGGTTAAGAGTTTGGCTGTTAACCAAAAGGTCGGCAGTTTGAAAACTTGGAAATCCTATGGGGCAGTTCTTCTCTGTGCTGTAGGGTTGCAATGAGTCAGAATTGTCTGGACGGCAACGAGTTTTGTTTTTAGCCACTATTACAGTATCATACAGGTTATTTCTCTGCCTTGAAAATGTCCTGTGCTGCCAATATTCATTCCTGCCCCACTTACCAGTTATTTAATGTACCCTTTCAGTGATAGTCCACAGCACGCAAGCATATGTATGCGTTAGTGTTGAGCGTATGTGTGTGCTTTTTCCTACCTTTTTTAAAACCCATAAAGTAACATGCAGTGTACATTTTTCTGAATCTGATTTTTTCATTTAATAACTTACTACTGGAAATTGCTTTATGTCCATATATAGATCTACCTCATTGTTTTTGATGGCCATATGGTCTTCTGATGTAAGGATGTAACACGATGGATTTAACTGGATGGATCAGTTGGGGTTTGACCAGGGAAGCAGGACCACTGTGAGTGATAGAGAAGACGGAGTTTCAGACAAGAACTAGACCTCATGTTATTATTTTTGATGGCTACATAGTCTTCTGATGTAAGGATGTAATGTATAGATTTAACTGGTAGAATCAGTTGCGGTTTGGATCTTAGGGCTCAGTCTAAAGTCAGAAGAGTTAGGGTTGGAAGGGAAAATGGCATCGGGTGGGAGAGACGGGTGAGGATAAAGTCAAACCATGTCTTTCTCTCACCACCTCTATTTTTTCTTTCTTTCTTTTGTTTTTTTCTTATTATACTTTAGATGAAGGTTTACAGAACAAATTAGCTTCTCATTAAACAGTTACTACACATATTGTTTTATGATCTTACCTAACAACCCCATGACATGTCAACACTCTCCCTTCTCAATCCTTGGTTCCTTATTACCAGCTATCCTCTCCCCTCCTGCCTTCTAGTCCTTGCCTCTGCGCTGGTGTGCCCCTTCAGTCTCGTTTTATTTCATGGGCCTGTGTAATCTTTGGCTGAAGGGTGAACCTTGGGAGTGACTTCATTACTGAGCTAAAAGGGTATCCGGGGGCCATACTCTCGGGCTTTCTCAAGCTTCTGTCAGGCCAGTTAAGTCTGGTCTCTTTTTGTGAGTTAGAATTTTCTTTTACATTTTTCTCTATCTCCGTCCAGGACCTTCTGCTGTGATCTCTGTCAGAGTAGTCAGTGGTGGTAGCTGGACACCATCTATTTGTGCTGGATTCAGTATGGTGGAGGCTGTGTTAGTTGTTGTCCACTGGTCCATTGGACTAATTTTTTCCTTGTATCTTTAGTTTTCTTCATTCTCCCTTGCTCCAGACTGGGTGAGACCAGTGGAGTATCTCAGATTGCTGCTCACAGGCTTTTAAGACTCTAGACGCTACTCATAAAAGTAGAATGTACAGCATTTTCTTTATAAACTTTGTTTTGCCAGTTGAGCTAGATGTTCCCTGAGACCATGGTCCCCACAGCCCTCAATCCATCAATTAAATCCCTCAGGGAGTTTGGATGTGTCTATGGAGCTTCCATGACCTTCCCTTGTACAAGTTGTGCTGGTTTCCCCAGTACTGTGTACTGTCTTACCCTTCACCAAAGTTACCACTTATCTAATGTCTATTTAGTATTTTTCCATCCCCACCTCTTCCCTCCTTCTTAACCATCAAAGATTGTTCCTTTTTGTGTGTAAACTTCCATGAGATTTTACAGTAGTGGTCTCATACAATCTTTATCCTTTTGTGACTGATTTATTTCACTTAGTGTAATACCCTCCAGATTCTCTTATGTTATGAGATACTTCGCAGATTCACCATTGTTCTTTATTGTGTAATATTCCATTGTGTGTATGTACCATAGTTTTTTATCCATTCATCTGTGATGGTCATCTAGTTTGTTTCCACTGCTGCAATGAACATGGGTGTGCATATATCTATTCTTGTGACGGCTCTTTTTTCTCTAGGATATATTCGTAGGGGTGGGATTGCTGGATCATATGGTATTTCTATTTCTAGCTCTCTAAGGAAGCGCCATATCATTTTCTAAAATGGTTGTCTCATTTTGCATTCCCACTAGCAGTGCATAAGAGTTCCGATCTCCCCACAGCCTCTCCAACATTTGTTATTTCCAGTTTTTTTGATTCGTGCCAGTACTGCCGGAGTGAGATGGTATCTCATCATGGTTCTGATTTGCATTTCTCTAATGGCTAGAGATCACGAGCATTTCCTCATGTGTCTGTTGGCCGCTTGAATGTCTTCCTTGGTGAAGTATCTGTTCATTTCCTTTGACCATTTTTTAATTAGATTATTTGTCTTTTTGTGGTAGAGGTGTTGTATTTTCCTATAGATTTTAGAGATTATACCTTTGTCTGATCTGTAATAGCCAAAAATGTTTTTCCAGGTCTGTAGGTTCTCTCTGTACTCTTTTGGTGAAGTCTTTTGATGAGCATTAGTGTTTAATTTTTAGAAGATTCCAGTTATCTAGCTTGTCTTCTAGGGTTTGTGTGTTTTTGGTTATGATTTGTATCCTGTTAATGCTGTGTATTAGGGACTCTAGTGTTGATACTATTTTTTCTTCTATGATCATTACAGATTTTGACTTTGATCCATTTCGAATTAGTTTTTGTGTATGGTGTGAGGTATGGGACCTGCTTCATATTTCTGTAGATAGATATCCAAAAATTTTGCCAGCATCATTAGTTAAGAAGACTTTCTTTTCCCCATTGGATGGAATTTGGGCCCTTGTGGAAGATTAGGTGACCATAGGTGGATAGATGTACATTTGGGTTCTCAATTCTATTCCATTGGTCATTGTATCTGTCGTTGTACCAGTACCAGGCTGTTTTGACTGCGGTAGCTGTATATTAGGTTCTGAGGTCAGGTAGTGCAAGTTCTCCTGCTTTATTCTTCTTCTTCAAGAGTGCTTTACTCATCCAGGGCTTCTTCCCTTTCCATGTAAGGTTAATGATTAGTTTTTGCATTTCTTTAACAAATGTTGTTAGTATTTGGATCAGGATTGCATTGTATTTGTAAATTGCTTTGGGTAGGATTGTCATTTTCACAGTTCTGAGTCTACCTATATATGAGCATGGTACATTTTTCCATTTATGTAGATCTCTTTCAGTTTCTTGCAGTAGTGTTTTGAAGTTTTCTTTGTATAGGTCTTTTACATCCCTGGTTAAAGTTATTCCTAAGTATTTCATTTTTTTAGTGGCTTTTATAAATGGTATTGTTTTCCTGATTTCCTTTTCATCATTTTATCTATTGGTGTATAGGAATTCAATTGATGTTTGCTTGCTTACCTGGTATCCTGTTACTTTGCTGAATCTTTCTATTAGTTCCAGTAGTTTTCTTATGGAATTCTTTGGATTTTCTATGCATAGTATCATATAATCCACAAATAGGAACAGTTTAACTTCTTCATTACCAATTTGGATGCCCTTTATTTCTTTTGCTTGCCTTATTGCTCTAGCTAGGACTTCCAGCACAATGTTAAATAGGAGTGGTGATAAAGGGCATCCTTGTCTTGTTCCTGTTCTCAAGGGGAATATTTTCAGCCTCTCTCCATTAATAATGATGTTGGCTGTTGGTTTTGCATAGATGTCCTTTATTACTTTCAGAAATTTCCCTTCTATACCTATTTTATTGAAAGATTTTATCAGGAATTGGTGTTGGACTTTGTTGAAAGCCTTTTGTGCATTGATTGAGATGATCATGTTATTTTTTCTTTCCTTTTATTTATGTGGATTACGTTGATTGATTTTCTAATGTTGAACCATCCTTGCATACCTGGTATATGAGTCCTACTTGGTCATGGTGTGTTATTTTTTTGATATGATGCTGAATTCTATTGGCTAAAATTTTGTTCAGAATTTTTGTGTCTATATTCATGAGATATATTGGTCTGTAATTTTCTTTTTTTGTGGTATCTTTGCCTGGTTTTGTTATCAGGGTTATTCTGGCTTCGTAAAATGAATTTGGAAGTATTGCTTCCTTTCTTGTGTTCTGAAATAGTTTGAGTAGTACAGTAGTTTCAGTAGTGTAAGCTCTTCCCTGAATGTTTTGTAGAATTCTCCAGTGAAGCCATCTGGGCCAGGGCTTTTTTGTTGTTGTTGTTGTTGGGAGTTTTTTTTTTTTTTTTTTTTAATTGCTTTTTCAATCTCTTGTTATGGGTCTGTTCAGATTTTCAACTTCAGTTTGTGTTAGTTTTCGTAGGTAGTGTGTTTCTAGAAATTTGTCCATTTCCCCTAGTTTTTCAAATTTGTTGGAATATAGTTTTTCATAATACTCTGTTATGAGCCTTTTTATTTCAGTTAGGTTTGTTTCCTATTTCATTTCTTATTTGGGTTATTTACGTCCTCTCCTGTTTTTCTTTTGTCACTTTGGCCAGTGGTTTGTCGATTTTGTTGATCCTTTCAAAGAACCAACTTTTGGTTTTGTTGATTCTTTCTATTGTTTTTCTATTCTCTGTTTAATTTATTTCTGCTCTGATCTTTATTATTTCCTTTCTTCTAATGGCTGTGGCCTTTTTTTTTTTTTTTTTGCTTTTCTTTTTTTATCTGAGTTGTGTAAACAAGTTTTGATTTTGTCCCTTTTTTTGATGTGTGCATCTATTGCTATAAATTGACCTCTGACGACTGCCTTTACTGTGTCCGAAGGTTTTGTTATAATGTGTTTTCATTCTCATTCGAGTCTAGGAATCTTTTCATTCCATCTCTGATTTCTTCTATTACCCAGGGTGTTATTCAGTTTCTATGTAATTGATTTTTTTTCCCTTGCTTTTCTTGTTGTTAATTTCTACTTTGATGGTATTTTGGTCAGAGAAGATAATTTTTATTATCTCAGTGTTCTGGATTTTGTTGAGGGTTGCTCTGTGACCTAAAATGTGGTCTATTCTGGAGAATGTTCCATGTGCATTGGAAAAGAATATGTACTTTGCAGCTGTTGGGTGGAGTGTTCTATATATGTCTATGAGGTCAAGTTGGCTGATTGTGCCCTTTAGGTCTTCTGCATCTTTGTTGAGTTTCTTTCTCGATGTTCTGTCCTTTACCAAGAGTGGTGTTTGAAGTCTCCTATTATCGTGGAACTGTCAATTTCTTTTTTCAGTGCTGTTAGAGTTTTTTTCATGTGTTCTGAGCCCTGTCATTAGGTGTGTATATGTTTATTATGGTTATGTCTTCATGATGGATATTCCCTTTAATCATGATATAGTGCCCTTCTTTGTCTTTTATGGTGGATTTTGTTTTCAAGACTTTTTTATCTGAGATTAGTATTGCCACTCCTGCTCTTTTTTGGTAGCTGTTTGTTGTTATATTTTTTTGTATTCTTTGATTTTTAATAAATTTACATCTTTGTTTCTAAGGTCTTACCATCTCTATTGATGATCATTCAGAGGACCTGCAGGATAAGTGGATGCCCCTACCGGGGACTGAACTCACACCTGGCCCAGGATTCTGAGGAGATCTTGCAGGAGCTGGGGGAGCTGTGCACCTGGCTGCTGCTGGTGGCCCAGCCTCTGCCCTATGCCTACCTTCAAACTAAGGAAGCACTGCTGTCCACCCCATCTGCCCTCCATGTAGTTCATGCTCCCTGTGGTGAACGCTCAACCTCACTGTCACAAGGAGGGGATACAGGAAACCTGGCTACAGCCTGGCTGGGTTGCATAGTGCAAAATTTCCATACTAGTCTGATATCAGTGGACCCATAGATGTTTTCCAGTCTCTTACTTCTGTCAACAGTGACTGCCTTTGTGCATATACCTTTGTCCGCCTGTGCAAGAATAGCTAGAAAATCAATTCCTGGAGGTATAATCTCTGGTTCAAAGGGTAGTGCACTTTTTACTTTATTAGATATCACTAAATTTCACATCAAGGAATCTGTACCAATTTATATTCCTTCTGAAGTCCTCACAACAGAATGCATTATCCTACCTTTTGATCTTTGCCAATTCGATGGGTGAAATAACATAACCCTTTGTGGTCATAATTTGTGTTTCTCTTTATTGCAAGTGTAGCTGAACATCTTTTTATATGTTAAACCCACTTGTGTTCCCTTGTTTCTTACCAAGTATGTTTAACCATTTTTCTTTTATTTTTGTATATTGATTTATAAGTGCTTATTATCTTGTTAAGAATTTTATGTAGTGTATTTATGCTGAATATGTTCTCTAGTTTGTCTTTTCCCTTTTCCTTTTTATTTGTACAGAAATTTACTTTTTATATTACACTTATCATATTTTTTATTGTATGAGGCTGGAAAGTACTGCTTTTGGAAAGATTTTTATTTCTTTGATTTTCCACAAAAATTTTGCAAGATAGGTGATATGATTCCTATTCCACCAATGAGGAACTGAGGTCTCTAGAAGGTAGTAAGTGCCAAAGGTCACATAGGGTGTGGTTGTGCCTATTAGGGTCCCTGCAGGAGACAGATGGTACAGTGAAATTTGGTAATTTGAAGAATGTTTAAAAAAGGGTCTATTTTTCAAAGAAGTCCCTGGGTGATGCAAGTGCTTTGTGCTCGATGACTAAGCTAAAAGGTTGACAGTTTGAACCCACCCAGAGGAGCTGCAGAAAAAAGGCTTGAAAATCTGCTTCCATAAAGATTACAATGAAGAAAACCGTATGGAACAGTTCTACTCTGTAACACTTGGGGTTACCATGACTCTAAAGTGATGGACAGTAACAGTAATGGGATAGAATTTTTCAAAGATGTGGACACAATGTTAAAAACCACAATGGATAGTGCAGGTCCCCAGGACTAGTTAGAGTGGGAAGAATCACTATCACCTATAGGACTGAGGGGTGAGGGGTGGAGAGTGGTTACTGGAATCCAGATAAGGGAAGTCTTTGAGGGATGTGGGTGTTAAGGAGGAGTTGTGCTTTTCAGTGGAGGAACATAGCCAGACACTTGGTGACATAGCCAGACTCTGGGCAGCTACAATTCTCTGCAGAAGCTGGAAGGATAAATACCCTGAACTCTCTCTCTTCACTGCAACAGTTCCCTAGCTAATGATAACCAAGGGCTGAACCCTAGTGGAAGCCAACAACCCAGAGGCTCATGGATGCCTGGATACCAGTTGGTTTCCCAGAGCCTAGAGCAGGTTGGAAATGGGACCTGGAGTTGCAAAACAGTGACACCTGACTTTACTCCTGTCCTTTCACTTTCCAAAGTCTCAACTCCTGAAAGCTATGGCTCTGTGCGCAAACCCATATACCTCTGAGAGACTGATAGTAAGAACCTAGAGTGGGCTAAGATAATCAGGGCAGCATTTACATGCTGAAGGAGGGTTAAGATATTATTGGCATGTGGTCAGCAAAAATAATATTTTAATATCTCCTTATGACTTTCAAGGAAATAGAAAAAAAGTAACTAGACTGTCAGGGTTGTGAAGGAGAAAGAGGAGATCAATGAAATCCATTGGGAACAAGTAACAATCTCAGGGCACAAGTAACAATCTCAAAGAGATGAAATTAACTGACTTGTTGGCCACTAGTATCAAGGTAACTACCAGGTGCATTTGAATCAGTTTACTGAAATGTGTCATTTTTAATGGTAGTGGATATGTCCCCTGAATAGTGACATATTCTCCCACTCAAATCCATTCATGTGAGAGAAAGTTGCCTAGCACCAACTTCCATTACACAGGAGGGCCATAAAAAACAACTGGAGATTCAAAGGTAAATTCTGAAACTTATTCTAAGGTTAAAAAAAAGAGGATACCAGACGACAAGTCCTAGGATATGGACATGATTTAAAAAATAAAATAAAAGAAGGCTGAATTATATTATGATCCAGCCACACTGAACTAACTTTAGTTTTTGAAAACTTCCCTTCTCTGTAGCTCTGGGACTTGTGTGCAGGGTGAATTTGCTCAGAAGAACGAAGATGCAGGAGGATATTTTGGGAGATGCTTGAATTAGTCCAACTGAGAGATAAACTCCTGGACCAGTTGCAATAGGGCAAAGGGACAGAGTCAAGGATCATTAGAACAAAGCAATGTCCAGGAAAATGGAAGTATAGTATTATCTAGAATATTAAACTTTGATGATGGGGAACAATGGTACATTAATTAAAGAGAACTGGAACATCAAGAGAACATCAAGTGGGGGGACAGAGATGATGATTTCAGTTTATAGACTCTTAAGTTGAGGTAGCTGTGGATCATTTTCTTGGAAAGTGCATTGGTGGTTCAGTGCTAGAATTGTTGCCTTTCATGTGGGAGTCCTGGATTCATTTCCTAGCCAATGCACCTTATGCACAGCCACAGCCCATCTGTTAGTGGAGGCTTGTGTGTTGCTGTGATGCTGAACAGGTTTCAGCAGAACTTTCAGACTAAGTCATAATAGGAAGAAACTTCTGACAATCTACTTCCAAAGATTAGCCAATAAAAACCCCGTGGATCACAATGATCCATAACCAATCATGGGGATGGCACAGGACAAGGCAGCATTTCCTGCTGTTTTGCGTGGAGTCATCACGAGTCGGGGGTTGACTCAACAGCCACTAGCAACAAAAATAACAAATCTTTCAGGCAGCTGGAAATATTATCCTGGGGTTTTGAACAGAAATTGGGTACTGTATATATGGAATCATACATTATCTAAATAGAGTTAATAGTTAAAACTCTGACAGTGAGGTGAGGCATGAGATTAAAGAGAAAAGGTAAGGTCTGAGGACAAAAACTAGGGAAATTTCATTCATTTAAGAAACTTTTGAAAGTGCCTCACTAAGTGTTTTGTAGTGAGCTAGAAAAATTTACAATAATAGAGTAAGGAAGAGGAAAAATCAGAGAAGAAAAGAGAACATCAGATGTAATGTGGTACCTCTCAAGGAATTGGTCCATTTCATCTAATTATCAAATCTGTGGTCATAGAGTTATTCATATATTCCTTTATTATTATTTAATGGCCATGGGGTCAGTCATGATGGCTCCTTTTTCATTTCTGGTATTAATAAATTGTGCCTTTCTTCTTTTCTTGGTTAGTCTAGCTAGAGGTTTATTAGTATTACTGATCTTTTTGAAGAACCAGCTTTAGTTTTTATTGGTTTTCTCTATTATTTTCCTGTTTTGAATTTCAATTACGCTGACCTCTGCTCTAATTTGTATTATTTATTTTCTTCTGTTTGTTTTAGGTTTGTATTGTTCTTCATTCTCTAGTTTCCTAAGGTGATAATTTAGATGATTATTTCAGATCTTTCTTCTTTTCTCATGCATGCATTCAATGCTATAATCTTTCCTCTAAGCACTGCTTTGGCTGCATCCCACTGATTTTGGCAAGTTTGTATTTTCATTTTCATTTTCATCAAAATATTTATTATTTTCTCCTGTGTGTGGTGTGGTATCCAATGCTGAATCTGGAATAATGACGTGCATAAAGGTTGACTCTGTTGCCTGCTAAGTCTATTGCCCCTCACCCCCCACCCCCAGAACCACAATCATCACAAGCAGGGTCACATCCCAAACCAATATCCCACCAGTACCCACCATCTTCCTGTGGGCTTGCTGTGTGCCAGGGACTGCTCTTGCCAGTTTATGCTCATCTACCCCATCTCTGTGGTAGACAGAGTTATTTCTATTCTAGATGCAAACACTTGCCCATGGACCTAGCTAGTGGAAAGTGGAATTAGGAATTGAATATGCATCTGACTGTCTCTGAAGCATCAGATTATTGTCCGTTTGTTTTTCCTGTAAAATGGGGGTAATAGCTCTGCTCCCACTTTGCACACTGTGTAGCCATAACCCACTCTATCTGAGTCCATCTTCTCTGTCTCCTCAAAGAACCTCAATCTCTGCATTATTTCTGTATTTCCTCTCTCAGCTAAGCATGCAAATGGTCAATATGCTTGGCTGCTAACCAAAAGGTTGGAGGTTTGAGTCCACCCAGAGGTGCCTCAGAAGAAAGGCCTGACAATCTACATCCAAACAACCAGCCACTGAAAACCCTATGGAGCAGAGTTCTACTCCAGCACACGTGGGGTTGTGATGAGTCAGAATCAATTCCATGGCAACTGATTTTTTTTAATAAAAAAAGACACCAAACTTCACTTGGTAGCCACACTCCTCCAAGACCTTCCCCTTCATAACCAAACATCTGTTTGCACTTCTTGCCTGCATTTCCTCCCTTTCCAAGGACTACTTAAACCAGAGAATCGGACTTTGTTTGCCTCAAATCATTTGCCACAAATGATCTTTTCCTAATTTCAATGGTCAGTCTTCAATTGTCGTCTGATTTGACTTCCCAGTAGCTTTCTACACAGGGGTATGGTCTTCTCTACTGACCTCCTCTCTTTTCTTGACAAGACTGCTTTGCCTTTCCTTCTCCGTCTCCTTTGCTGACTTCTCTCCTTGGTCTACATCAATCATGATAGTTACTCAGGTCTTCCTGTCTTCCTTACTTACAGCCCTTGGCTGTGTGATCCCACATATTTTTATGGCTTCAATAATCATCACTGCCCAGGACACTTAAGTCCGTATATACACCAAGACTGCTTCTCTGAGCTTCAGACTGCGCTGTCTGAAGCTGCCATGTGTTCCTTCTGTTTGAAGGCCTCCTAGGCAACTCAAACACAATCTGACAAAGTGGGATTTATTAATCTTCCTGAAACCATTTTTACCTTTGTTGTTGCTGTGTCAATTCTGACTAATAGCAACCCTACAGGGCAGAGTATAACTACCACATAGGATTTCCTAAGCTTTAATCTTTACAGGAGCAGATCGCCAGGTTTTTTCTCCCACAGAGCTGCTGATGGAGTCAAACCACCGACATTTTAGCTAGTAGCTGAGCGCTTAACCATTGAGCCACCAAGGCTACTTAGTGTCTTTTATATCAGTAGCTACTGAGCAAAGGAAAGGGTAACTTAAATCTCCGCTTTTTTTTCCTTGAGACTAGATCAAGGAAAATATCAACCTTACAGCTTTACTTGGCAATCGTAATTGATGAAGCAGTGAGTTGATGAAGCAACAGAAGGAAATATGTACTGAGCCTGAACTTCACGCTTCAGGCTGCTATTTCATGATTAATAATAATAATGAAAAACATATTACTAGCAACTTAAAAATTTTTCTGTCTAGTATCTGAGCCGTCCTTATAATTACACACATCAGGAAATTCAGGGCAAATATGTCATGAAAATACCTCCAGATTACGTTAGATTTGGATGACACCAACTGTTCTCATTTGTTGGCAATCATTTTCCAGGATATGCATAAAGGAACTTTTATTTGATTGCAAAACAATTACAAATGCATTCTGTAATTCAGGGGGTT
This sequence comes from Trichechus manatus latirostris, assembly GCF_000243295.1. Lineage (NCBI taxonomy): Eukaryota > Metazoa > Chordata > Mammalia > Sirenia > Trichechidae > Trichechus > Trichechus manatus. The sequence goes on along the minus strand of NW_004443938.1, from coordinate 6,635,194 downwards.
GAATGTGAAAGGAAATACTGAGAGGGGGCAGATGTTGAAATGAATCTCTCAGAACTTCATCTTTCTTTTCTATGTAAGGGCAAACTTTTCCTACCATTGTTCTTTTGTTGGAGAAATATTAACTGCTCCTTTCCAAATTTCTGTTCACTCAAACCTTTGAGACTCTGACAGTGTATTGCAATTATCTTGGTTGTTGTTTTTAGGTGCAGTCCAGTAGGTTCCGACTCATCATGACCCTAGGTACAACTGAATGAAACACTGCTCAGATCTGCGCCTTCCTCGCAATCACTGCTATGTCTGAACTGATTGTTGCAGGCACATCTCGTTGAGGCTCTTTTTCGCTGACCTTCTACTGTACCAAGCCTAATGACCTTTTCCAGGGACTGATCTCTCCTGATAACATTTCCAAAGTACATGAGACTAAGTGTCGCCGTCTTCACTTCTAAGCAGCGTTTTGGCTGCACTTTTTCGAAGACAGATTCGTTTGTCTGGTAGTCCATGATATATTCAATATTCTTTGCCAACACCATAATTCAAAGACATCAATTTTTCTTCGGTCTTCCTTCTTCATTGTCCAGTATTAGCATGCATATGAAACAATTGAAAATACCACGGCCTGGGTCAGGAGCATCTTAGTCCTCAAAGTGGCCTCTTTGCTTTCGAACACTTTAAAGAGGTCTTTTGCAGCAGATTTGCCCCATGCAATATGTCATTTGATTTCTTGACCGCTGCTTCCATGGGTTTTGGTTGTGGATCCCAGTAAAATGAAAACCTTGACAACTTCAATATTTTCTCCGTTTATCATGATGTTGCTTGTTGGTCCAGTTGTGAGGATTTTTGTTTTCTTTAGGTTGAGGTGTAATCCATACTGAAGCCTGTAGTCTTTGATCTTCATCAGTAAGTGCTTCAAGTCCTCTTCGCTTTCAGCAAGAAGGTTGTTAATGAGTCTTCCTCCAATCCTGATGCCACTTTCTTCTTCATATAGTCCAGCTTCTTAGATTATTTGCTCAGCATACGGATTGAATGTGTATGGTGAAAGGACACAGCCCTGACACATATCTTTTCTGATTTTAAACCACGTAGTATCCCCTTGTTCTCTTTGAACAACTGGATCTTGGTCTACTTACAGGTTCCTCATGAGCACAATTAAGTGTTCTGGAATTTGCATTCTTTGCAACGTTATCCATAATTTATTATGATCCACATAGCTGAATGCCGTTGAATAGTCAATAAAACAGGGAAACATCTTTGTAGTATTCTCCGCTTTCAGTCAAGATCTATCTGAGATCAGCAATAACATCCCTCATTCCATGTCCTCTTCTGAATCCTGCTTGAATTTCTGACAGTTTCCTGTTGATGGGCTGCTGCAAAGTTTTTGAATGATCTTCAGCAGAATTTTACTTGTGTATGATATTAATGATACTGTTCGACAATTTCCACATTCTGTTGGATCACCTTTCTTTGGAATGGGCACAAATATAGATCTCTTCCAGCCAGTTGGCCAGCTAGCTGCCTTCCAAATTTCTTGGCATAGACAAGTGAGCACTTCCAGTGTATTATTATATTGGTAAAATGGGGATAACCTATCGACTTTCATGCAGAGTTAATAAAGTTGTTCGTATGGGAATCACTTCACATAGAGTGGGAAAGGGACAGTTCTCTAGGTTAAGTACACTGAGAAATATTGGCTGTTAGAAAACATATCAAAATATATTCAGTGAAAGCTTCTTTCCTTTTTTTTCCTTCCGTTTAAAAAATGAACACTTTAGGGCCAAGTACATTCTCAATGCATCCATTTGCTAGATTGGTTGATTATATTGACTTTTTTCCCCTACAAATTTCAATCAAAATAATATGCACTTTTAACGTAGTGCTCCCTACTTCTAGCTTGTTCTCAGAAAGTAAACTCTACCTTTTATCTCCTTGACATGTGTCAGCTACAGCTACATTTTAATCTTCCTGAATTCAATTCTCTTGACAAATTTCTTCTTCCTCCATTCCTGGAGTTCTGACTTCAAAAGAAGCTTTTGATACGCGAGAAAGATAAATGCCAGGAGAATTGAGGCAAGGATTGGGTCAAATAACATTGGAACTCCTTTCTTCCTGTATTTGGAGATGTGGAATGTGAACCCAAACTAAATGGCACAAGAAGCACAGCTCTTATTATATTCTGTACAGGTTCTACTGGAAGAAATTGTGTCTTTTAAAAAGAGGAGTTCATAAACTGTCTGACTCTGCTGTGATACCCAATTCTTCCAATACCCATCCTGTAAGTGGAAAAATCTGCAGATTAAATATTGTAGAATGTAACAGACTTATGGTTTCATTGCCAGCTTACTGTGTAAAGAGTGAAATCTGGAGTATTCAGTGTTTAGAAAGAGAAGATATTTTTAGTTTCTGAGGCTACTGGTCATTAGAGGGAGGTGGCAAAGGAGAAACCTATTAGCACGAACAAATGGGGAGCTTTTGTGGGTCAGCCTCTGTTTTCCTCTGAGTGTGTGGCATTTTCAGCACTTGTTTATGCTCGACTCCTACTGATTACAAAAACAAAACACAAAAAACCGTTGCCGTGGAGTGATTCCAACTCTTGGTGACCCCACGTGTTATAGAGTGGACTGCTCTGTAGGGTTTTCTTGGCTGTAAACTTTACAGAAACAGATTGCCAGACCTTTCTTTCATGATGCCGATAGGTGGATTTGAACTGCCAAACTTTAGGTTAGTAGTTGAGCACCAACTGTTTGTGCCACCCAGGAACTCTCCTACAGAGCTTCTGTTTCAGATTCATGGTACATGGGCAGTGCATGCTCACAGTTGTGTGTCTGGAAAAAGTGAACACACACACCCATGTGCAGAAAAAAAAAAAAAAAAAAAAAGAGCCTGGTGATGCTTTTCTGCTAACATCACGTAGTGCTTGAAACCTAAGGTTGTAACTTCAGAAGGAGACTACGCTTCTCTGCAGAAGAGACATTAGGCTTCAAGGAAAATGAATTTCATCCTCTTGTATAGGTTTCTACCGGCCATCTGTCAGTTTGTTCTACTGTGGGGGCTTGTGTGTTGCAGTGATGCTGGAAGCTATGCCACCAGTATTTCAAATACCAGCAGGGTGACCCATGGTGGACAGGTTTCAGTGGAGATTCCAGACTAAGACAGACTACAGCGAAGGACCTGGCAGTATACTTCTGGAAAAATTGACCAGTGAAAACCTTATGACTAGCAGTGGAACATTGTCTGATATAATGCCAGAAGATGAGCCCCTCAGGTTGGAAGGCACTCAAAATATGACTGTGGAAGAGCTGCCTCCTCAAAGTAAAGTCAACCATAATAAAGTGGACAGAGTCAAGCTTTCAGGATCTTCATTTGCTGATGTGGCATGACTCAAAATGAGAAGAAAGTGCTGCAAATATCCATTAATAATCCGAACGTGGAATGTATGGAGTATGAATCTAGGAAAATTGGAAGTCGTCAAAAATGAAATGGAATGCATAAAGGTCAATATACTAGGCATTAGTGAGATGAAATGGACTGGTATTGGCCATTTTGAATCGGACAATCATATGGTATACTATGCCAGGAATGACAAATTAAAGAGGAATGGAGTGGCATTCATTGTCAAAAAGAACATTTCAAGATCTATCCTGAAGCACAATTCTGTCCTGTAAACCTGCTGCCGTCCTGTTGATTCTGACTCGTAGTGACCCTACGGGACAGAGTAGAAATACCCTGTAGGGTTTCCAAAGAGCAGTAAGTGAATTCAAACTGCTGACCTTTTAGTTAGCAGCCGAGCTCTTAACCACTGTGCCACCAGGGCTCTGAAAGCTGTCAGTGGTAGGATAATATCCATAAGCCTACAAGGAAGACCAGCTAATACAACTATTAGTCAAATTTATGCACCAACCACTAATGCCAAAAATGCAGATATTGAAGATTTTTTCCAGTTTCCGCAGTCTGAAATTGATCAAATATGCAATTACAATGCATTAATAATTACTGGTGACTGAAATTCAAAAGTTGGAAACAAAGAAGAACTTTCTGTAGTTGGAAAATATGGTGTTGGTGATAGAAATAATGCCAGAGATAACACGATATAATTTTGCAAGACCAACAGTTTCTTCATTGCAAATACCTTTTTCAACAATATGAATGACCACTGTACACATGGACCTTCCCAGATGGAGAACACAGGAATCAAATAAACTACATCTGTGGAAAGAGATGATGGAAAAGTCAACTGCAGAACAGACCATCAATTGTTCATATGCAAGTTCAAGTTCAAGGTGAAGAAAATTAGAAGAAATCCGCAAGAACCAAAATACGACCTTGAATATATCCCACCTGAATTTAGAGACATCTCAGAATAGATTTGACGCACTGAACACTAATGACAAAAGACCAGACAAGTTGTGAGATGACATCAAGGACATCACACCTGAAGAAAGCAAAAGGTCATTAAAAAGACAGGAAAGAAAGAAAAGACCAAAATGGATGTCAGAAGAGACTCTGAAACTTGCTCTTAAATGTACAGTAGTTAAAGCAAAAGGAAGAAATGATGAAGTCAAAAAGCTGAACAGAAGATTTCAAATGACATCTTGAGAAGACAAAGTAAATTATTGTAATGAAATGTGCAGAGACCTGAAGTTAGCAAACCAAAAGGGAAGAACACACTCGACATTTCTCAAGCTGAAAGAACTGAAGAAAAAATTCAAGCCTCCAGTTGCAATATTAAAGGATTCTACTGGGAAAATATTAAACAACCAGAAAGCATCAGAAGAAGATGGAAGGAATACACAAAGTCACTGTACCAAAAAGAACTGGTTGACATTCAACCATTTCTGGAAGTAGTATATGATCAAGAACCTATGGTAATGAAGGAAGAAGACCAAGCTTCACTGAAGGCATTGGCAAATAACAAGCCTCCAGAAACTGATGGGATACCAATTGAGATGTTTCTACAAACTGATACAGCACTGGAAGTGCACACTCATCTATGTCAATAAATTTGGAAGACAACTACCTGGTCATCTGACTGGAAGAGACCCATATTTGTGCTCATTCCTAAGAAAGGTGATCCAACAAAGTTTGGAAATTATGGAACAATATCAATATCATACAGAAGTGAAATTTTGCTGAAGATAATTAAAAAGCAGTTGCAGCAGCCCATTGACAGGGACTTCCAGAAATTCAAGCCATATTCAGAAGAGGATATGGAGCAAGGTATATCATTGCCAGTGTCAGATAGATCATGGCTGAAAACAGAGAATATTGGAAAAATGTTTGCCTGTGTTTTATTGGCTATACAAAGGCATTTGACTGTATATTCGACTGTATATATAATATTATCCATAACAAATTATGGATAATATTACCAAGAATGGGAATTCCAGAACACTTAATTGTGCTCATGAAGAAACTATACATAGACCAAGAGACTGTCCTTCGAACAGAACAACGGGATACTGTGTGGGTTAGAAATTGAAAGATGTGTGTCAGGGTTGTATCATTTCACTGTACTTATTCAATCCGTATGCTGAGCAAATAATGGGAGACGCTGGACTATATGAAGAAGAATGGGGCATCATGATTGGTGGAAGACTTATTAACAACTTATGATATGCAGATGACACAACTTTACTTGCTGAAAGTGAAGAGGACTTGAAGCACTTACTGTTGAGATCAAAGACTTCAGCCAGCAGTATGGATTACACCTCAACATAGAGAAAACAGAAATCCTCACAACTTGACCAATAAGCAACATCATGATAAATAGAGAAAAGACTGAAGTTGTCCAGGATTTCATTTTACTTGGACCTGTAATCAACACCCATAGAAGCAGCAGTCAAAAAATCAAAAGATGTATTACATTGGACTAATCTGCTCCAAAAGACCTATTTAAATTGTTGAAAAGCAAAGACGTCACTTTGAGGACTAAGGTTCGTCTGACCCAAGCCATAATATTTTCAATCACCTCATGCATGATGGACAGTGAATAAGGAAGACAAAAGAATAATTGATGCCTTCGAATTTTGGTATTGGTGAAGAATATTGAATATACCATGGACTGCCAGAAGAAAGAACAAGTTTTTCTTGGAAGAAGTACGTCCAGAGTGCTCCTTGGAAGCAAGGGTTGGGAGACTTCATCTCCTGTACTTTGGAAATGTTATCAGAAGGGACCAGTCACTGGAGAAGGATATCATCCTTGGTAAGGTAGATGGTCATTGATAAAGAGGAAGACCCTTGAAGAGATAGACTGACACAGAGGCTGCAACAATGGGCTCAAACATATCAATGACGGTGAGGATGGTGCAGAACTGACAGTGTTTTGTTCTTTTGTACATAGGGTTGCTATGAGTCGGAAAGGACTTGATATCACCTAACAAAAATAAGAACATATGGGTTTACCACAGCAGAAGGTATTTTTTCAAATTCATTTAGTTATAGAAGATGGCTAAACAGCTCTTATCTAATCTATTAAAAGGAGGACAATATACAAACAGGATAGAGTATAGCTGAACTGAGGCTGATGGCAGTGAGACAAGAATTCCCAGACGGGATGTGCCAAGAAGTAGACTTTGAGACGTCTGGAATGGGCATTGAAATCTTGGTCTTGCACTTTTTGATCCTTCCAAAGAGTAACTTTTATGGCAAAAATACAGTGCAGCCTTCCTGAAGTATTTATCAAAAGAAACTTTACCTAGTTAGCCAGATCAAGTGAACCGTGTCCTTCTGGAAGTTTCTATGGGTACCTGATGGATTGAGGTGTCTGGTGGCAGCCTTGAGTCAACAGATAATTGTCATTGAAGCAGAATATGGTACAATGCATAAATTTAAACTTTTCAAGTTTAATTCCACTAAAATTCTGATAAGGAATTAGGCCATTATAAAGAATTATTGACAAAAATAAAGTAAGTATGAGGAGCTTTCCTATGCAATTGAATTACCTCTTATGGGCAAACCCAACACTCATGTCAAGGATGCACTAACTCAATCCACAACAATATCCTGCTCCGTTCCTCAGTTTCTTTCCTTGTCTGTAAAGATAAAGATGTCTCACTGTGTTGTGGAGAGGAAACTACAAGACAAAGAGTGTGGGATGTCACTTTGATACAGAGGAGACAGAGATGTTCGAAGTCCAGACTCCACTTGGGGGCCTATGTGTGCTCAAACTTTGGGTTCTTTGAGGACAAATCATTTGCTTATTACTCACAATTTAAGCCAGAATTTTCTCACAATGTGGTTCAAGTGCCAGTCTGAAGTACTTGTCAAGATGTAGACTCGTGGGCTCCCTCCCAACCTCACCAAATGGAAAGGGTCCAGGAATCAGCATTTTAATGTGTTCCTAGATGATGCGAAGCTTGGGAACACCTGGACTCAGCCTCTGAAATCTGGCCTTCCTCAGCCAGCTGACATGGACCCCGGGTGGAGGCTTCTCTCCTCACCCCCACCTATGGGCTCTTTCTTCCTAACGTCTCTCACTTCATAATCTCCTCCAAACCCTATTGTCTAGACCATTGCTTTTGCTTTAATCGACTCACATTTGATTATTGTGAAGACCTCATAATCATCTCCTGGACTCCAATTTTCCTCCGCTCGGGCTCGTGTTGCACACCACTGCTAATTTTAATCATATTCTATATAAATGATATAAAATCTCCAGTTCTTGTTGCTGTTGTTGTTGTATGTAAAATCTTCAGTTGTAGTTGTTGTTGCATGCCGTGGACTCAATTCTGATTCAGAGCCACCCTGTCAGACAGAGTAGAACTGGCCATAGGGTTTCCAAAGAGTGGCTGGTAGATTCCAACTACCAACCTTTTGGTTATCAGCCTGAGTTCTTAACCACTTTGCCACCAGGGCTCCAAAATCTTCAGTGATGACTTTTTATTACCTAGTTTATAAATGTAAATGTGTTACCCTGACACCCACCCTTCTTCAATCTGATTTCGGTTTAGACTTCTTTACTTGTTCCTCGAATTCTTTGCTGTGCACTACACCAGACCGATATTTTATCTCTCTTTCCCTAAACGTTCTCCTTCCCTAAAATAGACGTTCACAGCCTATTCATTGTTTATATTGTTCTCGCTTCAGTTAGAATTCACTCCTTCTTCTCAATGGATAATCCTCACTTATCCAGCTCAATCACGCCGTGAATGTTGCCTCAGACCACTTTAGTCAAAAAAGTGTCAACCCTGCTCCTAGCTGTCCCAATATCTTTTCTGCAGCATATTTTTGGATTCTGATTTGTCTTATAAGTCCTTGCCTGACTCAACTGTAAGCCCCTGAAGAATAGAAGAGTGTGCAGTGGTTGTATTTACAACAGGGAGAAATTGAGTTCCCGGCTCCTAGCAGTGTCTCATTCACTGCTTTGAGCTCTCTCTGCGACCCGGTACCCTGGCCCAAGGTTATACAATTGTTTAGTCATGATAGAGTCTCCTGTCTCTTGTTTCTTATTTCAAAGTCCAATATGCTTTCTTTGTACTTATCAGGTGCTTTGAATTAAAACCAAGGATTCTCAGTTACATAAAGTTATGTGAGGCTGGGATACAGTTCTTGGTGATCCTGAGAAAATTCCCAGAAACTGTCCGTATGCCAACTGTGTACAAAGAATGCTGTACTTCTATTTTGGCTTCATTCATTCGTGCAGCACAAACTGAGTATAGAGAGTGAAGCCTGGGAAAGACTCCATAGGGTGTTCAGAGAGTTATCAGACATGGAGTGTGTCCTCATGGGATTTACAACTCTGAAGTGGAAGAAGGAAAGATGAATGCAAATAACTCTAGTGTAAGGCCGGCTATATAAGGCGTAGGTTAGTCACATTTATTAGTCAGTCCCCCAGCGGAGGGAGAGCTGCCAGTTGGCTTGGGCAGAATCTTGTATGCAGATTGTGCCATTCCCAAGGGTGGTGTAAGTCATGGAAGTTTAGTCCAGGCATCCTTGTACTTCCTGGTTCTGGTCTCTAAGTGGTGAGCAAGCCCACCAACAGAGGGCTTAGGTGCCTGCCCCTCCCCTCCTCCTCTTCTCCACCCTCCTCCCTGCTCCCAACCTCCCTTCTCCTCTCCCTTTCTCCCCTCTCCTCCTCTCTCCTCTCCCCTCCCCTCCTCCCCTCTCCTCCCCTCTTCTCTCCTCTCTTCCCTTCTCCTCTCCTTTCCCCTCCCCTTTCCTTCTCTCCTCTCCCTTCTCCTCCCCTCTCTTGTCTTCTCTTCTCTCCCCTCCCATACTCTCCCCCTCCCACTCTCTCCTCCTCCTCCTTCCCTCCCCTCCTGTCCCCTCTCCTCATCTATTTTTTTTCATCCTAATTAGCTGGGCAGATGGCCCATGATGCCTTCCACTCTCCTCTGGCCATTGTCTCCACACTGCAGCCCAGAAATAGTGAGCTTCAGCCCTGGGTGCTTGGGGTAGAAGAAGGTCAAACCAGTCCTGAGGTAACCTGCTGACCCCAGTGGAAGTTTCCAGTTGTTCCACTCTGCAGTATTAGGCAGCCGCACAATCATTTACACCAAGGCGTATCCCCCATTCTTCTAGTTATTGCCTGTAACACCCTTGGCAATCTTGGGTTAGAGGTGAACATTGGGAGAACTTTGGAATTTCTGGGTTCTAGAAAGCTAGCTAGATTCTCCAACACTGTAAACTAGTCCTATTAGCAAATACAGCTTCATGGGGAAAGTTGAGCAGAAAGACACACTAAAAAGAATCAATCTCTTCTGTTTTATACGTATTTTACAGTTTACAAAGCACTTACACAGGCAAAATAATAAAAGGGAACATAAGGGTTTTGGAGGTAGAGAGGACTCGTTTTCAAATAGTGCAAACAGGATATGTAATAGTTCCTGTCTTTATCAGTGTGAGGGCTTTGCTGAAGCTATAAATAAAGTTCCACCACCCGTCTGTCAGTTTGTCCTACTGTGGTGACTTGCATGTTGCTGTGAGGCTGGAAACTAAGCCACTGGTGTTTCAAATACCAGCAGAGTTACCCATGGTGGACAGGTTTCAGTGGAGTTTCCAGACTAAGACAGACTAGAAAAAAGGCCAGTGAAAGCCCCATGGATCACAATGGATTACTATCCTATATAGTACTTGTTGGTGAGTCCTCTAGGTTGGAAGACACTGAAATACATGGTGGCCCCAACGATGGAATAAAACATGCCAAAGTTCATGAAGATGATGTAGGACCAGGCAGTGTTTCATTCTGTTGTGCGTGGGGTCACCATGGATGCAGCTAACCACAACAGCAAGGTAAAGTTAGAAAACAGCCACGGCTTTGGAAGAGTCTATCATGGGACCTCAAATGAGATTATTTTCTTAATAACAGACTTTCACATTCTCATAAAAGTAAAGCAGTATATTATTTTTGTCCAGATTTGTGTGTGAAAGCACGCCAATGCCACAGATGATTAAATGTGATAGTTAAGGGTTTAGACCATCTCCCCTCTTTGTTTATACCCAACTGGGATTATTTGTAAATGTGCTTGGGTGGTAACTCAAGGGGAAGTGCCAGGCAGGGTGTCATCTCCCTGTGACTTGGGCCTCCTGTCCCTGGGGAGGGAGGGACTGCCTGCTGACTGATGAAGACGTCAGACTGTGCTGCAGGAGTGTCAACAGCTGCACGTTCATCACGGCGCCATGGCCCTCGAAGACTGAAAGATATCACTGTTTATTCACAGCAAAGACACTTAATTAATGACTAGGCCTAATCGGGCTGTCTTATTATTTACAGGGAGACCAGTGTAGCTTAGCTCAACTGATGTGCAAACAAACCATCCTTGAGGAAACTTTAATTAATAATTCTGAGCCAGGTGCTCCAAGAGGCTCTGTCACTGAGCGCTGGGGTGATTTACAGCCTCTCCTCTGCCATGTTCTCATGTCCCCTGCATGCAAATCAGTGACCACCCAGCAAATCTTCCTGTTTGAGCTGCACTGGGTCTTGTTTATTGAGGAAGCTTTCTTATCTTTGCATAGACTTAATGGAGATGGATGCCCAGAACAGGAAATTCCCAGAGTCTTTCTTAGACACCGTATCGTTCAAAAGCATCTCCACAAACACTCATTAAGCACCAGCCACACTGAACGCTGAGGTATCCATTTGCCTTAGTGAGTAAAAAATGAGTTAAGTTTATTTAATATTGCTAAGTTGGGGTTCACAGTTTGGTTGGCAATCAGGCATTTAAAGAAATAACTATGATAAAAAAAAACTTTGATAAAAAGTCGATTACGCAAATTGATAACCCGGATGTAGACCACCCACTGGGAGACTAGGATTGGAAGAGATCCATGACTGCTGGGAGGGTGGGGAAGGCCCCTAGAGAAGGAAGAGAGGTAGGTACTTAGAGCACTGAAGGACAGTGAGGAAGAGGACCACACCTACTTGAGAGAAAGACAACTCTGAGGACAATTTAGAGTCGGTACGGGGAAGGAATGAGGGCTGGATGCAAGAGAATACATCGGGAGACCTTTGCAATTTATTGGTCAGAGTAATTGTTCTACGGGTGAAAAAAGAGGGTCAGAGCCCTGGAAACAGGAGAAGGGCACTTATATTTGAGAGATTACCTGGAAGCAGAATCAAGAGATTTAACAAGGGATTGGGCATGGGGATGAAGGCATGAACAGGACCTGAACTTCCCTTGGGAAGATGTCCTTACTGTTACTATAAAAAAATAGTTTCAAAGTTTTGTTTTCTTTCCTCCAATTTTTTGAAAATAGTGTTTACAGTATTATTGCATCCAATGTTGTTGAGGGAAATTTGATGCCAAACAAGTTTTCCTTGTTTTCCCCTGTGTGTATGTATGTATGTATGTATACATGTTTGTGTGTATGTATCTATCTATCCATCTATCTAATTTTCCTGTGGATAGCTTCAGATTTTAAAAATATTTATTGTTCTTAGGTTTTGCTGTGATATGTAGGTGTGCATTTTCCCTTATGTAGCCTGTTTGGAATTCTGTTGTTGTATTTAGGTACCATTGAGTCATTTCCGACTCATAACAACCACACGTACAATGGAACGAAACATTGCCTGCTCCTGTGCCATCCTCACAATCGTTGCTATGTTTGAGCCCATTGTTGCATCCATTGTGTCAATACATCTTATTGAGGGTCTTCTTCTGTTTTGCTGACCCTTTACCTTACCAAGCGTAATGTACTTCTCCAGGGACTCGTCCTTCCTGATAACATGTCCAAAGTATGTGAGTTGAAGTCTTGCCATCCTTGCTTCTAAGGAACATTCTGGCTGTACTTCTTCCAAGACAGATTTGTTCAAATACATCAATTCTTTTTCAGACTTATTCATTGTCCAACTTTCCCACGCATATGAGGCAATTTGAAAATACCATGGCTTGGGTCAGGCACATTAGTCCTCAAAGTGATATCTTTATTTTTTAATACTTTAGAGAGGTATTTTGCAGCAGATTTGTCCAATGCATCATTTGATTTATTAACTGCTGTTTCCATGGGTGGTGATTATGGGTCCAAGTAAAAGTGAAATCCTTGACGACTTCAATATTTTCTCTGTTTATCGCTATGTTGCTTATTGGTCCAAATTTCAGCAAGCAAGGTTGTACCACCTGCATATCGCAGGTTTTTAATGAGTCTTCCTCTAATCCTGATGCCAAGTTCTTCTTCATATAGTCTAGCTTCTCAGATTATTTGCTCAGCATATGTATTGAATAAGCATGGCGAAAACATACAACCCAGACCCTCACCTTTCCTGACTTTAAACCACCCAGTATCTCCTTCTGTTTGATGGACTGCCTCTTGGCCTATGTACAGGTTCTGCATGAGCACAAGTAAGTGTTCTTGAATTGCCATTCTTAGCAATGTTATCCATAATTTGTTATGATCTCCACAGTTGAATGCCTTTGCATAGTCAATAAAACACAGGTAAATATTTTTCTGCTGCTCTCTGATTTCAGCCAAGATCCATCTGACATCGGCAATGATATCCCTCGTTCCACGTTCTCTTCTGAATCTGAGTTGGATTTCTGGCAGTTCCTTGTTGATGTACTGCTACAAATGTTTTTGAATTATCTTCATAAAAAATCTAAAATTTTATTTTTAATTCTGGAGAAAGCTATTGTTGCTATTCCTGCATATATTTCCTTTCTCCATTTTCTCTCCTTCTCAAGTTCCTATTATCTTTATGGACCAAATCTGTTTCTATCGTCCAGGTGTCTGAGCTTCTTCTGATGGTGCCGTCTGTTCTGTTCCGCCACATCTTTCCATTTCTCCATCTGAGAGTCCAGCTCTCTTCTCCATCCTGAATTCTATCCAAATTATTATATTTTTTCATACCGGTTACTTGTCTACTTGCTCTTTTGTCTCTGCTTTATAATTCTAATGTCTTCTTTTGTGCCTTTGGGAATAGTGACGTTCTCCCTTTACATACCTACTCTATCTGTTTCAGGAACTGCACTTCAGGTGGTCTTTGGTGTTTACTTTGTTGTCTTTCTTTCATAGGGTTTTCATGTTTGCAAGAACTCAGACTCGGGCCTGCAAGCTCTGTTCCCCTGGACACTTCAATTGCTTGGTCTGTTATTGTGTATTTGGAAAGGAATCAAACACAAAGTCTTAGTTCACATTTTTTTCCAATGTGTTTAAAGTGTTGGAGATTTATGGGCCGCTTGGCAGAGAGCCCCAACTTGGCCCACCTTATCTGATGCCATGTTCCCAAGCAACCACTCTAGTGAGGTATTTTCTTTCAAACCCTGTAAGCTATGAGCACTTGGCAGACTCATTCTCTTTGATTTATAACCACTAGGCTTGTCTCTCTCTCTCTCTCCTTCTCGTCCCGGTGGAGGAGAAGAGACAGTGCAGGAATGAGGGCCCAGGGGCAAGTCAGCCCTACCTGCTTTCTTGTTTCTCTCCCATGCCGGAGGGTCCCCACTTTGGCCCAGCAGGGCTGCTGCTCCTGGGCGCTGTTTTCCAGCAATGAGGGGCAGGCAGAGCCTCAGGAGACAACGTGGGGCAGCCCAGAGCAGGAGGTGAAGGTCATTTCACACCTGTCCGCCCCCTGTTGTACCCCTAGAGCTGACCTACTGACATGATTCCTCAGGTCCATATCTCCTGTCTGGAGCTTCTTCATGCTAGATTTTGTCAGAGGAAGCCAGCAGCTCCCGATCTTTCTGGGACCCAGCAACACTAGTTTTTCTTTTGTTGTTGTTGTTCTTATTTTTTTTTAAGTGTATGTGCATGTAAAAAAGATGATTGTGATACTCAGTTATTAACATCAGTGGTTTCCAAACACCACTTGCATCCAGAAACAGGTTAGAAGCATGACGAATTCAGACTTCCAGGACCTTCTCTAAACCAGTAAGAATGGAGTCTGGGGAATAATATAGCTACAGATAGATGTGTACGTGTGTGTGAATGTGTGTGTGCATGCATGCATGGTATTTTAAAAACATCTGGAAACCACAATTAAAAAGTAAAAAAAATTTCCCTGTTCCCTTTATCCCCATCTCTACCTCCCAGATGTAAAATTTATCTCAGCTTTTGTTTTTTACGTATATACCTCTTGTGCTTCATATCTTCTATCTGTATTTCACATTTTATTTTTTAAGGACTTTTTTCTTAAATGCTTTATCTTTCTTTTTACACTTAACACCTTCCTCTTGATTCATGAAACTTCGACAGTACCTAGTGACTCCTTGCTATGAAAGATGAGGACATTTGGACAGCTATCATTTCTTACATCTCTACCTCTGGGCCCGATCTCCCACGTTTTGTTACTAACCCAAAACACATTGCCGTTGAGTTGATTCCGACTCATAGCGACCCTACAGGACAGACTAGAACTGCTCCATAGGGTTTCCAAGGAGCAGCTGGTGAATTCAAATGTCCTTTTGATTAGCAGCCAAGCTCTTAACCACTGCACAACCAGGGCCCTTTAACTGTAAAAGAATAATATTTATATTCTGTTTTTTAATACTTTAATCTCCTGTGCTGCTCTGTAAATTGACTATAAATTGAAAATGAAAAAAAATATAATTACGTAAAAAAATACTATAAAGACAAAATGAATTTTTGAGATACAACAAAAGGATGATTGTTGTTAGTTGCGCTGAGTCAGCTTCGTCTCATGGTGACCTTATGTATAATGGAAGGAGACATTGCTTGGTCCTGGGCCATCTTCAGGACTGTTGGTGTGTTTGAGTTCATTGTTGCTGCTATTTAAGGATAAACAATTTAAGCTACCTGAAATTTGGTAAAAAAAAGTCTTTCAATAATTTTCAGGGTAATAGAATTTTGTTCGGAAAAAAATTAGATTCCTCGGCTCATTCTGTAACAACACTTAAATGCCACCAAAAAAAAAAAAAAAAAAGTTGCTATCACATGTTAACCTCTTTTTCAGATTTCTTTTTCAATTTGCTAGAGAACAAAAGTTTGTGGATGTTACATTTGGAGAGGTTTTTATATTTACATTCCATATAATTGATGCTTGCATATATTTCTTCAGCTCAAATTTTTGATTTCTTATTTGTCCACATATTTTGAGATGGGTGGTAGCTCTTCTGGACTTTTCCATTTCTCTGTCTTTTTGTTATTCATTTTGGAGATATCCTAGATATTGCCGTCTAGATAATCCATATCAAAATCATTATTTAACAGTATCCAATTACTAATTAGAGAGTCTATTGGCTTTGTTAACTAATTTTAATTTAAGAGAACTCATCTTACCTCTTCATTGCACCTATTAAAATTATTTGGTAAGTTGTTGGTTCTTGTCCAAATTCATGGATTTGAGCTTTCTGTAATTTGTTTAATCAACTCTATTCGTTCATTGCTTACTATGAACTGGGAACTGACCTTGGCTCTTATGTTAGTTTAGTAGTTAACATACATAAAGTTAATAAAATAAAATAAAATATATACAGCAATTATGATATATAAAATCATATATATTTGTAATACATATATTTATAGTTGTTGTTAGTTGCAATGAGTTGATCCTGATTCATGACGACCCCAAGTGTGCAGAACAGAACTGCTTCATAGGGTTTTCAAGATTTGACCTTTCTGAAGCAGATCACCAGACCTGTCTTCCATGATGTCTCAGGTTGGGTTCAAACCTCCAACCTTTTGGCTATAAGCTGTTGTTGTTATTAGGTGCCATGTAGCTGATTCTGACTCATAGTGACCCTATGTACAAAAAAATGAAACACTGCACGGTCCTGAGCCATCCTTGTGATCGTTGTTATGCTTGAGCCCATTGCTGCAGCCACTGTGTCAATCCATCTCATTGAGGGTCTTCTTCTTTTTAGCTGAACTTTTACTTTACTCTGAATCTTGCTCTTGATCATAGAGCAGCTAAAGTGAATGGGAGAAATGATGAAGTAAAGGAGCTGAACAGAAGATTTCAAAGGACGCTCGAGAAGACAAAAGGAAAGTATTATAATGACATATGCAAAGGCCTGGAGATAGAAAACCAAAAAGGAAGACCACTATCGGTATTTCTCAAGCTGAAAGAACTGAGGAAAAATTCAAGCCTTGAGTTGCAATAGTGAAGGATTCTATGGGCAAAATACTGAACGAAGCAAGAAGCATCAAAAGAAGAAGGAAGGAATACACAGAGTCAGTGTAACAAAAAGAATTGGTCAACGTTCAGTCATTTCAGGAGGTAGCATATGATTAGGAACCTATGCTACTGCAGGAAGAAGTACAAGCTACACTGAAGGCATTGGTGAAAAAAAAAGGCTCCAGGAATTGATGGAGTATCAATTGAGATATTTCAACAAATGGATGCAGCACTGGAAGTGCTTACTCGTCTATGCCAAGAAATTTGGAAGACAACTACCTGGCCAACTGACTAGAAGAGATCCATATTTATGCCTATTCCCAAGAAAGGTGTTCCAACCAAATGCAGAAATTTCAAACAATGTCATTAATATCACATGCAAGTAAAATTATTCTGAAGATCATTCAAAAGTGACTGCAGCAGTATATCCACAGGGAACTGCCAGAAATTCAAGCTGGATTCAGAAGAGGACATGGAATGAGTGATATCATTGCTAACGGATCCTGGCTGAAAACAGAGAATACCAGAAAGACGTTTATCAGTGTTTTATTGACTATGCAAAGGCATTCAGCTGTGTGGATCGTAACAAATTATGGATAATATTGCTAAGAATGGAAGTTCCAGAACACTTATTTGTGCTCATGACGAACCTGTAGGTAGATCAAGAGGCAGTCGTTCAAACAGAACAAGAGGATGTTGTTGCTGTTGTTGTTAGGTGCCGTCGAGTTGGTTCAGATTCATAGCGACCCTGTGTACAACAGAACGAAACACTGTCCAATCCTGCGCCATGCCCATAATCGTTATTATGCTTTTGCCCATTGTTGCAGTCACTGTGTCAGTCCATCTCATTGAGAGTCTTCCTCTTTTTCACTGACCCTCTACTTTACCAAGCATGATGCCCTTCTCCAGGGACTAATCCCTCCTGACAACATGTCCAAAGTATGTAAGATGTAGTCTCGTCATCCTTGCTTCTAAGGAGCATTCCGGTTGTGCTCCTTCCAAGACAAATTTGTTCCTTCTTTTGGCAATCCATGATATATTCAGTATTCTTTGCTAACACCGCAATTTCAAAGGCATCATTTCTTCTTTGATCTTCCTTATTCATCATCCAGCTTTCACATGCATATGATGCTATTGAAAATACCATGGCTTGGGTGAGGCGCACCTTAGTTTTCAAGGTGACATCTTGGCTTTTCAACACTTTAAAGAGATCTTTTGCAGCAGATTTACCCAATGCAATGTGTCGTTTGTTTCTTGACTGCTGCTTCCATGGCTGTTGATTGTGGATCCAAGTAAAATGAAATCCTTGACAACCTCAATCTTTTCTCCATTTATCATGATGATGCTTATTGGTCCAGTTGGGAGGATTTTTGTTTTCCTTGTGTTGAGGTGTAATCCATACTGAAGGCTGTGGTCTTTGATCTTCATCAGTAAGTGCTTCAAGTCCTCTTCACTTTCAGCAAGCAAGGTGGCGTCATTTGCGTAACACAAGTTGTTAACCAGTCTTCCTCCAATCCTGATGCCACATTCTTCTTCATATAGTCCAGCTTCTCAGGTTATTTGCTCAGCACACAGATTGAATAGGTATGGTGAAAGGATACAACCCTGACGCACAGCTTTCCTGACTTTAAACCATGCAGTATCCCCTGATTTTGTCTGAACAACAGCCTCTTGATCTATGTACAGGTTCTGCATGAGCACAATTAAGTGTTCTGGAACTTCCATTCTTTGCAATGTTATCCATAATTTGCTATGATCCACAAGTCAAATGCTTTGCATAGTCAATAAAACACAGGTAAACATCTTTCTGGTATTCTTTGCTTTCAGCCAAGATCCATCTGATATCAGTAATGATATCCCTGGTTCCACGTCCTCTTCTGAATCCTGCCTGAATTTCTAGCAGTTCCCTGTAATACACGGCTGTAGCCACCTTTGAATGATCTTCAGCCACAAGAGGATACTGTGTGGTTAAAAATGAGGAAAGGTTTGTGTCAGGGTTACATTTTTCACCATACCAATTCAATCTGTATGCTCAGTAAATAATCCAAGAAGCTGGACTATATGAAGAATGGGGCATCAGGATTGGAGGAAGACTCATTAACAACCTGCATTATGCAGATGACACAACCTTGCTTGCTGAAAGTGAAGAGGACACAAAGCACTTACTGATGAAGATCAAAGACCACAGTCTTCAGTAAGGATTACACTTCAACATAAAGAAAACAAAAATCCTCCCAACTGGACCAATAAGCATCATCATGATAAACGGAGAAAAGATTAAAGTGGTCAAGGATTTCATTTTACTTGGATCCACAATCAACACCCACAGAAGCAGCAGTCAAGAAATCAAAAGAGGCATTGCATTGGGCAAATCTGCTGCAAAAGATCTCTTTAAAGTGTTGAAAAGCAAAGATGTCACCTTGAAGACTAAGGTGAGCCTGATCCAAGGCATGGTATTTTCAATTGAATCATATACATGTGAAAGCTGGATGATGAGTAAAGAAGAAGAATTGATGCCTTTGAATTGTGGCATTGGCGAAAAATATTGAATATGCCATGGACTGCCACAAGAAAGAACAAATCTGTTTTGGAAGAAGTACAACCAGAATGCTCCTTTGAAGCAAGGATGGCAAGACTTTATCTCACATACTTTGGACATGTTGTCAGGAGGGATTAGTCCCTGGAGAAGGACGTCATGCTTGGTAAAATAGAGGGTCAGTGAAAAAGAGGAAGACCCTTAATAAGATGGATTGAAACAGTGGCTGCAACAATGGGCTCAAGCATAACAACAATTGTGGGCGTGGCACAGGACCAGGCAGTGTTTCATTCCATTGTGCGTAGGGTCACTATGAGTCAAAACCGACTTGACGGAACCTAATAACAAAGAAAACAACGTATGTATATATATGTATGTATGTAAGTATGGAGACAAAGAAAAAGAGGAAGAAAAATCTTTGCTCTGGTGGAATTTGCATTCTACTGAGGCTGGGGATGAAAACAGACAGCAGATAGAAGAAGTTAATAAACTATATTGTACTTTAGAATGAGATACGTGTTTTGGAAAGAAAAAAATAGAGGAAAGTCGGGAGAGGATAGAGTGTACTGGTTGAATGATTGAATGCAATATTAAATAAAGTGATTGAGAAGGTGACTCTTGTGGATTGCAATGTCTACCCTGAAAAGAGAGATATGTTGAAGTTCTAACGCCTGATGTCTGTGGACATGACCCTACTGAAAATAATCCTTGAAGACATTATCACTTGAGTTAACATGAGGTCATGCAGGAATAGGAAAGGCCTTAATCCTATGTGACTGATGTCCTTATAAAAAATATACACAGAGACAGGCAAACAGAGGAAGGATGCCATGTGATACTGCAGCTGCAAGCCAAGGAACAGCTGGGGCCACCAGAAGCCTGGAGAAAGTCAAGGAAATTTTCCCTCAAGACTCAGAAGGAATCAACCTGGCCAACACCCTGATCTAGGACTCCTAGCTTCCAGAACTGTGATAAAATAAATTTCTGTTCCTGAAAGCCACCCAGAGTGTGGTGGTTTGTTACGGCAGCTGCTGGACATTAACATCGTGACCTGTTTGCAAAGACTGGCAGGAGGTGAAGACGTGAGCCTTGTGCTTGCTATGATTCTAGCCCTTTCACCACGAAACTAGCATTTCAGTTAGAAGGAAGAGCCAGGGCAAAACCTATCCAGTGGAAGCAGAACCAGCTAAATAATTTGCCAAGACCAGTGAAAATTCAAAATATGACTCTGTTCAAAAATGACTAAGAATCTCAAGAGGGTGACAGCAGAGCATTAAACCAAATTCTGAGGGTGCGACTCTGTGTGATGCCCAGGTTGAACACTCACATAGTGGCCCTGGGCCCAAGTGTGCCTGGCATGTCTGGAGCATGGCTGGCGAGGGATGAGTGATGGGGAAAATCATGGAAGAAGAGCTTCTGGGGACACAGATGATGTATGTTCCTTTCTATTCCCTGAAGTTTGTCTGCTCCCTTTGAGTTTGCGCTCCATTTGTTTGTTTTTGTCCTTCTTTCTTGTGGTGTGTCTCGGATCCTTGATTGTGTGTACGTATATATGAATGAAGGATGATAGTGACTAAGTTCAGCTGATGTGGGTTCTGTGCATTTCTATAATTCTGTTTCTCCCCAGAGAGCTCCTGTATATAAGTAGGAATGGCAGGTCCATGGGTAGGTTTTCCTGGAAGGAGTGTGGAAAGAAACAGTCATCAGAGGAATTCCACCCTCGCCAATGCAAGGAAAGCTTTACTATAGAACTGGATTATTGTTTTATCTCAGACTTTGTCCTTCCTCTCTCTCAAGCCCTAGAAGCCCTCCTCAGGCAGAGTCCACTTTCTTTTCGGAGTAATTTTCAAGACTGGTATCAAAAGCTACCGATAACAACTACTCAGTCTGCACATGAAAGGGAGCGGTATGTGAGAGAAATTGACCCAGTCCTTCGGAATGAAACTCCACACTGAATTGTCTTAATGATTTCTTGATAGTTCACCCTTGCTCTTTTTGTTGGGCGACCCTGAGTTTGGAGTTTCTCTGGCAATCTCATGGGAAGAGCCATAGGAATGCTTCTGTTTTCTCTATTATTTCTTTCTTGGTTTGATCCTGTCTACTTTATAGTTACTAGGTACTACCTCAAATGTCTGATCCATTAATGACAAACACACCTATTTACCAAAGTTTAATGGTTTCTTTCTTTCATTTTTAATCTTTGTGCATTCCATCAGTAAGAAAACATGTGAAGTGGAAAGAGAAATGCCCTCTTGAAATGAAATCCTAGAATTCCTATTTTAAATGAGTTCTTCAAGTGTTCTGGTGGTCTTCCAGTTTTGAGATTCACCAATTTAGCTGATGGCATTAATAAATGATATGACATTTCTTATAAACTTATGTGACAAACTAAGTAAACTAGTTTGTGGTTCTATTAAATGTCGTAAAACTGATGTCCTCCTTATTGAAGATGTGTGAATATATTTCTGCTGGTTAAAAAATTCGAAACTGACAATTGTCAAAATCAGTTGCTAATTATGTTATTCTCCCACTGACCACAGATATGCTGACTCCTTCTACTCTTGTTATTTGTCGAATGCAGCTCATTTTGCGTAGCTATGATTCAGTTATGATTTTAGCACTTAATTTCATCATAACTCTCAAAAAGTAATCATTAAGTCTTTAATGTCCTGTCAAAATCTACAGAAAAATTATGCAAAATTGTTTCACACTTTTCTAGTAGCTTACAATTTTAAGGCAATTTTGACAGGCACAGAAGATATTGAAAAGAAGTTACATTTCTCATTTTTTTTTAATTGTGGTGAAAATATACCCAACAAGACCTTCACCAACTCAACAATTTCCACATGTACAATCAGTGGCATTGATTACACTCTGCGTTTTGTGCAACCTTTGTCTCTATCTTTTTCCAAACCATTCCACCACCATTAACATAAGCCCAATGCCCCCAAGCAAACTCTTTCCCTTTCTCCCTGCTTCCTACCCCTATTCTTGTTGTTGTTAGGTGTCGTCGAGTCGGTTCCGATTCATAGCGACCCAGTGTACAGCAGAACCAAACACTGCCTGGCCCTGCGCCATCCTCACAATCGTTGCCTGGTAATCACGAATAGTCTTTGCTTTCTGTATATTTGCTTACTTCATATAAGTGAGATTATAAAGTATTTGTCCTTTTGTGACTGACTGACTTCTCTCAGTATAATGTTTTCAAGGTTCATTCATGTAGTGGTATACATCAGGACTTCATTTCTCTTTACGGCTGAGTAATATTCCATTGTGTGTTTCTATATCACATTTTGCTTATTATCCATTCATCTGTTGATGGACATTTCAGGTTGTCTCCACCTTTTGGCTTTTGTGAAAAATGTTGCCATGAGTATTGGTGTACAGTTTTCTGTTTGCAGTCTTACATTTCTTTTTTTTAAGTGATGCTTCCCATGTTCTATGATATTTGTATATTAAGATGCAAAAGGTATGCATTTTTCAGATGCAGTTAACTTAGAATTACTATCTAAGGGGTATTTCAGAATATACAGCAGTCATCATTTCTTAAAATCAGTTTTAAAAATTATGGTACCACTATACAGTTATTATATTAAACATCTTCCTCAAATTATTATAGCCAGTGTTTCTGAAATTCAAGATACTGGGGATTAAGGTGGGCAAAACTATGTTACTTCCGATGGGCATTCTTTTGAGTGGGAGTTATTAAAACAAACCCACCATCAACTTCAGCTTTGGAAATAGTGGGCTTTCATTCTTTGTAAATTATAAGAAAAACTTTAAAACCTACTCCTTCACTAGTCTTTGAGAAATTCCCCAGAGAAATACATTTTTCTCCTTTAAGATGTGATTCACAAACGGTTCGCTTTGAAAGCTGAAACTCAAGGATAGTTTTTAAGAAGTGCGGCGTAAATGCACCTGAGTCATTTGCCTGGAAACCAGATTCTTCTCTTTCCAGGTGGGTCATGTAACATCATCCTGTGTCTTCCATACTCTCTGGGCTCCAGCAATCTGTTTCCAAACTGTGCCAATCTCTCTTCTTTCTGGTTCCCTCGGATGGAAATAATCTTTCTCTTCAAACAGATTTGTGCTTAATTGTCTCTTGCAGGGAATCACCGCAGCGTGCCATCTTCCCCTGGACAGGTTCGCTGCTCCTGCCGTTCCCTCACAGCACTGAACACTCCTTTTTATAGCAGGCACCACACTTCACTGTTACTGTCGAATTATCCCTCATGCCCGATAAGCCCTCTGCTCTGGCCTGAAACCTACTGTGTCTATTTTAACCAGTTAAAACCCAGTCGACGTCAAGACATGGAGACCCCATATGCGTCAGAGTAGAACTGTGCTCTATAGTGTTTTTGATGGCTCATTTTTCAGAAGTAGATGGCCAGGCCTTTCTTCGAGGTGCTTCTGAGTAGACTCGAGCTTCCAACCTTTCAGTTAGCAGCCTAGCACTGTCTAATTTTCTCACCACTTGAAGTCTTGGTGGCACAATGGTTAAGAGCCACAGCTGCTAACCAAAAGGTCGGCAGTTCAAATCCACCAGGTGCTCCGTGGAAACCCTTAAGGGCAGTTCTACTCTGTCCTATAGGATCACTATGAGTCAGAATCAACTTAACAGCAAAGATCTTTTTTTTTTTTTTTTTATTCCTATAACCCAATCCAGTGCCTGGCACATAGTAGGCATATAGAAAGATGTATTTCTTGAATCTAAAATTGCATTTTGTCCAGGAAACCATCCTGATATGCCTTTGATATTTAAGTTTGCTCTGAAAAAATAAAGCTATTTCAATATCCCTCTCTTTTTAACTCCCCCCCCCCAAGGCAGTCATAGTTATCTTGTTTTTACTTGAATAAAGCAGTAAAAATAACTAATTCTGAAACTATATTTCCAGTGGATTAAACTCAAAAGCTATGTAGAGAGTGAATGTTAAGATTTGATTATTTTATGAAACTGTTACTTTCTCAAAGTCACCAAACACACTACAGGGCAGTTCTACTCTGTCCTTCAGGGTTGCTATGAGTTGGAATTGATTGGACGGCAGTAGGTTTAGAAGCTATCCGAAGGTGCCCTTGTGGCACAGTAATTAAATCACTCTCATATAGATTACAGCCTAGAAAAGCCTATAAGGCAGTTCTACTCTGTCCTACAGGGTTGCTGTGAATCTGAACTGACTTGATGTCACACAGCAATAACAACAACAGAGGGTGTACACGTCCTAATATTAGTCAACTCTAGCGTATTCGTTTGTAGGATTTATAACTTGTTTGTAGGGTTTTCTGGGCTGTGAAACACCCATGTCCCGGACAGTTTAACCCTAGAATCTGTACAAACTTTTCAACCTCATTCACACATAAGTACATTCCAACTCTAATGGAGGCATGATTGTCTATATTGAGGGAGAAAACCATTCTTCATCTCATGAGATTTTAGAATTCTGTGAAATTACCAAAGTAAGCATCTTATCTATATCAAGGTCATAATAATTGTTGAAAAATACCTAGACTAGACTACTGACCTATTCTGGAAGAATATCCGGAGTGTAACCTGTGGAGCCAGTAGTGCTTAAGAAGGAGGAATGTGGAATAAGAAAGTGGTAATGATTTTCTGCATTAGAAATTTTCCTTTATGATTGCCATTGTAGGAATATCTCTGTCTCATTGAGTTCTCCCAACCCTTACTGCCCCACTAGATGAAGCAGATAACTTATTTTTACCTTTCTTACTCATTTACCTTAAATCTCTTCCTCTCCACCAAACTGTTTCCCCTTATTTATTTGGATCTGCTCCACTTTCAGTACCTTCCCTGTCTCTACTTCTGCCTTAAGTCATCTAGTAATCTCCAGGTGTCCCTCCACTCTCAACTGCGTACCCCTTCCCCTTCCCCTGGATTTAGCTCAGCAGAACATCTCATAATTCCTGGATCTTAGAGTGCTCTTTCATACGTGGTTCCTACCCACATTCTCTCCAGTGATCAGGTTAATAATATGTACTTAAAATGGAAAAGGCCTTCTTTGTTCAATAGATTCTCACTTGCTGGGTTAAACTAAATTATAATCAATGTCTTCCTGTAGGATTTCGTAGAGTGTTTAATATGCTAATGTGTACTGAGAAGCTCAAAGAAGGAAATGTAATATGCAGTATTTCCCAGATATTTTTTTGGCAGTGATACTCTGCTGTGTCAGAGACCACCGATTCCTCCCCAGTGTGCATCCTCTACTTCCTTCTTGAAAACAGAATCGCATCAAACCATGTTTCGCAGACTCCATTACAGCTCGGTGTGGCCATGTCACTACATTCTTGGCAATACAATGCATTTGTGGTTTCTGGGAAGGGTCTTAAAAGAAAGAGGAATGATTTTCTCTGTTCCTTCCTCCTTTCTGCTGGGGGACATGTGTATGCAATGCCTAGACTTAAGCAGCCATTTATTCTGCAGAGTGAAAGCCGTATTTCAAGGAGGCAGCGCACAAAGATGGAACATACTTGGATCGGTGACACCACAGAATCTCCATAATGCCCCTGGGCCACTTGCCTCTAGATTATTTTCTGTAACATAGAAATAAACTTTTATCTTTTTTAAGGCACTGGTATTTTGAGGTTTTTATTATATGCAGCCAAACTTATCCTAATTGACATGGCATTCTGTGTCTGAAAAACTCCTACCAATTATTCTAAGGAGTCTCCGGGAGGAACAAATAGTAAAAATGTGCTCAGATGCTAACCAAAACGTTGGTGGTTTGAGTCCACCCAGAGAGATCTGGAAGAAAGGAACTCATGATTTACTTTTGAAAACTCAGCCATTGAAAACCTGATGGAGCACAGTTGTGCACTGATACATATGAAGTCACCATGAGTTGTAATCAACTCAGTGCCAACTGGTTTGGTTTCGGTTTTTATTTTTCTATAGCTCAGTCCTCCCATGCGTCTGTCAGTTTGTCATACTGTGGAGGCTTGCATGTTGCTGTGATGCTAGAGGCCATGCCACTGGTATTCAGATACCAACAGGGTCACCCCATGAAGAAGAATGGGGCTTCAGGATTGGATGAAGACTCATTAACAACCTGTGTTGTGCAGATGACACAACTTTGCTTACTGAAAGTGAAGAAGACTTGAGGCCCTTACTTGTGAAGGTCATATACTACAGCCTTCATTATAAGTTACACCTCAACATAAAGAAAATAAAAATCTTTACAACTAGGCCAATAAGCAACATCATGATAAATGGAGAAAAGATTGAAGTTGTCAAGGATTTCATTTTACTTGGATCCACAATCAACACTCATGGAAGCAGCAGTCAAGAAATCAAATGACTTATTGCATTGGGTAAATCTGCTGTAAGAGATCCCCTTAAAGTATTAAAAAGCAAAGATGTCACTTGGAAGTCTAATATATGCCTGACCCAAGCCATGGTATTTTCAATCATCTTATATATGCAAAAGCTAGACAATGAATAAGGAAGACCTAAGAAGAATTGATGTCTTTGAATTATGGGGTTGGCGAAGAACAATGAAAAACGAACAAATCTGTCTTGAAAGAAGTACAGCACGAATGCTCTTTAGACAGCAGGATAGCGAGACTTTGTCTCACGTACTTTGGATATGTTACCAGGAAGGACCAGTCCCTGGAGCAGGACATCATGCTTGCTGTCATGGATAGAGTTATGTCCCCCCAAAAATGTATGTATCGATTTGGCTGGGCCATGATTCCCTGTATTGTATGATTTTCCTATATGTTGTAAATCCTGCCTCTGTGATGTTAATGAGGGAGGGCGGGAGGCGGTTGTGTTAGTAAGGCTGGACTCAGTCCACAAGATTGAATTGTGTCCTGAGGCGATCCCTTGAGATATAAAAGAGAGAAGTAAGCAGAGAGACAGGGGGACCTCATAACACCAAGAAAGAAGTGCTGGGAGCAGAGCGCATCCTTTGGACCTGGGGTCCCTTTGCGGAGAAGCTCCTAGTCTGGGGAAACATTGATGAGAAGGCCAACAGAGAGAGAAAATCTTCCTCTGGAGCTGATGTCCTGGATTTGGACTTATAGCCTACTTTAGTGTGAAGAAACAAATTTCTCTCTGTTAAAGCCATCCACTTGTGGTATTTCTGTTATAGCAGCACTAGATGACTAAGACACTTGTCTAAGTAGAAAAAGAGGAAGACTCTAAGGAGATTGATTGCCACAATGCCTGCAACAATGTGCTCAATCATGACAACAATTATGAGGATGGCGCAAGAGTGGAAGGTGTTTTGCTCTGTTGTATATAGGGTCTCTATGAGTTGGAATCAACTTGAGAGCACCTAATAACAACAACAGAATATCACCTTATAAGCGACACCACATTGTTGTTCTTGATGTTGTTTTTATTTATTTTTTAAATATTTTTATGTTGTTTTTAATGCTGCTAATTAAACTATGATGGAAAGCTTTCTTATCACTTATAATATTTATTTTATACTTACTGGAAGAACTTTCACAGACGTATTTAAAATTCAGTTTTTATTATGCAATACTGTTCATACATTAAAAGGAAAATGTAAGTGAAATAAGCTGGCTAATGAACTGCTAAAATGCTTCGACATGTAGCGTCTGATTTCTGTATACTTTCTGACTCAGAGTCCCCAATGTCTGTGACCCTCTTTGCAGTCAAAGCCCTGGAGACACAGCTTTTCTTAGCCAAGCTCTCCAGGACTTTCTCAAGTTTTTCAAGACACTGGCACAAATTCTGACAACTTTGATCCTGGCGTTTTGTTGGTCTTACTAGAAGTCATCAGTGGATGATCATCAAGGCTCATTCTTCCTCCACCAACAATGCCACATGGTGTGTTGTTTAAAATACTCAGGGGCTGGGGTTATATCTTCACATGATTAGGATTAACAGCCAGATCACCATCCAATTTGGCGACCCTATTATTTTAATGTTCAAGTATATGTCCATAAAATGCATCAAGCACTAATGTACTTGGTGTTCTATGGAGCATTTCTGGCCACCTCTTCCTAATGTCTTTTAGCCAGCCAAAATTTACTCTCTTCTTTTGATCCCTGGGCAAAACTCACTCGAGCCTAGGGGAAATCCTTCTTTGAGAGACTGTTACGCTTCCACCCCTGAGGGCTATTGATTTAGTCAAACAAAACCTGTAACTCTATTGTGGTAATGTCAACTGTTATTTATGCATTATTATTATACTAAAAAAAAAAACCAAACCTATCGCTGTGAAGTTGATTCTGACTCATGGTGATTCCCATGTGTTGCAGAGTAGAACTATGCTCCACAGGGTTTTCAAGGCTTTGGAAACCTTTTGGAAGTAGATAGCCAGAGCTTTCTTCTGAGGTCATGCTATTTATTATTATATTATTACTATTAACTATGACTCTCTTGGCTGATAACCAAGATCTGCAGTTTGAATCCACCAGCCGCTCCTTGGAAACCCTGTGGGACAGTTCTACTCTGTCCTGTAGGGTCACCATGAGTCAGAAGTGACTCAACAGCAGCTAGTTTGGTTTGATTTGGTTTTCAAGTAGGTTTTGCTATAGTAACAAACAACCCTAAAATCTCATTGCTTAGCATAAATAGAAGCTGATTTCCCCCACAGTGTCCACTGTGGCTCTGGGTGACTCTCCGTAGTTGCTCTCCACAAGTGGCGCAGTGACTTAGGCTGGTTCATACATGGGCACTCCTTCTCAATGGTGTTTCCACCACTACTGCTGTGGAAGGAAAGGAGACTGGGGGCCGTGCATCAGACCTAACGTGCTTCTACCTGAAACCAGGACAAGTGACTGCTCTTCACATTGTGCTGAACAAAGCCAATGTCATAGCTACCTCTAAGTAGAGCCCCCCTGCTGCCATTTTGTCATACTGTGATGACTTGCATGTTGCTGTGATGCTGGAAGCTATGCCTCAAGTATTTCAAACACCAGCAAGGTCACCCATGGTGGATGGGTTTCAGTAAACCTCCAGACTGAGACAGACTAGGAAGAAAGGCTTGGTGATCTAGTTCCAAAAATTAGCCAGTAAAAACCCCATGAATCACAATAGAATATCATCCAATATAGTGCTAGAAGACGAGCCCCCTAGGTTGGAAGACACTCAAAATACACAGTGGCCAAAACAATGGACTGGAGCATGTCAACGATCATGAAGATACCACAGAAGGGCAATATTTAGTTTAGTTAAACACGGAGTCACCATGAGTTGGATCCAACTTGACAGCAACTTACAACAACAGCTTTAAAGGGGTCATTAGGTTTAATCATTCTGTGTGTCCAAGAAAGTGAGGAAAACAAGAAATATTGGTGAGCACCAGAAATACCTACCAATATCAAGTTCATGCATGTGTGGATAATGAAAGCTATTTTACAACTGAAGCCAGTTTGACGGCTGTTAAACAATGCCATCACTTGTTAAACATATTCTGGTGACAAAGATCTTCAAATTTGATAAGAAAAAAGTACATCATAGAGTAAATGAAATACAGTATCCAAAAACGGCTTGCATTCTTCAACTGGAAAGCGTTCAAACTGGAGAAAATCAATCACCAATTCTTCAACCACTTAAAAAAAATAAAAAGACATTACTTGGCAGAAAATAACCTTCAAATCATTTTACAACATTCTGGTGCTGTTTAGTGATTTTTTTTAAATCACAGACACCGAAGTGCCTATTTGACAACGTTCACTCTGAGTTTAAATCACTGACATTTACTGGATTTGTTGTGCGAATTTTTACATTTTTGTTCCGTTACTACCACTTCAGCTGAATCTGCAAGTGTGCAAATAAGCTAATGAATTGAATGTATGCTTTTTAGTTTATTAAAACTCATGTTTGACGTGTACAAAATGGTTCTAAGCTCTGAAATGTTAAACCTGGCACATGTGTTGTATTGGCTGGTTATTACACAGCTGACCGTTTCACCCAGATGAGTGTGGACCAGAGCGACCATCCACGGTGCCCGGTGCCCGTGGTGTGTGGGGTGCACACTTGTTCATTGTTGATAACTGAAATAACGAAGGGAAGAAAGGGGTAAAGGAATACAGACCTTCTAATAACAATACAGTTACAAGAACTTCAGATACATTCCGAGGAAAATATTTGGAAAAACTGTATTCCTGAACCTTATAAAAATTGAGTTGAGTTAACTAGCCAGTACGTGTTGATGTATTAGTGGTTTTCAGTGGGTTAATTAAAATATACCAAACAATACTCTTGAAGTATATTTTGTGTTTTCTCTTCCATTTTTGAAAACGGTCAAAATTTGTTTAAATCATACGTTTGTAAAACTCCTTACGCACCTCTACGAAACTGCTAGATTCTGGGTACAGATTAAAGACCACTGATTCTGTACCCACCTATAAGTTTTCAGAGAAAAAAAAAAAAGGGAGACACATAAACGTTTGGAAGCACTGTTGAGAAATGATGATTTAGAGCCCTATCGTCCCCACGTCTGGGCCGTGTTTCTCACGTGTGTTTCCGTGCATGTTGGTATGTGTGTATTCGTTTATTTTACTGCTTTTTTTACTAAAAACCTTGTCAGTGTGCTAACGCCTGTTATCTTACTTACTTTCCTTTTGTTATAAGTGACTGTTTGACCTCTTAATGACTAAAAGATCAGACATGAAGTATATGCTTTAGGTACTTTTCATGAGAAATTCCCTCTGCTATAATAAAACTTTGATGACTTCTGCCTATTTGCACTAAAGATGCAGGTATTTTTGGCCATAAAGCGAATTTTGATTTTCACATATTTGATCATATATTACATTAATATTCCCTCTTGACAGAATTTTGCTAGAAGAAAATATTTATTATACTATTTTTAACACAGTGAAATCACTTTAATTTTGAATATGTAATTCATGATTATTTAAAAGATACAGAAAAGCCTAAGAAAGAAGAAAAAATCACCTGAGTATTTACTGTTTTGCGATAAGCACCGTTACTGTTTGGGAGAAACCATGTTCACGTATCTCTTTATGCACATGTGCACACGTACACACTTCTACACGGATGGCATGGCGTTGCACAGGCTTTTGTATCTTAAGCACCCTTCCTTCTAGGTTGTTATTGTTGTCGTTCTTCCGTCCTCTCTTCACTCAGCACCTTGACCAGTGTCGCCACCCCCTAGTGACCTCCTGTAACCAGCGTGTCCTCCTGTGCCTTTTTCCACGCTCATATACTCACTCGCGTACATATAATTTTGTACATGGGGTGGAGGGTCTTGATTTCACTAACATAGACTTGTATTACATGCCCTTCTAGGCATCTTGCTATTCTCGCTAAATAATAAAACCTTAAAAATTCCTCAAACTGACTGATACAGAAGTAATTATTATATTCATTTTAATAACTGCCTAGTATTTCTGCTGTTTACCTATTATTGAGCACTTGCTTTGGTTCAATTCATCCATTTTTGCCGGTTATATAGACCTATAGACATCAATGGTATTACTTCACCTGGTTTTCAATTTAAGAGAGTCCTCCTCTCCAACCCTGCACACCCACTCATGTTGTTGCTGTGTGCTGTTGGTTGACTGCAAGTCATAGAGACCCCATGTGACAGAGGAGAACTGCCCCATAGGGTTTCCTACGCTGTAATATTTATGGAAGCAGATTGCCAGGTCTTTCTCCCGTGGAGCTGCTTAGCAGTTTCAGACCACCAGCCTTCTGGTCTGCAGCTGAGCGCTTAGCCACTTGCGCCACCAGGCTTCCTTACACCAACTCTTACTGTGTAGAAATGTTTACTTTATCAGAGCCTAATTCTTGTGAATCCACAGATGAGATTACTAAGGAAGAAAAGGTACTGACCTTTACGAGCGGACCCAGCAAACCCACTTAATTGCAGACTTAGTTAACTTGGAAAACGACATTCGTACATAGGTTCTTTAACTGGAGCCAGCTCCTTAGCATTTTATGCATACTTCATATTTATTCTGTTTCGGCTCCATTGCTATGTAGCTAGATTAATAAACTTTTTAATGAGAATTTGTACTTCCGGGTGATGCGTTAAAAGATGAACGAAGTGCATTTGTGACAGGTCATAAATGCTAAATTAGCACAAGCGGGCTCTCTAAATTTAGTCACTAGTTGAGTTTACCCCCTTACAATAAATCCCGGTGAGAACTCGCAGTGCCTGCAGCGGATGGAATCAATGGCAGTAAAACAGTAACTTCCCCTTTTAGTGCCTTTGCAAATTCAGGGCTAGAGGCGAACACTTTTGTGAGCACATCCCTCCACATCTTCTATTTTAACTTTAGCAGAGGGTATGGTACTGGGGTCTTTTCTCTCTTCACCCCATCCTCCCGCTCCAGCTTTCTGCTGAAAGAAGGAAAGAAAGAGCAGAGCTCTTCTTGACAAAGAGGTCAAGGTTGACCTCTGCTTAGCCCCAGAGTTTGTTTTTGCCCTGCCTTCCTTCCCGGGTGCCACAGAAACTCAACATTTGGGCACAAGAATGGCAATTGTGACTCACCGTAATGTTCACGAAGAAATGCAACAGCCTGAGGAATCTTCGGGCTGGAAGAAAATGGAATTACTTTTCTTCTTTTTGTTCCTGAATCTGTGATAAAAACACAAGCTGTATTTGTAGACCCAGGTGATATTTTTGTTGTTGCCGGCTGCTTTAAAAATGTCTGGGCATTTCCCAAAATACACAACTTTTGAAAATACTTGAAATTCACATTTATGAAAAAGACAAATTGCAGATGAGTGTCAAGTCTACCAAACTACAAAATACTTGAAAGTAAATTGCCCTCAGGAAGGAAGAAAGCTATTTTTCTGGGGAGACGCTTTTCAAGAATTTTCAAAATTGGAATTTTCTTAAGAAAAGGAAAGTTTAAATTAAAATGAATATGGAGTGAAATGACATAATACAGCACAAAGGCAAGGGAGCCCTTTCTAACTGTCCCCCTCACACTCATTTCCTTACTAGGGGGATAAGTGTGTTAGCCACTGGAACTCAGTATGTTCTCGCTGCCTTTGTCCCTCTGTGGTATAACAGTTATTGGCTAGTTCAGCGGTGGACTTGGGCTCTGAAACACATCCACACAGGAGCTTTCAGATTTCCTCCTGGAAATTCAGGATATTCTCCAAAGAAATGGAACAGTGAGGCTCTAACCATAGCACTCATTTGCAGAATGCATGTAAGAAATGAAAAGGGGATAGAAATAGCAGTTTCTTTTCTATAGAGAATTAGTTTGTAATATTTTCCTCTGATCTAGGAACTAGTAGTTGATTGATTTTAGGGGCCAGGATACCTTAAGGTCTAAATCAAGAAGATAATTAGAAAGGACATTAGGTATTAATAATAATGTTGCTCTGAAGAAGAATATCGCCTACGCTGTAGACTGCCAAAAGATTGAATAAATCAATCTTAGAAGAAATATACCCAGAATGTTCCTTAGAAGTAAGAATGGAGAGATTTTGACTTCTCTACTTTGGGCATGTCATCAGGAAAGACCATTAGCTAGAAAAGGACATCATGCTTGGTAGAGGATCAGTGAAAACCAGGGAAATCCTCAACGAGATGGATTGACTCAATAGCCACAACAATGACGCAAACATACCATCCATCATGAAGATGGTGTAGGACCGGGCAACGTTTCTTTCTTTCTTTCTCTCTTTATACGTCAATAAATTCTCCACGAGTCAGAGCCAACTCTATGGCAACTAACAGCAACAATAACGATAATGATGTTGCATTTCATTTATTTTTATGTGCTTCCTGCTGCAATGTGGCTCATGTATCGTGGAGTTGGAGCCCCCTGTCTAGACAGCTGAGGTCCTTACAATCATTCTCTGTAAGCATCTTCAAGTCTACATTAGTTGAATTTCTTTCAGTATGCAATCTTGTCTAAAAATGATGAGTTTATCTGAAATTATTTTCTCATCAATAATAAATCAGAATGTCAGCATGTAAACATCTGTGATCCTCTACTTTCATTCTATCTCAGAAAACAAACAAATAGACAAACGTATTTTCAGTTTTCAGGACTCATTAGTCTTTGGGGAACTTTAAAAAGAAAACACTGGAAGAATGAAGTGACACCTAGTCTACTTTCACTTTCAAATCTGACACTGACTTCTAAAACTCTAGAAAATATGCACATGGTATCCAGTAGTGTGATACTTGATACTTATTGCTGTCTTTACACTATCTCTATCCCAGAGAAAATAGTGTCCACACTTTCTGTTTGATACACTGGATAAGCCATTTTGCCTAAAGGACTCTGTTATAAGGACATTTCCACTGATGCATTACTTATTCAATAAGAAGCTAAGGGAGAGGAGAAGTCAATATGGCGCTCAGCATGCTCACAGATGGAGCTACTCAAGGCTGAGCGTGTAACTTAATCAGCCAATCAAATTATGCCTCTGTCCTGGAAGAGCCCTGGGGATTCTAAAATGTTAATCAAGAAATGTATAAGTAAGACTGTTAAAATATGTTCACTGCATTCCACTTTAAGTTTAACTTCAACTGGGCAGGGGATTTTTTTGGTATAATTATTAGTTTTTATTATGTATTTGTACCGCATCAATCATTCTGAAGGTACAATGGATAAAGCAAATGGATTTCATAGCTGAAGAGCATAAGTCATGTAAGCATATCCGCCTGGCTTAAATCAAATGGCAAAAATAACATTGTAGGTTAGGGGCTGGGGAAGATGAATGATGAAATTTTAATCCATTCCAATCTGTCCTGTAATGCAGTGCAAGAAGCAATTCAACTACTTATCCAATCCCACATGGTTTATCTGATAATACCTTGGTATTTAAAGGACATTTATAGATTAGATCAAAGGAGAGAGGGTAGAGATTACATTTTTTTCTCCTTGGTATTGAGAAGCAATTTGAAAGCTTTTACAGATGTAGGCATTCAAGCCAGGGAAGATCATGCGATTTGTTGGAATGAGATGAGAATTTGTAGTCAGGAACTCTCTGTGTTTCTTCCAGCTTTCCCACTTACTTAGCCCTGAGGTCTTGGGGCCATTCCCTCATCACTGTGTTGCTCCAGTAACACCAGCCCTGCCTAGCCCCTCAAGGTTGCGTTAGTGTTGTTAGGTGTCATCCAGTCAGCTTCGACTTGTGGAGACCCTGTGTATAACAGAACGAAATGTTGCCTGGTTGTGCGCCATCTTCATGATCGTTGGTGTGTTTGAGTCCCTTGTTGTGGCTGTTGTGTCAGTCCATCTCACTGAGGGTTTCCCTCATTTTCACTGACCCTCTACTTTACCAGACATGATGTCCTTTTCTAGTGATTGGTCTGTCCTAATGATGTGTCTAAAGTAAGCGAGTTGAAGTCTCACTGTCTTCATTTCTAAGGAGCATTCTGGTTTATTTCTTCTAAGACTGAGTTGTTCATTCTTCTAGCAGTCCACAGTATATTCAATATTCTTCCCCAACAGCCACAATTCAAATGTATCAATTCTTCTAGGTAGGGTTAGTATGACATTATATATCCATATTGATATCCATCTATTATCTATAATTTATATACCTATATATCTCTCTAATCTATCTGTCTATCTATCTGTCTGTCTGTCTATCTATCTATCTATCATCTATCTATCTAGGCTTTGTAAACTATAAAACATCCTATAAATGGAAGGAGAAAGCTGGTCATACCAAGAATCATCCCCATTAGAAGAGATTTGTTTACGGTGTTGTTTTCTGTTTTTGAAGTCTCAGTTTTCATCTCCATGCATCCACTCAGGAAATTAGACAAGAGTAAAGCTCGTGGCCACAGGGAGATCAGTATAAAGTAGGCTTGTTTCTCTGCACCCATACTTATCCTAAATACATGCAGAAGCCACCGATTTTAAAATCCAGCCCTTCTCCTAACAGAGAGCTCAGAAGACAAAGGAGAAATATTTTTATACAGTTTCATTTATTTTAATTCGTTATATTGCTTATGACATCCCTTATCACAGACTTGAGCATACACATTTAAACTTAACAAGGATTCTTAAACCTAAATGCTTCCAGTTTTACCTGATAAAATATATGTAAGTCCAGCATTAAAACCTCATTCAGTTGAGTTCTATGTTTTGCCTTAATCGTAGACTTTAAATTAAACGTCTTCTCTACAGTTCATATAATTTATAGTCATGCTTTTTTTCTGAGGTGAGTACTGTCTTCTTGAAATATGAGAAACCAAGATTCAGGGTGACAGGCTGACTTGTCCACTCTCTGAATGACAGAGCAGGACAACAGCAGAGTTTCCTAGTCTTCTATCACCAAGGGAATGACAGCAGGCCATTTCTCTTGAAAATCTTTTTTTACCTGGGTTACTCTACCCGCAGTGTTCCCTAGCGTAATTCCTGTGGTCCATGTGAAGTAAAGTTCACTAAACCTCCAAACACATACTAAATTAATGCTGCTATTAAGGTCTTTCTATTTCAATCCCAGCATTTAGAGACAGATATAAGGAATTGATTTACTCATTTTATTGAATTTGTTACACATGGGGAGTGGCTCAGAAGGCGCTTGAGGAGACATGAGTTGAAAGTCTGATTGAGTGTTCCTGAAAGTGGTCTTTTAACAGTTTTCCAAGAGCTAAGCAAGTATATCTCTTTGATACTCTGTGCTGTTAAGTACTCATTTTACATTTTTGAATCACAGAAACAAAAACAAACAAACAAAAAAACCCATTGCCCTCAAGTGGATCCTGACTCATAGAGACGCTAAAGGACAGAGTAGAACTGCCCCCAGAGAGTTTCTAAGTAGCAGTTGGTAGATTTGTACTACTGGCCTTTTGGTCAGCAGCTGAGCTCTTAACCACTGCGCCACCAGGGCTCCTTTAATCACAGGTCTGGATCAAAACACTGATTAGAAAAGATTCCATAAGACATAAGCCACCCTCTCATCTGTCATGCTGGTAACTCTGACTTGAAGTTCAGGGAGTGAGAAGTGGACTGATCTTCGAGTCTTTGTTTTGCATCTTTCTGCACAGGTAGACAGCAATAGGAGCCTGGGCTTTAGCAATAATAAGGGCAATGTAAATATATGCACATAATTAAGGCTAAATTCTGTAGTAAGGAAAAGTCTAATTATTTTCAGAAGCACATGTATCAAATCTTCTACCCAAGTGCTGAAAGCAAATCCAATTATCGGGCTATAATTGTTAAACATCATTTGATAAACATGAGAATGGTGTCTATGACTACGTGATTAAAAACAAGCAAGCTTTGCTCTCAGCTGTTTCAATTTTTAGATTTTCAGACAAATGAATTCTTTCCGCAATTCTTTCTAAAATGACTTTAGAGAAGGTGCCATGGACTTGTATTAAAGGACTGCTGGAGATATGTGATTCGTATGGTCGTGCATACATTCAAACTACACATTACGGAGTCGAATCTGCTTACACTGAGTTAATTTAAATGAACATGACAACAACTTCTGGAGAAGATGTCAGCTAAATTACATGTTTACAAACTCCTCTGCCTGTTCTCTTTAACCCACAAAAACAATACCCTCAGAAATTAACAAGAAGAGCAAAGAGTAGAGTGAGGTTTAGGTTGAAATCAAAGACTCACCCTCAAGCTGGAAGCATCAGAGCAAGATGTTTGATAGTGAAATGTAGGTATTCTGGACACACGAGTGATGATTGCACCTGGGGAAGCATGAGGGTTGGGGGCTAGGGGACATTAAATGAAAGATGTTATAAAGAACCCAATGGGATCTCCTAGCTAGGAGGAGCATGTGGGAGGGCCATAGGATGGGGAGAGGGCACCCCATGTGTTGATTTTCCCTTTGCAGGTCACAGCTGGGGCAATGGAAACCAAAGAAATCAAATCTGTTGTCGTCCAGTGGATTCGGACTCATAGTGACCCTATAGCACAGAGTAGAACTGCCCCATAGGGTTTCCAAGGAGCGGCTAGTGGATTTGAACTGCTTACCTTTTGGTTAGCAGCCTGAGCTCTTAACCACTGTGCCACCAAGGCTCCAAGGCAATAGAAGAAGAACACAAATTCAAGTAAATGATACCTTTTTCCCCCTCTGACTTGGCTTCCAAATGTAGAAGGATCAGGTTTACAGCACACCTTTACAGCTTCAAATCAAAGGTGACCAAAGATAGAATACACACTGACCCCCAAATTAAATGCCCACCAGTTTGGGGGCATGTTTTCAATTCGTTTCATCACGACTAGCTCCCCAGCTCAGAAACAGGTGGGCAAACTCAAATGGGAGGGTCTACTCTCGGGAGAGGTGCCCTGCTGGCCCAGTGGTTGAGCGCTCAGCTGCTAAATGAAAGATCAGTGATTCAAACCCATCAGCCGCTCCTTGGGAGAAAAGACCTGGCAATCTGCTCCTGTAAGGATTTCAGCCGAGGAAACCTTATGGGGGCAGTTCTATTCCATCATATAGGGTCATTATGAGTCGGAATTGACTCAACGGCACACAACAACTTTCCATGGAATAGGCCCACTCCCCTCACCTGTCACCTGGAGAGCTGAGCAAAGCCCTTGACTGCTCCTAGTATCAGTTCTCCTCTGCTTTTGAGTCCCTTTCTGCAGTAACCGGCATGCACACTAGTCAAGCATAAAGGATTCAAACACCAGAACCAGGATTGTTTCTCACTGAGCCTCCTACAGCTAGGTTCACTGGTCTGAGAACTGGCCGAGGGACTTCACAGATCAAAATATAGTCATCCTTCTCCTGTGTTCTCAAGAGATGTAATTGTGACCAAACGGGGAAGGACCACAAGAGCAGCGGTGAGTTCTAAAGCCGAAAAGCAGGCCAACAGAGGTGATGGCGTTTGTAAAGAGGGAGCAGTCCTGTCAAGATCAACTAACTGTCCTCGGTTTGCGAACTTCTCTCTTAATGGCTACTGGAAGAGAATCCTTCAGTGTTTTGGGACCTGTGGCTCTTTAAATGGTCCGCATCCACGGATTGATTTTTGGCTCTGTGGAAGGGTTTGTGGAAGGGAAATGGTCTGTTTGGAATGAGCCACATGCCCACTCTGACCACTCTCTTTCCCCACACAGTGGCCTCCATGGACTCTGGCAATACGTCCCACGAATCAACACAGCTTGTTCCAGAGGGATGTGCTGGTGGCGGCAGAGCGCTCTGGACTCCTCTCCTCAGTGAGTTCTTCCGCCTTCACCTGCAGCTGCCGGCAGGAGAGCCACCTCCTGGAGCTCCAGCTGGCTTTGATGCAGCTTTCAACAGATCGAAGTGGCAGTCAGGTATGCTGAACACAATCACAGAACTGCCCTATACTGACCCAACAACCAATTTACTGAAGAATACAGAGGAGAGAGGAACATTAGACTCCATCAGGAAGTGCAGTCAGCAAAATCCAGATTGTGGGAAACTCTATGGGACAAACAACTCAGTTTCTTCATCAGTAAATTTCAAGGGAAAAAGAAGAAAACGAAAAAGGGTGAACTTATTGGTTAAAAGAGAACTAAAAGACATATCAACCTCTGGCAACGTGTGGTCCTATTTTTATTGGTATCTTGATTCAAACAAAAATGCTTGAAAAATTTATGACATAAGACAACTGAAAATGTGAACATTGGATATTTGATGGTTATAAGAAAATAATGTTAATTTTGAAGGTAAAATAGTATCGTTGTGATATTTGTAAGTCCTCATCTTCAAAAAGATAACATCTTTATCTTACAAGTAGAACTTCAGTTAATTCTGAGAAAATCCCAGAAGTAAAGTTTCCCACGTCCAAGCTGTGTCCCAGCCCTAGATGCTTTTCCAATCCCTGCGGGCCACGGTGCAGCTGGACAGAAAACATACGTCATCAATATCCAGTCCTCCAGATCAAGAGCTCAGAGGAAGGTCCAAAAGGTGCTCCGTGAAAATAAAAACATAGGCGAAGATATACCAGGGTGGACAGGGGGAACCACGACAACAAAGAAGCAACTATGTACAGTGGCCCAGCTGGAGTGGATGAATGAGGGGCGAGAAGATGGAATACATAGTATGAACCAGCTCATAGGATGAAAAAAAAGACTGATGACTCAGGCTTCTGAGAGGATGGAAATCAGGGGAGCCCCATTACGGGGTCAAGAGGGGAGTGAAGAACAGTTGCTCTCAGACTTCTGCAGCTGCCGACTGAAGCAGTTCTGCCTGCTCTCCTTCCATATCCACACACTCTGAGCTCCAGGTCCAGCACAGTGTCAGCTTGCTCTGACTTTGATGGTTCCTGTCCTTGGCTAGGTCTCCTGGGCACCTTGATTGACATCTTGCAGGAGGTGAAGTTACCCAAAGAAATCGAGGAAATGCAGGCTGTGTTGGGGCTGGGACCAGAATTCTAGTAGAAACACCTTGGAATAAATCCCTAAGTAAACACCCAAAGAAGAAACAACGAAATGCCCGCAACTCTTTGAGCACGCTGGAATTCTCCCCCTAAAGAAAACAAGCACAAACAAAACTAAGCTTAGAACAAAAAAGGAAATACAAACGCAATAGCTTTATGTAGAAACCAACTGTAATGAGAAAAATAAGCCTACAAATTTTAGAATATACTCACAACTCTACTCAGGGGGATCTAAGTGGGAAATAATGCATTTATAATGATAAAAGGAGAGATCAATGAGCCAAGAAACCTAACAACGGTACAATTGATACACACACACAAAATCTGATTTTTTTAAAAAAATTTTTATTTTACTTTGATGAAGGTTTACAGAACAAATAGTTTCTATTTAAACAGTTAGTACACATATTGTTTTATGACAATGGTTAATGACCCCACGACATGTCAGCACTGTCCCTTCTAAATCTGATTCTTTGGGACAAAACAAGAAATGAAAAACAGAGATGACCAAAGAAGCGAAGGAAATTTGGAAACCAAAGAAAATGCTCTGTAGACCTCTAAACTTAAATCTGGACAAAATATAAAAGATTTTCAAGAATACACATTACCAAGACTGATTTAAGTAGAAATAGAAAACCCAAATAAGCCAAAATGCATAAAAGAAATACAATATATCATAAAAGAGCTACTACCTTCATTCCAGAAAAACATGCCCAGCCCAGATGATTTAGCAGGTGAATTTTTTCAAATCTTCCAAGAATAAATAAATCCTTTATAAGCTTTTTCAGAGAGAAAAAGATAATTTTTCATTTATTTTTTATAAATTCAACAAAATACTGAACCCTAAACCTTAATAGAGGCAGTACCCAAAGGAAAACTACAGACAATTTCATATGAAGTGAAAGTCCCTAATAAAATATTTTAAAAGAAGTTGGCGGTAAATGGATGAGTTATTCCAAGAAAACAAGACTCTATCACTATTATAAATTAAATTAATAAAATTTACCTTAAAAAGCCGTAAGTTCATTCCAATTGCTACTAAAGTAGCATTTGATTAAATTCTATATCTATGCCATATTAAAAAGAAATGACACTTTTTGAGATGATAAAAGATGATAAAATCAGTGATGTTGTTATTAGGTGCCCGTCGAGTCTGTTCTGACTCATAGCGACCCTGTGTACAACAGAACGAAATACTGCCCGGTCCTGCGCCATCTTCACAATTGTTGTCATGCTTGAGCCTGTTGTTGCAACCCCTGTGTCAATCCACTTCCTTGAGAGTCTGCCTCTTTTTCATTGACCCTTTACCTTACCAAGCCTGATGTCCTTCTCCAGGGTCTGGACCCTCCCGAAAACAGGTCCAAAGTACATAGCAGATGATAAAAACTGCATATGTGATTTGAAAGCTGGCATCATGCACTAAGAAGCCCTTGTGATGCAGTGGTTAAAGCACCCAGCTACTAACCTAAAGGTCAACAGTTGGAACCCACCAGCCACTCTGCTGGGAGAAAGATGTGGCAGTCTGCTTCCATGAAGATTTACAGCCTTGGAAACGCCGTGAGGCAGTTCTACTCTGTCCTTTAGGGTTGCTATGAGTTAGAATTGACTAGATGGCAGTGGGCTTTTGGGATCATGCACTATGATCAAGTACTAGCAGTATTCCCATAAAGCCAGAAATAAAGACAGTAACTAAGGCAATTAGACGAAAGATCAGATTAAGAAATGACGATATCAGAAAACAGTAGGTTTGTTTTTCTGTATTTGTAGGGTGTATGGAAAGTGAGAAATCAACTGACAAACATCAGTAAGGCATTTCAGTAAGACCGGGAGTTAGAAAAATAATTTTAAAATGTCAACAGCCTTCCTATATACATGTAGTCAGCTATAGAACATTATGTAAAAAATAATCATGATGAGAAATAACTATAAACTATGTAACGATATAATTATAAATGGGAAGAAAATATTCCTTTTATAATAGTCATTAAAAAAACCTTGAGAATTTCAGAATATTTTGAAATACAATTATATAATACATTTCTGGCAGCAGCAACTAAGCTCTGCTTCAAAACATTTAATATAATGCAAATGAAAATATCAGTTGGATTTTTTTTTTTTAATTTGATGAAGCAATTCTCAATTTCACCTTGAAAATAATCATGCAAGAATAACCAGGCTATTTCTAAAAAGAAGAGCAATGGTTAGTAGATGGGAATCTGGGTATATATACAATATATTTTATAGCTATTTAAAACATACATGTTATTTAAAACATATGTAGTATTTAAAACAGTGTGGTGCCACCATAGAATGGTATACTGATTTCTAGACATGGTTTCATTAATCTATCAGTGTGACTAGAGAGGTTTGGCATAAACGTATCCATTCAAGTTAGTGAGAAAATTAGATTATTTAATAAACACTACTGGTACAACTGACTAGATTTTTTTTTTTTTTAAGCTAGAAGCCTACGACATTCATTATAACAAAATAAAATGACAAGAGAGCAAAGATTTAGGCTTAAAAAAAAAAAAAAAAAAAACCTTGCACTAGAAAAGAATTTTTAAAATAAACATAGACGTATGAAACCATAAACAAAAAACATTGATATTTAAAACATATTAATACTTTAAACTTTTCTAATGTGTGGTGTAGTGGTTAAGAGCTACAGCTGCTGAACAAAAGGTCCACCAGGTGCTCCTTGGAAACCCTATGGGGCAGCTCTCCTCTATCCTTTAGGGTCACTATGAGTTGGAATCGACTTTGTGGCAACCGGTTTTAATGCAACAGAAAGGCAACGATTATAATAATATTTTGGACACATATGACAAAGCATGGCAGCTGTAATAAACAAAGAGCTTTTACAAATTGATAACTAAAGAATGAACATCCAGACATAAAAAGATATAAAAGGCTATGAAAAGATAATTCACAAAAGGGGATCTACAAATGGACTACAAACACTTGATAAAAGTTGTTACGTTGCATTCGAAATCATTTAAAAAAAAATAAAGTATTATATTCTGCTCATTTGATTGCCAAAAACTCAAAACATTGACAGACTCAAGTGTAAGTGAGGGTTGAGAGAACCGCACAGAGCCTTGCACCGTTGGAGGGGAGGATACTGTTTCACCTCTCTCAAGGAAGCAGTCCCTGGATGGTACAAACGGTCAATGAACTCAGCTGCTAACCAAAAGCTTGCAGGTTTGAGTACACCCAGAGCTACCTCAGAAGAAAGACCCGGCAATCTACTTCCAAGAAATCAGCCACCGAAAACCCTATGGAGCACGGTTCTGCTCTGACACACACCGGGTCACCATGAGCTGGAATTAACTCAACGACTGTTATTTTATTTACTTATTTTTTTCCTGAAGAGAAGTTTGGCAGCATGAATTAAAATTTTAAAGCCACATGTCATTTGTCCTAGAGCTCAGATTTGTAATGACATATCTTAAGGACAGTGCATAAGCGTGCCAAAATATCTGGGTATGTTCATAGCAGTATTATTGCTCATAACAGCAAGAAATTACAAAATCTAGTAACTCAACCATGGTATACAGAGCAAGTAGGATACTGTGCAACCATTAAAAATAATGCTGTAGATATACAACTGTTTACTTAAAAGCTATCTCTGATACATATTGAAAACAAAAAGCATATTAATGAACAGTGTGTATAGAATGTATCCGAGTCTGCACACTCACTGTGCTACCCACGTCTGCCTAATCTACTCATCTATCCGACTATCTGGAGAATGTCAGTGGCAGGAAACTCTGCTTTTCTCTGAATTTCGAGATTTCATGTGAATTTTATCTTTCTTGCACTCATATTTTTCTCTAGTCGGCTTGCTTTCCCATTCTCTCTCTTTAATTCCTCTCCCTCCCTTTCTCCCTTCCTCCCTCCCTCCGTCTCTCTGTCTCTCTTTTGCTGTTAGTATGTGTCAAATTTAGTTAGGAAAATAAACTATCATTTTGGAAGACACGAATCAGACAATGGTTTTTAAGGATAGTCAAGACGTTCTAAGTCAAAATCCTTATAAGTGTATGTGGCTATATATACGCCTATGTATTCGAAACAGTATGTGGGAATCTCAGCTATTAGCCAAGAGTGTTGAATCGATACACATTTAAAAGCCGTGTGATGTTGGAGGATTCAGTCTCCTCAGATAATCACGCTTTTGCCGTGCTCTATTGTACAACTTGTCTCTTTAATGATATTTTCAAATTGCCCCATCAAGCCTTGATGAAATATTGCTACTGAGGGCGGTTAACTATATCCTGTTATTCCCACGGCAGCAAGCTTTGTTATCATAAAATTAAGATTAAGAATTTAAATCTAAAGTTCAGTAATTTGCAGTGAGGTTTCCAACTTTTAATTCCAGCCCTCTCCGTTAGAAAACCCTGGGCCTTTCCGAGTGGTATAACTCTGCATTTTGGGGAAGGTAGCCCAGACTCTTCCCTTTGGTGAGGACTTTCCACAACTTCCCTGTGGCCCAGGGCAGTAGTTGTCGCTCTTGCGGGCATTGGAATGTCCAGGAGGGCTGTTAGAACACAGATTGTTTGGCAATACCCCCCAGTTTGTGATTCAGAAGGTCTCGGTGGGTACAAGGAGCCTGGTGGTGTGAGTGGTTTGCGATGGGCTGCTAACCTAAAGGTTGGCTGTTCGAACCTCTCCA
This sequence comes from Trichechus manatus latirostris, assembly GCF_000243295.1. NCBI lineage: Eukaryota > Metazoa > Chordata > Mammalia > Sirenia > Trichechidae > Trichechus > Trichechus manatus. The sequence continues at coordinate 6,590,228 of NW_004443938.1, read as the reverse complement.
GCCGCTCTGCAGGAGAAAGACCTGTTGATCTACTTTCATAAAGAGGACAGCCAAGGAAACCCTATGCGGAAGTTCTACTCTGCACACACGGGGTCGCTATGAGTCGGAATCAGCTCAATGGCACCCAACAACAACAACAGGATGGGTTCAAGGAGGCTGGGTGGCGAAAGTGGTTTGTGATCAGCTTCTACCCTGTAGGTTGGTGATTTGAACCCACCCAGTGGCACTGTGAAAGAAAGGCCTGGCAATCTGCTTCCATAAAGATTACAGCCAAGAAAGCCCTACAGGGTTGCCCTGAGTTGGAATTGACTCGACAGCAACAAACAACAACAGCGGGGTGGGAGAATCTGCATTGCCAACGTACCTCCATTCGATGCTGCCAGTTCTTCCTGGACCACAGCGTGAGAACTAGCATATTTACAAATAAGTAACCTGAGCTTATTTACACATCTTTGTTTCCTACCTTTTTATCTTGTAAGCCTACAAAAAAACAAAACAATAACAAAAAACACACAAATCCATTGCCACTGAGTTGATTCTGACTCATGGTGACTCCATGTGTTACAGAGTAGACTGAGCTCCCTAGGGTTTTTGCACCAACCAGGGACCTGTTGTTGTGAGGTGCCCTCAAGTCGGTTCCGACTCACAGTGACCCTATGTACAACAGAACAAAACACTGCCTGGTCCTGTGTCATCCTCACAATCGTTATGATGGAGCCCATTGTTGCAACCACTGTGTCAATCCATCTCTTTGAGGGCCTTCCTCTTTCACTGACCCTCTAATTTACCAAGCATGACGTCCTTCTCCGGGTACTGATCCCTTCCAGGGACCTAGCCCACCTGTAAACCTACAGATGGTGTTTTCTAGGATGTACTAACAGGGCTGAACTATTAAGCAGAGGAAGTTCTTAGAAGGAGGGCATGGGAGTTCATCTGGTCATACTTTCACAGAGTTCTGAAAATAAATAGCAGCAGTAAAGGGACACTACTTAAAGGAAATCATGACAGGACCAAGGAAAATGAGACAGCAGGTCTAAAAGGAATTTGCTACACTCTACCACTTTATTCCCTTCCCGCTGGGTTTTTGTGCGAATTTGCATTGTGGTGGGACTCTGGAGTGTGTGTTTGTGGATACTTATCTCACTCAGTTGACATGGGAGCAGTAAAAGCAAGTGTTGACAGGCAGAAGGAGGAGGAAAGACAAATATTTTTAAAAGGAGCTGGGCCAAAGACCAATCAAGGAAAGTATTTTCTGCAAGGACTAGCTAATGACCCCGAGGAGTGAGCTCCAGAATTACATCACCTCTTATCCCTAAATTTGTGAGGATGCTAAGGGAGCTGGGGTGCTTAAACCTCCTATAAAATATGCTTGATAGAGATGCTTCCTTCACCCTCCTTTATGTCTGACAACAGTCCATTAAAAGAATTATAGATCTTTACTAAGTGACGAGACTGTTCATCATGAAGGACATTCCCGTTTAAAACAGTAAGCTTTTGAGTTCTGTTTACTCCAGCCATTTAATTTTATTCTTTTCTCACTGAATTTTACTTTTTTTTCAAGAACATTTCAAGTTCTCATGCAGAATTCTTGTCTATTGTGTTGAGGAGTCAAAGGGGAAGAGGAGATTTTGCTTCAACAAAAGGATTGTATTGTTAGAAGTCAGCGTGTCTTCTTAATCTGAAATGAGCTGACCTGGGAGGTGTAAGCTCCCTGTTCCTGGAGGTTTCCGAGCAGAGGTTGAACAACAGTAAGAACAAGAAGAACAGCAACAGTTTACACTGTTTCTGTGAAAAGGATTCTAGTGTCAGCAGGTGGTTTCCAAGGATGATCTCATGATTCATTGATCCCGTCATTTCTGTCTTTGATCATGTTCCTTAGTTGATAGAACAACCTCTGACATGAAAACGTAACAAGCATTTACAGTAAAAAATGGTACTGTTTTCATGTTCGTGAACTGACTGCCTCCGTCCCCTCCCCTTCCCTGTTGCTCACATCATTTGTTCTACTGGAAGTATTGGCAGTAGCATATGGCCTGAAATAACTTCAGAGGCAAGAGAACAAGATTGAGCTTTCAGTACCTGAGATTTATGCATCAAAAATGTCGAAACTCCCAAAACATGCTTTATGAGAGGTAAAATGGAAGACACAGTCCCTCTGCTCTGGTGGCAAACAGACCAGATGTCTGAGAGATTTACTCCTCAGGCCCCCCTGATACACTGCCAGCCTCTGAACTCAGAAACCGGAGCGATTGCTTCAGGGGTGCAGCATGGGCTGACCCAGCCACCACTGTTACAACATCACTTAGTCATTACAGGGGGAGTCCCAGGCTAGCAGACTGTAGTAAAATACAAAATAAATAAAAAATCAGGAAAAAAGGATCCAAGTTATACATGTTCTCTTAGTTACTCAACAATCAAGCATCTTGTCAAGTAACAGGAATGGAAAACAGCTAAGTTCTGACAGCTGTGTAGTCAGTATTGATGTTGAAAGGTGTTGTGTGCATTGCTCCTCAGGGCCACAATCAGGTTGTTGTATTCAATTTTCAGGGAGACTACAGGTATAATAGGAAGAAAGGCTTGGCGATCGATCTACTTCCACAAATCAGACAGTGAAAGCCCTATGGACCACAGTGGTTCTATCCATAACCCACCCAGGTATGGCACAGGATCGGGCAGCATTTTGTTCCGTTGTGCACGGGGTCATCCTGAGTTGGGGCCCACTGGAAAACAGCTAACGACAACTATAGGGGTAGAAATAGCACCAGAATAGTTTTCAGGTTTTGAGTTATCAGTGATATTAATTTGGTTACCCGCCTCCTCTTCCGCTTTTATTTTCTCTATTTTTTGAAAAACTTGGGTTTAGCCACGTTACTTTCTGATACCTTGTTTCTTATTACCTAGTCAAGGTATATTAAACATTGTCAGTTTATACTGAGTTATGATTATGTTGACCACTTAACGTAGCTTGTTGTGTTAAATTTGCCGACCCACATGTATCTGTGGAACGTGAGATCGGCTCTGCAGAAAAGGTGCAATTCACTTTCACATCTTCTTTCCCAGGGCTTAGCGCTTTCCTCTCGGAGAGAAGTGGGAGCTGTAACCTTGCACATTGATTTTTATCCTCAGGCCTTTCACAGAGCAGAATGTCTTCGTTTTGAGCTGATTAATAACATTTTTTGTTTCTGGGCATCAACTGCCCTAACACACAAGGACACCGCTATTTGTCAAGCAAGATCCCACTATATTTTATGTTCAGATAAAAATTACCATTTTCTAAAAGCGCTTGCTGTGAAGTTATGCTCTACTCCAGAAACGAGGCTAAATCAATATCTTTGTCACATGCTGCCAAAGGCAGTTTCTACGGGAGAACCCTCAAGGGGAGATTCTGGGCTATCTCTGACATTCATTTTTTTTTTTTTTCTGTTATGACAATGAAGAAGTCCCTGGTTTCGGCACACTCACTTAACTTTGGGTTCAAATATCTGCAAGTGATAGTTTTTCCATTTTCTTCTTTGTTGCTTGCCGCCATTACTCATGTAGTCTAATGTAATGTTTTCATTCCAATTATTATTGGATACCAATTAAGAGATTCTTGTGGTTAATGACGTCAATCAAAACAGCAACTCTTTTTAAGAGTGTCCTCTGGGTAAATCTTTATAATTTTATTGCTCAAGTAAATTTAGGCCTTCTTATGGGTATTAGGAAAAAATCTGATATGATCTTTCTTTAGAGAGTTATAATATTGCTGAAGAGACAAAAATAAAACACACTGAAGCTAAGCAAGAACACTAAATTTAAACAGAAATGCACAATAGTGGTGGTGTATGATTAATGCTTAATTGAATGGCCTAAAGTGGTATGTGTGATCTTTCAGAGATACCTGACAACCAAATAATTGAATAATAGTTCTACAGAGTAGGGCCAGGTGTTTAAATGGGTAGCTGATGTGTTCTGGTGCACAAAAGGAAGAAGAAAGAGCACATTATTCATGATGGACCAAGAAGTCTTTAGGGAGGATGATCTGGATCTTCAGCTCGATTTTTAAAGATGGATTAGATTTAGAAGTTCCTGGGTGCTACAAACAGTGAACACGCTGGGCTGCTAACCGAAAGGTTGGAGGTTTGAGTCCACCCAGAGGCCCCTCAGAAGAAAGGCCTGATGATCTACTTCCAAAAAATCATCCATTGAAAATCAAATGGAGCACAGCTCTATTCTGACGCACATAAGGTTGCCATGAGTCAGAGCAGATTCAAGGGCAATTGGTTTTTAAGATTTGGGAGGGTGGAGAGGAGGCTTAAAACTATCTGAAGGCAAAGGCAGAGAGAAGAAGGTGAAAGAAGGGCTCAGAGAGCAGTTTGGTTGAAAGGACTGGTACCTGAGGAAGAGCACTGGAAAGGCAGGTATCAACTAAGATAATGATTTGTGAGTCATCTACAAAGAAGTGACAGCAAAGTTGTAGACATGAATTAGATCAACAAAGAAGAGGATGTAAAGAAATGAGAGCTGAGGTCTGAAGCTTGAGAGGAAGAGGAGAAAGAATCAGTGAAGGAGAAAGAGGACACCTGTATATTCAAGGATGAAGAGCTCAAGGCTGAAAGGGATAGCAACTAGACGGAAAATTGGCAATGGTTTGCCCCAAACACTATAAAAATCGATACTTTTCATTAACAAAGTGGCTTGGAATTTGATTTGATCTTATTTGCAGTCAGTATTACTTTTAAAAGGATATTTATGCTCCTTAGTTCAGGCATAGAGACTAGCATTAATCAAAGATATTAGCTCATTTTAATTTTTCTTTGCTACATTTATGCTTGAGCCAGCAGCCCATTTTGGGATATATCTATCTATATAAAAATCTATGTATTGAGAGAATGAGAGAGGGATGTTGTAAGCTTTAAAAAAAAGTCCTTTTGGCAATTAAGTGGATGGTTGATTCCTTTAATATTCTAAGAGCAAACACGCTATCATTATGAATCACTATAGTTGATGAGTCTAATTCTTTTTAGTGCCATTACAGCAGATGCTCACATTTCAATCCACCCCAGACAGATCAATCTTCTCCATCTTCTCATACATATTCCAACATCTATACTAGAGCTTTAGCATGCTGTACTGGCATGAGGCAGCTGAATCACTTCTTTGACAACCTAGTAAAGCAACCACCTGGAAAACCAGAATAAACAATTCCAGAATCCCTCTTCCTTGCAAAAATGGCAATGACCACCTACTACCTGTGCACCTGAAGTTTTGAATCTAAATGGAGTACGCTTGAATAATCATGGCTTTCTGGAGGCGATTCATCTTTAGAAGCGGAATTGAGATCTTAGCTCTAGTCTCTTTATACAGCATTAAAATTAAAATAGCAATAGTACCAATGAAAATTGTGGGGGGTTTTCCAATGGTATCAGTGACACAATGCCTGAGAAAGATGTGGCAATCTGCTTCTGTAAGGATTTGCACCCTGGAAACCTTATGGGGCAGTTCTACTCTGTCTTAGAGGGTCACTATGAGTAGGAATCAACCGGACATAATGAGCTCAAATACACTAATAATCATGAAGGTGGTGCAGGACCAGGCAATGTTTCATTCTGTTGCACATAAGGTAGCCAGGAGTCACAGCCTACCCAACAACAACTAACAACAGCACTCAAAATCAAAACCCAAACCTGTTGCTTTCGAGTTGGTTCTAACTCATAGCTACCCTACAGAACAGGGTAGAACTGCCCCGTAGGGTTTCCAAGGCTGTAATCTCTATGGAAGCAGACTGCCGCATCATTCTCCTGTGTAACCAAACCACCAACTTTTCAGTTAGCACACAGCACTTGACCACTGTGCCACCATGGCTCCTTACAACACCACTACCAACCAAAAATGTCTTTCTGATATACGTAATTCAGAATGGCTATATTGTGTGGACATGGAGGAAACCACAACACACATCTACACACCACTAAACACATAAGTGTCACACACACATCCCTCTTGGGCTTTCTTGGCCTCTGTCCTGCTCCGGCCAGTGTTACAAAGCTCTTTAGCTCCATTAATACTTGCCCAGAGGCAACCACTCCACCAACAAGCCTTCTGCCTGAAGGCACTCAGCTCTCTCACTGCATGGACTGGGAGGTTCACTGTGCTGTCTCTGACGGACTCCTGGTTCTGCTGCCTCTGCTGCCACCATTTCCCTACCTCTGCTTCTCGCTGTCTTTCTCCATCTCTGGGGTTACGGCTCTCCCTCTCTCTCTCTCTGTCTCCTAGGTCTAGGAGGTTCCCAGCACAGGGATCCTGGGTCCAAAGGACACCCTCCACTCCTAGCTCTTCTTTTTTGGAGGTAGTGAGGTCCCCCAGTCTGCCTCTGGGATGCTCATTTTAAGTCCAGAGGGATGGATAAACTGACCAGTCCCCTTGTTAGGGTTCCATACTCCTTATTTGCATTAGCAGCAAGCTGCCCAATCCCCTTGGTGGGCCACAGCACCTTATTTTCATAGTTCAACCCAAACATTGTATGGAAGTCACAAAGATTATGGCTGTTGTTAGGTGTTGTTGAGTCATTTCCAACTCATAGTGACCCTGTGGACAGCAGAACGAAACAGTGCCCGATCCTGTGCCATCCTCATGATCGTTATTATGCTTGAGCCCATTGTTGCAGTCACTGTGTAAATCAATTTTGTTGAAGGTCTTCCTCTTATTTGCTGACCCTCTACTATTCTAAGCATGATGTCCTTCTCCAGGGAGTGATCCCTCCTAATGACATGTCCAAAGTATGTGAGACAAAATCTCACCGTGCTTGCTTCTAAGGAAAATTCTGGTTGCATGTCTTCCAAGATAGATTTGTTCATTCTTTTGGCTAGAAGGGCCATATGAAGTAATTCACTGCACCACAGGCCATGCCCTGGCTCTTCTAGCCACTGGCACTTTCATACTTAAAAGATTAGCTTCCCCCTCTCAATCATTTTACCAGTCCAAAACAGTCATGAACAGTCAGTAGGACAAAAGAGTCCTCAGGATCAGGTTACTCATGTAGCAGCCATCCAGGTCTACTTCAAGTATCTCTTTGATCTGGTCAGCTTTTTCGAATGTCGTCTTGGCTTCACCCTCTCTGGCCTCTGATAGAATTTAGCTGATAGATTATTCCCTTGCTTTGAGTCTCTCTAGAGGTACTGGAATAATGTTAGATTTCTCCCACTGTATAAACCATTTATTCATTCCTTTACCTTCAGCTATTATTTCTTCTTTCTTCCATTTGTCATTAATTTTTACACAAACTTTTCCATCTTGGGTGAGGACATCAGGTTCAGCTGTTGTGCCTGTCCAGATTGGTGGACCAGTCTAGCAAGTGTTTCTCCATCGGTCCATTCTCATTCATGTTGGGAAGGGTTGCATAGGTACAACAATAGTGGGCTGTCTCAACCACTAGAAAATACCATAGAATTCGCTGTCAATCCCAATTTTGTCAGAAAAGGGGAAGGTACAATCCATCCCACCAGGCCCTTGGGAATTCTGGTATACAGATTCAGGAGTATAATTATAGTCTCTTGCTTAGGGATCTCCGCTGCTTCCAGTACCTGCAGCTGCATCCTTGGTCCTGGGACTACAGCATTTGGCGGGAAAAAAGAAATTTTAGGTTTTGTGGGGAAGAAGTGCACAGTGCCACTTGTGTCTCCCCCAACCCTTCTTTACTAGATCCCCCAGAGGAGCATAGTAGAAATCTATCCAGTGGTGATCCTCTTTGACCCCCTCATGTTGAATTTGAGCACACACTTATAAGGGTGCGAGAGCCAGCCCTTCATGCGTTTATCTCCCCCTATTTTAGATAACAAATTGCCTATTCCAATTCGCTATCAAACCATTACTCTGAGGGTGGTATGTAACATGGTATGTATATTTAATACGATATTTCTTGGCCTGTTTCAGTACCCTGTGGTCTGTAAAGTGTGTTCCTTGATCTGATGAAATATAACTTTGTGGCCCAACTTGGTACACTATCTTTTGTTCAATCCCTTAACAGTGTTTTTTTGGCATTTTCATTTGTTATGGGATATGCAAAGCCTGGTCCAGAGTAAGGATCTATTCCTATGAGGACCCATTTGTAACCACCTGGTGCCACCTTATTAGCATTTTGTGCCTCAGAGGTGCAAGAGAGATGCATCTAGATTCAGCCCATCTCTGCATTGTCGCAGCATCCCCATGCCTGCTCATTTCAGGGACCCAGTTGGCCACCTCAAGTGAGCACACCTACAGGTCCACTTGCTGATTCCAATCATCTTCTGATGCAGGTTCTTCTGATGGGCATTGTCAAGTCCTACTCTAATGCTCCCTCCAAATTCCCAAAGTGCTTTCTATAGGTCCATGCCCCACACAGGTGCCCCTTTGATAGTTCAATTTTCCATCCCCTATTTGCCTGACCATATAGCCAGGCTGTTGTCCACCACTCATAAATCGGTAAAATCCAAACATATGAGCTCTCACCATTGCCAAATTCTTCCATCACAGCTATGAAGACAGCATGTAGTTCAGCCCACTGAGCTGACCAGTTCTTACCTTCTTCAATCAGGGTCTTTGCATCTGCTGGCTTTAATGCAGCATCTTTAGACATCAAATGTGGTCCATGTACCCTTGAATTGCCATCTGTGAACCAATCAGCCTTCTACGGGTCAGTAGAAAGTTGTTCATAGGGCACTGTCCATGTAGCAATGGCCTCTGGCAGATTCTCAAGTGGCTCCAGGGTAGGAACTATGGAAAAAGAGGCTATCCGCTCATGCATATGGTGGATGCCTGCCTGCATTCCCCTAGTAGCTTGTTCTTATATAAAACGTTTCCATTTTGTTGTGGAGCTATTTTGGGCACCGCCTTCCTTATCAGAGTGTTTCTCTAACATCACCCAAGACATTATGGGTATTTCAGGTCTCATGATGATTTTATGTCTTTTTGTCATTGAGGCAGTCTCAATTAATGCTCAATAGCAGGTGAGTAACTGTCTTTCAAATGGCATGTATCATGCAGCATATAAATACTTTCTAGTTCAGAATCCCAAAAGTTGCTGTAGGGTGGTGTTCTGAGGTTTTTGCTGTAAGCACCAGTCTGCATAAGTACGTGTGACAGACACCTCCAAAATCATGTCTGAATGTGGATCATAAAGATGTAAAGGCAGGGAGAGTAAGACTGCTTTCTGTAATTCAGACGTGGCCTATTGTTGCTCTGGCCCCCATTCGAACACAGGTTTCTTCCTAGTGGTTTTATGGGTGGGAGCCAGTAATATTCCCAGATGTGAAATATGTGTTGTCCAAAATCCAAATAGACTGACCAAATATTGGGCTTCCTGCTTAGCCTTGGGGGTATGTAGTGACAGTGACTTATTCTTGGTTGCCTGAGAATGTCATGGGTATCGCTTGCCCAAGTTATTCTGGAAAATTTCACCATTTGGGCAAGGCCCTGGATTTCTGCTAGATTTATCAACCAGCCTCACTTGGTCATGTGGGCCACCACTGTTTTTGAATCAGCCTTAGCTTATTCTTCAATGTTTGATATTAACACAATATCATTAATGAAATGTATCATTACACTTGCAATCTGCACCAAGTCCAAGTATCTTCTAACCAAACTATGACAGTAAGCTGGTGAATTTAAGTAACACTGTGACAATACAGTGAAAATAAAGTGGAATCCCTCCCACATGAAAGCAAACTGCAGCTGACTCCTTTCTGAGATTGGGAAAGAGAAAAAGGCTTTGCAAGATCAGTCACTGAGTACCAGTCTCCTTTAGCCTGCTATATTTTCTTCACTGTTGATACCATGTCTGGAACAGCTGAAGCCACAGGTGGCACTACTTTATTTAGGCCTTGATAGTCTACGGTCTCCATAAGTCACTTGCCTTTTTCACAGACCAAAAAGGGCTGTTACACAGAGAATTTGTTGGCACCAACACTCCAGACCTTAGCATGTTTTTGATCAAAGCAGTAATCTCCATTTGTCCACCAGGTATCCTACACTGTTTCAAATTAACTACCTGAGTGGTTTCAGGCAATTCTATTGGTTCTCATTTAGCATGTCCAATCAAGATTGGCCTAAGGGCAGACTTACACACCTTCATTTTTACAATATTAGGCATAAAGAGTGTTCCCCAATTAAACATAATATCCACACTGAAAATACATCCAGGTAAGGAAGATGCAACTATTTCATATAAGATCTATTTAAATCTTCCAATTCTCATCCAAATTTTCACCTTAGCCCCATCAACCATTGCATCCCCATATTCCCCCAGTTTAACCTTAGGCCCCTTCAAGATTTTATCAACATGTTTTGGGATTACAGTACATTGAGCTTTTGTGTCCAGGACCCCCAAGATGATTTTTCCCTACCCCTAGGCCATTTCACCCACACGTGTATATGGCCTCGATTCCCCTGCTAGAGGCTAGACCAGAAGACGCTGGCCCCCTCCTCAATCCTTATCTTGATCAACTATCTGAGCCTCTGCTTCAAATAGTCCCACGTGGGACTTCTCTTCACTACATTCCTTCAAACTAGGGTGAGTGGAAAGGACTTGTCTAGGCCTCTTTAAATTTGGGGGACCAATAGTTGTTTCCATTGGTCTACCCAACTTCCTCTAGTGTTGCGTTAGAATCTTTGCCTCGACTCCATCAATGTCCTCTATATTCATCTCATTTCTTACTAACCATTTAAAAATCTCCAGGTAAGTTCTGGGGTAAGTTCTTTCCCAATTGCCACTTCCCATTCTCCTATGAATCACCGTTATGTTTCTTGCACCTGTAAGACCCACACAGGGGAGCTGTGCTAACAGATCCCACAAGGCTTCTTAGATTGTTGCTTTGTTTCTCAGTAGCAAGGTTATGTGGGGTGCCCATTTAGAAAGGGATCCTTTGATTACTATATTTTCCATGACCTGTGTAAGGAGCATAGTCATTGGAGAATATACTGATCACCATAAAGCCATTCCAGCATGGCTTGCACAAGCAGGACATCAGCTGCTTCCTCTGAAATGTTTCATTGAATATTTAGAGGGGAGAGGGGCAATTTCCCTTCTCAAGGTAAACAAATCTCACTGCAAATTTTATCCAGTCCAGCAGGCTGGCTGTCCCTTTTAGGTTAACCTACTGTGTAACTGGATTTTCTATCATTATTTGTGACTGTTCCATGGTGAGTTGTGGGCCTTGCATCAACCCAAACACGCTCTTCCATTCTGCAGCATTCAAAACCAAAGACATTGCCCCTGATTTAGTAGCTCTCACAATCCTTTTTAGTAATGGTTCCTCAGGAAACTGATGACACCAATCTACAAATTGAAGCAACACTTTTACACTATACTTTCTGGTTTTAGTAGTTTCTTAGTTTTGCCTATTCCCCTCCCAGACTACCTTCTGAGTGACCAGCAGTCTTAGGGGTACTTCCTGTTGTTCCTACATGATTTTTCATCTTTGGTCGGCCCTGAGACTAGTAGTCGTAGCTTTGACTGGACTGGATCTGGGCTTGGTTGAGTGCCACAATCTGCCCTTCTGTTCTTTTGCCCTGCCATTGCAACTATTACTAATAGCAGCAACCTAGGAATTGCATGCCTCACCCTTTCCCAATTACTCTGTATTTCCTTATGCATCCATCTAGCCAATTCCTCAGGAGTAAGATCCACCATTCCTGCTTCCCATGAATAGCATTTGCCTTGGGTAAATAATCGCTACGTAACAGCTGCTTCAATCCATGAGTATTTTTTATTCCCTCTGGAAACCAAAGACTACTCATTCTCTTGTTTATCTCCTTTTTTCCAAAATCACATATTCCAGTGAGTCTCGCCCGTTGCAATGAATCCTACTATGCTGACACCAGCTGTAAAAACAATGGTGTGGGTGCATCTGACCTCCTTGTCTAACTTCACATGTAGGGAGGAGAATCATTTTCAGCATCAAAAGATCCCTATGAGGCGGATATCAGACATGTCTCCTCTTTCCAAACTTTTTACCACTTCTGACACCAGAAGCCCTTCCCTTGATACACTCTACTTCTCTACTTGATTCAATAATTTGTTGTGATGACTATACTCACAGACCATACTCACAATTATGAGATTTACTAAAAAGGAACAGGTTCCAATTCAGGGAATGACTCAGGTTGCAGTTCTTCAATCAGGACTACTTCTTCACATCCTAGTCCACAGGCAGTTTCCAGCCTCTCGGCCCCTTGGACCTCTTGGGCCTCTTGAGTCAACTTGGCCTCTGCCCTGCTTGGGCAAGTGTTACAAAGCTCTTTAGCTTCACCAGTAAGTGTCTGGAGGCACCCTCTCTGCCAGCAAGCCTGGTCCTGAAGGTGCTCAGCTCTCTCGCTCCATGGGCCAGGAGGCCCACTGCGCCATCTCCTGCTGGTTTCCTGGTTCTCCTGCCTCTGCTGCCACCATTTCCCTGCTGCTGTTTCCTGCCATCTCTCACCATCTCTGAGGTTACAGCTCTCTCTCTCTGCCTCCTGGGTCTAGGAGATTCTCAGTGCAGAGATTACAGGTCCAAAGTATGCCCTTCACTCCTAGGTCTTCTTTCTTAGTGGTTGTGAGATCCCCACCACCCCACACACATACACGTATACACACACGTACGTACATGAACACACACATGTGGCAGGATTCCTGATTCTAACACCACATAAATTTTTGGAATAAAAGATAGCAGAAAATACTTTAGAAAATATAGTATTTGTCTTTCTGTAAAAAATACTGCTACTTCTGTTAACACCACACACCTTGAAGAATTCAAAGGATTCTAGGGAAAGAAATATTACTACTCTTGTTTTTCTTTCCAGAATAGATGCTCAACAAGAGTTCTGTGGCCACGTAGTAGATTGTGTTTCCTAAGATGGCTATATCATATCTCCCATTCTACATATGTTTTTGCAATTTGACCATGTCATTTCCTCACTAAAAGTCTGAGTCTATTTCACCTGCCTTTGATTCTTTACTTCTCCTGATTTGTTGTGATCAGCAGAGTATGGTGGAAGTGATGCTGTGGAGCTTCTGAGAAAGGACCATAAATCTATTATAGATCTATAGCTTCTGCCTTCACCTTTTGCAATGTCCTTTAATGGAACCCAGCCACAATACTGTGATGAAGCTGAAGCTACTGCATGGAGAAGGCTTCATGGAAGAGCACCAAAGTCCCTAGTTCATAGCACTGGATGAACTGAACCTAGTGATCGATACCTATTGCCAGCTATGTAACTGAGGGAGCTTTGGTCCTTTCCACCATCTAGCACTCTAGATGACACTGCATAAAGCAGAAGAACTTCCTGAAATTCCAGAATTGCAATTAATAATAAATTGTTCTTGGTTAATCCACTATGTTTTGGGTGCTTGGTTAAACAACATTAGATAACTGAAGCAGAATTTGGTACCAGAAGCAAGATGCTTCAGTTAACAAAAGCCTATAGCAGACAGCATTGGCTTTGATGGACGAAACTCAAAGGGTAGGAGAAGACTGTTAGTGCCAACCAGAAACTTGCTATTCAAGCCTGGAGAAATGGTGACCTGTATTATGTAGTTGAGGACAATTTGACCAAACTAATACTTGCAGGAGTGTTGAAGATAGAGCATGAACCGAATTAACTGGCCAAGGAGATTTTCAGGCAGAGTGCTTAAAGTGCCACCAGGTTTATTTTCTCTATGACAAAGTATCAATAATGTCACGTGCTTTAAAAATTTGTTGAAATCATTCAAAAGCGATTGCAAGAGTACATCTACGGGGAACTGCCAGAAATTCAAGCCAGATTCAGAAGAGAACTTGAAATGAGGTATATCATTGCTGATGTCAGATGGATCTTGGCTGAAAGCAGAGAATACCAGAAAGATGTTTACTTGTGTTTCATTACCTATGCAAAGGCATTTGACTGTGTGGATCACAACAAATTATGGATAACATTGTGAAGACTGGCAATTCCAGAACACTTAATTATACTCGTGAGGAACCTATACATAGACCAACAGGCAGCCATTTGAACAGAACAAGGGGATACTGAGTGGTTTTAAATCAGTGAAGGTGCATCGGGGTTGTATCCTTTCACTACATGTATTCAATCTGTATGCTGAGCAAATAACTCTAGAAACTGGACTATATAAAGAAGAATGGGGCATCAGGATTCGAGGAAGACTCATTCACCACCTGCAAGAGGCAATTGACATAACTCTGCTTGCTGAAAGCAAAGAGGACTGGAAGCACTTACTGATGCAGATCAAAGATGACAGCCTTCAATACGGATTACACCTCAACATAAAGAAAACAAAAATCTTCAAACTGGACCAATAAGTAACATCATGATAAATGAAGAAAACATTGAAGTTGTCAAGGATTTCATTTTACTTGGATCCACAATCAACACCCATGGAAGCAGCAGTCAAGAAATCAAATGACGTATTTTTTCCTTGGGCAAATCTGCTGCAACAGACCTCTTTAAAGTGTTAAAAAGGAAAGATGTCACATTGAGGACTAAGATGCACCTGACCCAAGCCATGGTATTTTCAATTCTCTCATATGCATGTGAAAGCTAGATAATGAATTAGGAAGACTAAAGAAGAATTGATGCCTCTGAATTACATGGTGTTGGTGAAGAATATTGAATATACCATGGACAGCCACAAGAACAAACAAAATCTATCTTGGAAGAAGTGCAACCAGAATGCTCCTTAGAAGCGCAGATGGAGAGACTTCTTTTCACATACTTTGGACATGTTATCGGGAGGGACCAGTCCCTGGAGTAAGACATCATGCCTGGTAAAGTAGAGGGTCAACAAAAGAGAGGAAGACCCTCAATGAGATGGATTGACAGTGGCTACAGTGATGAGCTCAAGCATAACAAGGATTGTGAGGATGGTGCAGGACCAGGCAGTGCTTTATTCTTTTGTACATATGGTCCTTATGAGTTGGAACTGACCTGATGGCACCTAACAAGAACAATGAAAACAACATGATAAAGTGTAAGGAGAGAGAGATGAAATTTAAAAGGAACAGTTAGATTTTTAAGAAGAATTTAAAGGAAATATTCCAACTTCAGTCTTCCTGTAATGGAGAGTAAAACTCTTTTCTCAAGTCTAGAATGGCCAGTGGGCAAAAGGTTCTCAAGGTAAGAGATGACTAAGGATAGAGATAAAAGATAGGACACTGCCAGTAATACATGGCCTCAGGGTTTAGATCAAGTCAAGGGTGTATATGCAAAGTGCTTTGTTAGGATCTCAGAAAGTTTTAAGATGTGCCTGCTACTGCTTTGAAGCTAGATAAAAGTCCTTTTTTTTTAATTTCATAATATTTTATTGTGTTTTTGGTGAAGGTTTACATAACAGTTTAGGTTCCCATTCAACAATTTCTGCACAAGTTGTTCAGCAACATTGGTTACACTCTTCACAATGTGTGAACATTCTCATTATTTCCATTCTGGTTGTTCCATTTCCATTAATCTAGTTTCCCTGCTCCCTTACATTCTCATCTTTGTCTTAAAGTAATCATCATATAGATGATTTTTTAAAGGAGCGTGATACTTATGGGTGATATTCATTATTTTTTGAGCCAATTTGTTATTTAGCTACAAGGTGACCTCGGGCGTTATTTTCTGTTCAAGATTTGAAGAGTCTTTCAGAGCAATAGTCTTGAGGTGTCCCCTAGTCTCACCACTAACCTATTCTTTTCGTTTTTTTTTTTAATTGTGTTTTAGGTGAAAGTTTACAACTCAAGTAAATTCCTCGTACAAAAATTTATACACATATTGTTTTGTGCCATTAGTTGCAGTCCCCACAATGTGACAGCACACTTCCCCTTTCCACCCCAGGCTCCTTGTGTCCATTCAACCAGTTCCTGTCCCTTCCTGCCTTCTCATCCTGCCTCCAGACAGAAGCCACCCATTTGGTCTCATGTATCCCATTGAACTAAGAAGCACACTCCTCACATGTATTATTTTTTGTTTTATAGTCCTGTCTAATCTTTGTCTGAAGAGCGAGCTTTGGAAATGGTTTCAGTTCTAGGTTAAGAGAGTGGGGGCCATAGTTTGTCGGGGGTTGCTCCAGTCTCTGTTAGACTATTAAGTCTGGTCTAGATAAAAGTAGTTCTAATAATCTTAAGGACATATTCCTCCAGTGCCATGACTCACAGCCCAGTGCAGACAGAAGCCTTTCCTGAAGAGATCTGTGAGCATGACTTTTGTCCAATGTTGTTATTGTTGTCAGATGCCATCCAGTGGACCCCAACCCATAGAAAACTTAGGTAAAACAGAACGAACAGTTCCTCTTTCCTTCTGTGTCATCCTCACAATTATGGCAATGTTGGAGCCCATCATTGCAGCCATCGTGTCAATACATCTTGTTATCTTCCTCTTTTTCACTAACCCTCTTCTTTACCAAGCATGATACCCTTCTCTAGGGATTGGTCTCTCCTGATCACATGTCCAAAGTAAGTGAGATGAAGTCTCAACATCCATGCTTCTAAGGAGCATTCTGGCTGTACTTCTTCCAAGACAGATTTACTCGTTCTTCTGGCAGTCCATGGTATATTCAGTATTCTTCACCAACACTACAATTTGAATGCATCAATTTCTTCTTTGGTCTTCCTTTATCATGGTCCATCTTTCACATACATATGAAGCAACTGGAAATTCTATGGCTTGGGTCACGTGTACCTTAGTCCTCAAAGTGACATCTTTGTTTTTAGCACGTTAAAAAGATCTTTTGCAGTAGATTTTACCAATGCAATACGTCATTTGATTTCTTGACTGCTGCTTCCATGGGCATTGGTTGTTGATCCAAGAAGAATGAAATCCTTGAGAACTTCAATGGGGGTAGTAATAATTTTATACATAGGAATTCCACAAAGGTCCAATTATTTTCTGCTTTGAATTTTTTTTAAATACCATGTGTTTTCATTAATGGAAGCATGCTGAGTCAAGGAGTGTGTTTAAATTTCCAGTTGGTAATATGAATTTTGAGAAATATTATCTGGTACTATATTGTTACCACAGAAATTTTAAGGTTCTCAAACCCATACTTAGTTGGCAGCTGTCTGTACCACCAGACCTTGATTTCTGATGTTTTTGTGGCCCCTTCCATTAGGTTATGTGGGGAATCTCTTGTTTCCAAATATGACACACATAAAAACAAAACAAAACCCACCAGAGCTACTCCCTAACTATCACACAGGAAATCCTAAATATGCTTACAAGTCTTATCCAGGGGTACAAAAGCCAAAAAAGACAAAATTTTTACCCAATCACACTTCCTTGTTGCATTACCTTACTTGCAAACCTTGTACTTCATCTATTTGCTTCAACTAATGTTTATTGCATCTTTCACCCTTATGCAAGTCCCCACTGGAAGGCAGCAAATACTTTCAGTGGCAAAAGTATACCCTCAAAGAACCTGAGAGCCAGAAAAAGTGGATGGTATCCCATATGTACCATGGGTCATGAAAGGGTTAAGAAGCTGTATCAGCTTGGACTGAAAGGGTTAAAGACAGTACAGAATTTAAAGATGTCTCCTTTCCTCCAATATGCAGAGGGCAGACGGTATCTCTGTTGCAAAGGCAGACCATTTCTCACAGAAAATAAGGGTGATTCAGAGGGTAGAGCCAAAGCCCAAAGAGAGGCACCAAATGCTGAGGAGAACCACTGTAAATGGGAAGAGCTGGGTCCTTATCAATGATCAGGGAAATGGGCAACGTGTGCGTGGCTGGATTTCTGAATTGCTGTGTGCTCCCCATATCCCCCAGAGTGTCTATGACAGTTATTCTATTCCTGCCTCCCCATGGCATATTGTGCGTGTTGGAGCACAGATAAATTATCCTTTAATTCCTAGGTTTTTCCATCTGATGAACCCTGCTGGAGCAGTCTTATCAGCACCTGAAAGTGATATAGTTGCTGAGATCCTGAACTGTCAGCCTGATCCTGATGCCACAATGGGATGAGTCTCATGGGGGTCTTGGGAAGGGTTATGTGTATTTTGCATGTCAGAGACTATAAATAATTTGTGGTCAGAGGGCTGATTTTGGTAGATTATAAAAACCGGTTGCCATCGAGTCGATTCTAACTCATAGTGATCCCATGTATGCCAGAGTAGAACTGTGTCCATAAGGTTTTCAATGACTGATTTTTCAGAAATACATTGCCAGGCCTTTCTTCCAAGGCAATTCTAGGTGGACTCATCCAACCTTTCTGTTAGTAGTTGAGCACATTAACTGCTTGCATCACTCAAGAACTCCTGCTAGATTTATAGATGGTTGCAAATTATTTGCTACTCCTTCTATTTGAGAGGTGGTGTCTATTAACCCTTATCTAATCTTTTGCCTGGATTTGACCAGGAGAATGCAGCAGAAGTGATGTTGTGTGACCCTGGAGGTGGCTCCTGCCTTTTCTCCCCTTGGAACACTCTCATGAGATCCAGCCACCAAATAAAGAAGCCTGAGTCAGACCAGTGGAGAGAGAAAGAGAGAGGTCCAGCCTTCCAGCCTCTCCTCCAAGATGGTAGACCTAGGAGTGAAGCCAGTATAGATGTCCCAACCCCAGGTGTCACCTGACTGTAATTTCACGAACCAAGACAGCGGCACACAGAGCAAAAGAAATGTCCAGCCAAGCCCTGCCCAGATTTCTGTTGCACAGAATCATAAGCCAAGAAAACACTTGTTTTAGGCCACTTCATTTTGCATACTTTATTACTGAGCAGTGGATAAGCCAAGCAGCTCTTTAGATAAGACAATGGTCCAAGGAGTTTTGCCCCTGCCTTGGTCATTGCCCCTTCCCAAGGACTAAATTTTCTGAAACTTCAGGTACTTTGAGTATCATCCAAGTGTCCATTTTAAATATTTTTAATTAAAACAGAGGAATGTGTTCTAATGTAATTAAACTTGAATTCTGTGGCATACATATTACTGAACCATCAAAAATGGAGCAATCCCTCTAATATTTTATCTTGGTTATGTTCAATCTGTATTCCGTCTAAAGCCATAAATCTGACTACATCATTTAACTATGATCAGATTAAATGAAAATGAACAGATAGTGAACAAGAAACAACGTGAGGATGATGTGCCCAGAGAGAAGAAATAAGACTCATGTCACAAGAGAGATGATGCCCTTGACCTTCATCGTGTTGTAGACTTTCATTTCTCCCTGTTTTCATCGTCTTGGTTTTCCTTTAAGGAGCCCAGTGTTCCTGTGAGCTGTGGATGAAAGTTTTGAAAAGACCTATGAAGTACAAAGAGAAAAAAAGGGACATTTTAAATAAAGACAAATTTAAAATCCCTAAGTCTTTGAAATTTCAAATAGTTTTCCCTCATTCAAAATCCATAAACTGTAAATTAGGAGGCACTGGAGACGTGAGGCCCTTATTTGAGTGTTTTGCTGATCACAGACTTCCTTTCTCTTTTCATGTTCCTTTATTACGCTGAGAGAGGGGAGCGCTATACCACAGTTATTACCAAAAATGATTCTGAGTCTGCATCTAAAGCATAATCCACTACTTCTCTGAGGAACATGAAATATATATTTATCAAAATGTTCTGGCTGAATAAAAGATAAACAAAAGCTGGTAATAACAACACCAGTGTATTTGTATTCTTAAACCCGAGAATTTTTCTTTCCCTTCAAAGTTACCTCGCTTTATTCTCATCTGTAAGGAGGACCTCTGAATAATGTCCAGCGAGTAGACCAAAGGAGCAGGTGCTCTAAGTAATAGAGTCTGAAAACATTGTCCTAAAAGATACCTACACCCGTACGGAACAATTGCAGGCTGTTGGAATTTCTATAGATAATTTCCGAACTCACTCTCCTAACTTGTCAACCATGGAATAATAAACAGAATTCGGGATTTGATTGTCATTGCTAATCAGATAGAGCCATCTATGGAGCAACACTTTATTTCTCTGGTTTCTGTTGGAATGATGCCTTGAGTCAGCAGCTCTTAATTTCACAAAATACTGCACCGGCTAGCATTTTTTCCTCTCCGCAGTATTAATTAAATTACATAAAGCTGGCAGCGTTTAAATTCTGGCATCTGTATTGTCTCACTTAATTACATCCCTGGACTCCGTTCAAAGTGCTTTCATTTGCTACAGGGACATCTGTCGGCAGAAGGGGAAGACAAGAGGTGCCTGCGATCAAATCCAACTCCGGATTTCTACCCAGCCCCACTGCATCCTGCGGAAAAGATTCTGTACTAAGTACCTGTGACCAGAGTGTGGGAGGAAAGTATCCCACTGATAGCAACTCCTGTTGGATTAAGGGAATTTTTAGTGTTGAGCCTTACAAATAAAACACTTTTCAACATTGTTTTGACTTTTTAACATAAACAAGAATACCTTACAGTGGAATGTAATCTGTTGTCATTAGTTGCTATTGAGTTGGCTCTGACTCGCCACAGCCTTATGTATCACAGAACGAAACACTGCCCAGTCCTGCGCCATCCTCACGATCATTGCTATGTCTGCGCCCATTGTTGTAGCCACTGTGTCAATCCATCTCACTGGGGGTTTCTCTCATTTTTGTTGGCCCTTCACTTTACCAGACATGATTTGCTCCTCTAGCATTTGATCTTCTCTGACAATGTGTCCAGCTAAGCAAGTGGAAGTCTTGCCATTCTGGCTGTACATCCTCCAGGACAGATCTGTTCATTTTTCTGGTAGTTCGTGGTATGTTCAATATTCTTCACCAACACCACAATTCAAATGTGTGCATTCTTCTTCCATCTTTCTTTTTCATTGTCCAGCTTTCACATGCATATGAGGTGATTGAAAATACTATGGCTTGAGTCAGGCACACCCCAGGCATCAAAGTGACATCTTTGCTTTTTCACAGTATAAATACAATATAAATATAGGAAAATGGTCTATCACCCTTGATTTTAACCATCTACATACGTCAAATAAAGAGTTTCCTTGGAGCTTGGGCATATGGAAACCATAGAGAAGCTTGCAATGAACACAGTGCCTCAGGAGGGGCGTTTCAAGAACAGATTCGCTGCATTCCAGGGGCATGGGCAGGGCCGGCCCAAGTGCAGGAAATTCGAGGCTAAGGCTCACATTGCCGGTGCCAACTGCTTGATACATCGCTAATGCCAGAATAGAGCTTAAGGACAGGTGAAGCCCATGAGTGTTTTCTTTTTTACTTTCTTTCTCCTTTTTGTTTTTTCAATTTATTTCTCCAAAATCAAATTACTTTATTTTCCAGATCTACTTTCCCCCTACTTCTCCTTTTCTTCCTTCTCCTCCTCTTCCTCTGTTTTTTCTTTCTTCTCAACCTTCTCCTTCGTATTATTACTACTATTATTATTTTTGGTATTATTAAATGACTACCACCCAAGCCATGATTTGAGGATCACCTTTGATTTGTCTTTTTATCCCCTACCTACATCCAGCCCCCCAAATTTCAACATCTCTTGCCTTACACACTCCCTCCTCACCATTCCCATCGCCGCAGCCCTGTTTGGACAATGATAAACTCTCAGCTGGGCTCTTGCTTACCTTCTAGACCAATGGCTCTTTTGGTTCTGAGTCCTTCCCCACATTCTGAACCTGCCACAAGTGATCTTCCTAAAGTGAAGATCTTGAACAGTTACTGCTCAGTTGCTCAAAACTGCCTATACAATAAAATTCAACCTGCTTCCATTGAAATTGAGTCCCTCCAGGACACAGACCTTGATTCCCTTGTCAACCTCATGTCTCTCTCTGTTCAATTGTTCAATGTTGTTGAACCACTGAAATGAAATCTATAGACTTTTTCTTTTTTTTTTTTTTTTAATTGTACTTCAGGTGAAGGTTCACAGAACAAATAGTTTCTCAGGAAACAGTAGTACACATATTGTTTTATGACATTGGCTAACAACCCCACGACGTGTCAGCCCTTTCCCTTCTCAACCTTTTTTTTTTTTTTTGGTGA
>NW_004443938.1:6562723-6567751 GCF_000243295.1 Trichechus manatus latirostris | reverse complement strand
AAGGTAGAATGTAGAACATTGTCTTTATCAACTGTGTTATGCCAATTGAGCTAGATGTTCCCCAAGACCATGGTCCCCAGAGCCCTCCGCCCAGCAATTCAGTCCCTCAGGGAATTTGGATGTGTCTATGGGGCTTCCATGACCTTTCCTTGTACAGGTTGTGCTGGTTTCCCCAGTATTGTGTACTTATAGACTGAAGTTTTAAAAATGATACTGAGATTCTACTGAGAAAACACAATGAAGCCCGTATTATAAAAATATAGATTAAATTTGTGTTTCTCAACTAATTAAACAAAAGTACACCCTCTTTAAAGAAATAACCCTCTTTAAAGTGTTAAAAAAGCAAAGATGTCACTTTGAGGACTGAGGTGTGCCTAACCCAAGCCATGGTATATTCAATCACCTCATATGTATGTGAAAGTTGGACAATGAATAAGGAAGTTTGAATAAGAATAGATGTCTCTAAATTATGGTGTCGGCAAAGAATATTGAACGTACCATGGACTGCCAGAAGAACAAACAGCTCTGTCTTGGAAGAAGTACAGTCAGAATGCTCCTTAGAAGCAAGGATGGTGAGACTAGGTCTCACACACTTCGGACTTGTTATTGGGAGGGACCAGTCCCTGGAGAAGAATATCATGCTTGGTAAAGTAGAGGGTCAGTGAAAGAGAAGAAGAGCTTTGTCTTAGTCATCTAGTGCAGCTTAATGAAATAACACAAGTGGGTGACTTTAACAAACAGAAATTTATTTTCTCAGTTAGGAGGTTGAAAGTTCAAATGCAGGGCACCAGCTCTAGCGGAAGGCCTTTTCTTCCTGTAGGCTCTGGTGGAAGGTTCTTGTTCCTTGGTTCCTTGATGATCTTAACGTGGTGTGGCATCTATCTTCCTCCACCTCTGCTTGCTCACTTGCTTGTTTAATCTCTTTTATATCTCAAAAGAGATTAACTTAAAACACTCCACACGAATACTGTCTGATTAATATAGCAAAGAAAAACTATCCCCAAATGAGATTATAACCACATGTATAGGGGTTAGGATTTACAACACATATTTTGGGGGGAAACAATTCAATCGGTAATAAGCTTCAATGAGATGGATTGACACAGTGGCTGCAACAATGATTTCAAACATAGCAACAATTGTGAGGATGACACAGGACCGGTCAAAGTTTAGTTCTGGTATACGTAAGGCAGCTATGAGTTGGAACCAACTCCATGGCACCTAACCAACACCCTATAATGGGTAAAAGTGAGCCCAGGATTTCATTTCTTCTCCTTATATGAGAAGGTTTTTCTGCTCTCATTATAAAGGAAGCCCTTGTTTGCAGCCTCCTCATTTGGTGACAGAATTGTAGAATTTCATAGCCAAAAGGGACTTTTGAGACCATGGCCACATACTCGCTTTTGCTGCTGTGATGTCAACAAGAGCTCAGCTTCGTTTAAGTAGAAAAGTAAACACCACGCCTACTGTGAAAACGTTTGTAAACGAAACATGGGCAAGTCATAACCTCTACGGATCTCAGGACACTTGTCTGCATCATAAAATTATCTGTTTCAGTGTGTATTTTAAACCCAAAGCTTGCAATACTCTGTTTGCCTTTAAAATTAGAAAGACTAAGAAATAAGGTTAGTATTCTATTTTAATACACAACTTCTGGGTAGTCATGACATCAATGAGCGAAAAATCTTTAAAGAAGTCAACTTATATATGTTCACTTTTGGGATGCATTTTAGTGAGAACCAGGAGAGTTGTAACTTAAAAAAAAAAAAGAAAATCATCAGTAAATGCATATTGCTAAGTGAAAGAAGCCAGTCTGAAAAAGTTGCATACTGTATGATTCCAACTATATGACATTCTGGAAAAGGTAAAACTATACAGACAGTAAGTAGATCAGTAGTTGCCAGGGCTACTGGGGAGGGGACAAAGGATGAATAGGTGGAGCACAGGGCTTTTTTAGGGCAGTGAAACTATTCTATATGATCCTGTAATGATGGACACATGATATTGTGTATTTGTGAAAAAGCGTAGGCCTGTACAACACAAAGAGTGAACCCTAATGTGAACTGTGTTGTTGTTTTTGCGAGATGCTGTCGAGCCAGTCCCCAACTCGTAGCAGCAATGAGATTGCATCATTTAAATCCATAGAGTTTTCAATGGCTGATTTTCAGAAGTAGATCACTAGGCCTTCCTTCCTCGTCTACCTTAGTCTGGATGGTCCACTGTAATCTGTTCAGCATCACAGCAACGTGCAAGCCCCCACTAAAGGATGGTGGATGCATTTGAGGTGCATTGGCTGGCGTCCACTGCATGGAAGGCAAGAATTCTACCACGGAACCACTGGCATGTGACTATGGACTCTACTTAAGAATAATGTATCAGTATTGGTTCATCAGTTGTAACAAATGTGCCACACCCATGCAGGATGTTAGTAACAGTAGGAATAATGTGCAGGAGAGAGGGGATCTATGAGAACGCTGTTCTTCCTGCACAATTTTTCTGTAAATCTGAAATTGCTCTAAAATAGTCTATTTAATGGAAATTCTTCCTTTTTTTTTTAATTGTTATCAGGAGGGACCAGTCCCTGGAGAAGCACATCATGCTTGGTGAAGTACAGGGTCAGTGCAAAAGAAGAAGACCCTCACCGAGATGGATTGACACAGTGGCTGCAACAATGGGCTCAAGCATAACAACGATTGTGAGGGTGACGGAGGACTGGGCAGTGTTTCGTTCTGTGGTGCATAGGATCGCTATAAGTCAGAACCATCTTGATGGCACCTAACAACAATTGCTGAAAAAAAATGTATTACCTATAAACAAATAATTAAGGATATAAATAAAATAGAAAAAAAATCACAGCCATCATTTACCACACGAAATAATTGCTATTATCAAAATGTAATTTCAATACACACATAAAAAATCACATACATTCTTTATTTCCCCTTATCCTATAAAAGAGGCACCTGGAACCCACACATCAGAGATGTGATGGTGAGTTTCATAGACAATTTGACTTTGGGGCTCACTCTGGCTTCCTAATTGTGCAGTTTCTCTCCCGGCATGTTATTATGATCAGGTTGAAGCATTTACATTTATATTTGTTGCCTGGAAGAGATAATTAGATATTTTCACTGCAAAGTAATTTACATTAAGGGGCTGTAACTTTCAATATGTAGTTTTAGACTGCACATTTAAATAATACATGTCTCCCTTGATTTTACTTTGTCTCCATTTGGTGGCTTCGTTTTTGTTTTCAAAAAAACGATCGGCTAAAAGAGCATACTAAATGTCTTGAGTTTATTAGTTTGAAATTTTAGAATAAGTAACCTAGCAAGCTGGTTCAGAGTTTTCCTAAAGTCTTAATATGCAAAATAAAAGTGACTTTCAACTGAAAAAAAAAAAAAAAAAAAACCCTGCAGCCGCAGCTAAAGGTATAAGCAGTAGATATGAGATATACTTTTTTTATGGGAGAGAGGGTGGTGGGATTTTTTTTTTTTTTTTTTTAGTCATTTCTCATTTCTGTGTATAATCTCAAATGTGTATCACCTATTAATTAGAAGCAAAGTTTGCCTTACTTAATTATATACCTAAGCATGTTTTCAGTCTAGGATTTGGTCAATACTTTCTTTGGTGACTATCAGTTGTTAATACATTGTGCACTGAATGTTTTGTCCATTCATTCCCTCAACTATTCCATCAGCTATGATTTATGGGCTGAGATAGGTTCATGGTATAAAGAAGAAAGCCCCCAAGGAACTCAGTTTACTAGACTATGTATCTACCTAGATTCCATCCGTAGATGGATTCTATTGTAGTAGATTATTATCAGCTGGATTTACAATTACAAAATTGATTACTTGTAATGAGGGCTTCTGAAATACGAATGGAATGCTCTCAGCCAGGGACCATTGATTTGGTCTGAGAAATTCTTTGATTAGAGATGGGAATGGAGTGTCTCTATACACAGCAGACATTGGCAGAGTTCGGTACAATTTAATCTATTAATTTTATGCCTTCTATTTCTAATGTAGAAAATACTGAGAAATTCTAATTTCTCATGAGTTTAGATGGACAGCAGTATATATATGAGGGCAAGGGGTTCAGTAACCTGCATCTAACCCACATCTAACCTGTAACAAAATATTTTAGATTTTGGATTCAGAAATGACAACTTCTAGTCAATCTAATAGAAAAAAAAAACAATAATAAAAGACTTTTCTGAGTTAGACTTCTTAAACTAAGAAAACTAATCAGTTGCCTTGTTGATAAACATGTATGATGTTATTGGTGACATCAAACCAAATTTTACATATTTCTGTCTCAATCTCTATATTGATATTTATATATATTTGCCTATAAAAATCATGGAAATACTTATACATTAACACTAAAATGAAAAAATGTTAATAATGGTAATAATAGATGATCCCCATAAGGGCTTTGGGGGATGATCAGAATAAGATGCTAATCACCCAAATCTGCAACTTCTCCCATAAATATATCCTTTCCTAATTATGCTTTTCCCAAGTAATTTAAATGTCCCTCTGCAAACTTGTTTGTACTACTATTTAGTCATGTCTGGAATAAAGTATTTGCAAACAAAAGTAAGTGTCAACACATAGCTCTCTTAATTATGAGTTTTTTTTTTTCCTGAACTAGTAGACTTTGAAATACGAGATTTGATTCCACAGCTTGCTAAATTCATGTTTTCAGTGCATTAAAGTGTATCATGTAAAACAAGAGACCACTTTTCATATTCTAAAAAGTATCTAAATAAAGAATCCATGTCTAACTTATGTATTGCTTCATTTATTTTTAGCACTCAAAAATGATCTACAGATAGACTTCTGGCAAAATGGTGCTCTAGGCAGAAGCATCACGCCGTCCCTCCACAGCAAAGATCCGAAAAACTAAGCCGAACAGAGAAAACAACAATCCTGAAACCCTAAAACATCAAATGAAGAGATAAAGAACTCAGCCAAGCACCAAATGGAGTGAGAAAACTGACACAGAATGGAGAGCGAGGAG
>NW_004443938.1:6560362-6561547 GCF_000243295.1 Trichechus manatus latirostris | reverse complement strand
TGCTGTTCTTTTCCCTTTCCGATTTTTATTTATTCATTCTTTTCTTTTCTTTTTTTCTTCCTCTTCTCCTTTTTGTTTTCCTCCATTTCATAGTCTCTCATCTCTCCACTCCAATGGCAAGCTCCCCTAGCATTCTTTTTTGTTTTTTTGTATGTTTTTGGCTCCTGTTCCTCTCTCCTCTCTCCCATAACCATCTTAGCGCCACACATAAAAAGCTCCCCACTACATCCTGCCTACCAGCACCGTGCACTTAAGATCGCAACACCAAGCAGCACAGGCACGGCCTACTGGAACCTGCCTTGCACTGATTACCAACCAGCGCTGGTGGCTGTAGTAAGTGCCACAAACAACCCGTCCCAGTAACTCCTCTTCAGCTAGACCTGCCCTGCCGTACCATATCTGAGTGACTGACCCTGCCAATTGGAGAAGGAGGCGAAAAGTATTGTGACCACACATGAGCAAACAACAAAGAACACACAGCCAGCCTGCTCAGACATAGCCAAATTAAAAAAAAAGGGACAAAACAAACAAATCTATGATCAATAAATGAGAAAAATAACTACTGAATGCCCAGAAGACAGCAGACAATATCAAAACTTTTACAAAAACAGGACAGGATGGATCCAGTAGTCATGCAAAATAAAACAACAGGTGACTTTCCAGTGGAAGAAAAGGCACTAGAACTACCTGAGAGGGAATTCAAATCTCTAATACTCAGAACTCTCCAAGAGCTGAAGCAAAAAGCAGACAGAAATGAGGAAAAAATAGACAAATTCATGGACAATAGAGAAAAATATTGGCAGAATTAAAAATAAATTCACAACTAGAAATTATACAAAAATAACAATCAGAAACCCAAAAGTTGAAAAACAAGATTTCAGAAATGAACGGTGTCATAGAAGGGCTGAGAAGCAGATTTGAAACGGTGGAAGACAGGATCAGTGGCATTGAAGAAAAACACTTGGATACAACTCTGTTTCAGGAAAACTCAGAAAAAAGAACAAAGAAAAATGAAGAGACCCAGAGAGTTATGTGGGATACAATCAAAAGCAAAATTTTCTAGTGATTGGAGTTCCAGAACAGGGAGAGAAAACAGAAAACACACAGAGGATCATTGAAGAACTGCTGACAGAAAACTTCCCCAATATCATGAAAGATGAAAAGCTGGCCATCCAAGAAGCTCAA
>NW_004443938.1:6488820-6555624 GCF_000243295.1 Trichechus manatus latirostris | reverse complement strand
TGATAGGGAACCCAAGGTTGAGCAAGGATAGTGTTGATGTGTTGTGAGGTTGTTAACCATTGTCATAGGGCAACATGTGTACTAACTGTTAAATGAGAAACTATTTTGTTCTGAAAGCCTTCATCTAAAGTGAGAATAGTAGCACAGTTGGAAAAGCACAGTCGATGTCACTGAACCGTGCATGTAGAAATGTTTGAAATGGTGTATCTTTGGCTATGTATATTTTCACCAAAAAAAAAAAAAAAAAATCTAGAAGGGAGAGGGTTGACATGTTGTGGGGTTGTTAACCAATGTCATAAAACAGTATGTGTACTAGTGTTTCATGAGAAACTATTTGTTCTATAAGCCTTCCCCTGAAGTACAATAAAAAAATAAAATAAAATAAAAAATATCTACAAAGAGCCAATCCATTAACCATAAGCCAGGTCTCTGTGTTGGGTGGTTTCTTTTGGAATATGATTAAAAGGTGCCCTGAAGGTGATTTTTTCTCCCCAGAGCATCTCTGGCCTCCATATTCTAGACTGAGCTAGAATAATTAATTGAATATTATTCATTGTATAATTATGGCTTTGGGGTATATTTTCTGCTGTCAGACACCTAAATAGCTCTTTCTAAAGCAATATTATTGAATAAGGAGAACACTGAAATCCCAAGTCGGCTGATCTTATGTTCTTGCGGCTTTATTTTCACACATATGTTCCTTAACGATATAGCAAAACCATAATCACATGTATCATTCAAATTCCCCTCAACTAGTCTAAAACCAAAAAACTCATTGCGGTTGAGTTGATTCTGACTTATGAGTGACACTATAGGAGAGAGCAGAAGTGTCCCATAGGGCTTCCAAGGCTGTAAACATTTACGGAATCATACTGTCCAATCTCTCTCCCTCAGAATGGCTGGTGGGTTTGAACCGGTGACCTTTTGGTTAACAGCCGAGCACTTAACCACTGCACCACCGATCACCTCTCCATTAGTCTAACAACCTAGAATTACTTTTCCACTTAAAATCCCAAAGTCTAGCACTCCATATATAGTAGGTGAATTGACTCGAATCACAACAGTCATAAATACTGTTAACATTAATAGGGCACTTTCCTAACTTTGTGTAGGTTTCCGTATATTTAATGTCAGAAGTGTGTGCCATCTTATAAGACCCTGAACTAGTGAGCCTTCAAACTATACTTGCTGAGTGCTAGCAACCAGACACTTCTCTAGGCTCTGGGGTACACAGGTACCCTCACCTCTTGGGGTTTATGTTCTAGTATGGTGAAACAATCAAAAGTTGAAAAAAAAAAAAAAGACCGTATTTGCCAGTGAAAATGTGTTATGAAGACAATTAAACAAAAGAACATAATAGAGAGAAATTGGGTCCTTTGGTGTTTGGTGGAGAATTTGGTTGAGCCGTCAGGCCCTGAACAGACCCAAGAATGGGATTTCAGGAAGGAAGTGCTCCAGGGATGCCCTGGAGCAGGCAGGAGTTGAGTCTGTTCTAAGGAGAGGGAGAAGCTCACAGCACTGAGCTTCTCCACGGGAAGAAGGGGAGGCTGGTACGAAATGAGGTCAGAAAAGTAAGAC
Source organism: Trichechus manatus latirostris (assembly GCF_000243295.1). Taxonomy (NCBI): domain Eukaryota; kingdom Metazoa; phylum Chordata; class Mammalia; order Sirenia; family Trichechidae; genus Trichechus; species Trichechus manatus. Next base: position 6,554,046 of record NW_004443938.1, on the reverse strand, counting down.
CTTGTAGGCCAGATGAGAATTTGGGATTTTATAAAACACAGACCGGCATCAAGGACTTTGTGTTTTTGTTTTGTTTTCTTGTTCGCAAATTCTTATGTATGTTTCAATTAGATTGTTAAGACTTTTTTTTTTAGTTGAATTATTATTACGTCCCAAGACAATAGCACTCTGTATCACTGCAGAGTACGGCACAAGTATTTTCTCAACATTTCTGTTTTAACAGGGAATTATAACATAATTCACTCATTCTAAACATGGGACAACATCATTCAGAGATTCATCCTAAATTCAATACTAAATGTCAGTGTAGAGAATTAAAAATGACCAAATTCCTGGAAGTTAATATAGAATTCCTTCAAACGATTGTTTTTAGGTGTTACTCACCATTTGTAAGCAGAACAGCTACCAAATACAAAAACGCCAATTTGCACAATTACAGTATCAAGAATACAATGGTTGATAGAGGATGTGAAAATCCAATAAGATTTACAGAATAAGGGCTTTAAAAACAGAATTTACAAAAAAATGTGAAAAAATGTGCAACCTTACTAAGTAATCAGGAAATTGAAAATGAAACCACAGTGATATAACATTTTGCACTCAAGACTAAAAACTCTGACAATGACAACTGTTGCTAAGGATAGCAATGAGAACTTTGTACACCGCTTTGAGAATACATTTTGCAAAAATACTTTGAAGAATACGGCAAGTTTAAGCAATGTATAGCTATGGCTGAGTCACTCTGCTAGTAGGTGTGAGTGTGAACCTAGAGAGACACGAGCAAGAATTTTCACACCCTCAGTGATTTTGACGGCAGCAATGTGGAAACCACCTCAATACGCGCTCACAGGATAGTGCACAAGAAAGGGTGTACCATGTACACTGTGACCAGTTGACCAACTGTTGTTGAGTCAATTCCAATCCAGGGAAACCCGAAGAGCGTCAGAGTAGAACTGTGCTCCATAGTGTTTTCAGTGGCTGATTTTTTGGAAGTAGATCACCTTTCTTCCGAGGTGCCTCTGCGTAGACCAGAACTGCCAGCCTTTCGGATTAGCAGTCCAGCATGTTAACCATTTTCACCACCCAGATGCACCCCTTATGCCATACATTCCAGAAATCAAAATGATGTCCATGTCTTTATTTCTTCAGGTTTGATTCTAGCATCTTTTAATGTGTCTGTAGGAAAAAAAAAAAAATCCCACTTAAAAACATTACCAGAAAATTTATCATAAGCTACTATGATTTTTTGTTAAAAATTTCAAACCCTTTCTTTTTCTCCAACAACCAGGGAAAATTGCTGAACGAAAGCAAACTTTGGCAGTATTTGATCCCTTGCTTTGTAGTGAGCTCCCAGCTTTTGACGAGAACAATCAAGGCATTCAAGCACTGTCCATTGAATTTTTTTTTTTGGCCTTGTAGAACCAGCATCTTTGGTTGTTCCTCCTGGCATTCTTTAAAATTTGATTTATCTTCTATGTAAATGTTCATTTTATTTTATTTTGTCATGTCCACAATTAATTGACTTCTCTGTGATTTTAGTACATTGATCTTTGAGAAACATTAAAAAAAACTTTGTGTTTCACTGTACTTCAGTCAAGCCTGATATTACTCAAATTCATTAAAATAGTTCGTATATGAACTAAAATGTGCATTTGCCAAATAAGAATATTACCTTCCCTCCCAGTTTTCTTTCTGTTACACTGTTTTGTATTTTACATGCAATGAAAACTCATAGTGGTCGAAGAATAACAGAGTTGGAGTAACACAAGTTTCGTTCCTTCCTTTCTTTTCTTCTTTATAAAAAATATATTGTGGCAAAAGATGTATAAAATAAAATTTGCCATTTTAACCATTGCTAAGTGTACAATTCGGTGGCGTTAATTTCATTCACAATGTTCAGCAACCATCTCCACCATCTATTTCTGAAATTTTTCATCACCCCAAACAGAAACTCTGCACCCATTAAGCAATAACTCCCCTTTATATCCTCCACTCCAGCCCTTGGTAACCACGATCCTACTTTCTGTCAACATGAACTGGCCTGTTGTAGATATTTCATGTATGTGGGATCATACAGTATTGGTTCTTTAGTGATTGGCTTCTTTCACCCAATATAACGTTTTGAAGATTCATTCATGCTGTAGCACGTATCAGAACTTCGTTCTTTTTTATGGCTGAATAACTACTGCTTCATTTTTACTATCACTCACTAACATTTTCTATTTCAAATCTACTGTTTAAACTCAGGTACATACATATAATACTACCTGATTTGGTGGCATGGATGGTGCCCAGAGTAAGCCTATATAATCCCAAAACTTTGCCAACTGACTTTCCAAACAGACACATGTAGATAAGTTCCCTGAAATCATGGCCATGCATGATACAATATATATTAAGGAGCTTACATATAGATTACAGAAACTTAACAGTAACTGGAGCAATTGTTTAGAACTTCGGACAACCAATTTTTTTTTTTTTAAATAAGGGGTATTTTATCACTGAAATTGTTTAGAATTGCACAATCATGGTGATAATAAAAACCAGGTGAGTTTTTAGTCCGTTTGTTATTGTTTGAAATTTTAATACAGACAACGTAGCTCCTGTGGGGGTGGGCAGACCCTGTCCTGATACACTGTTGGCTGATCTGTGAACACGCCTTACTCTTTTCGGTTCTTGCTTAAGTCTTTCTCTGTTCTAATCTCCTTATGGAGACTATCCACCCTTTCAAAATCTACCTCCAACCTCTTTCCTCTTTACACCTTCCAGAACACAAAGTTGGGAGCGGGTTTTCCCACATTTGACCTCTTAAAACATTTATCACTTATGCTACACTGTGCAATTGTTTACTAGCTGTGCTTTCGATTTCTAATAAACTTTTCATCTTACCACCTTAGGAAGTTGCAAGGAGAATCACTGTATATTTCTAGTAGGGGCAGAAGCGGGTCAGTCGTAGAATTTTCGCCCTCCCTGTGGGAGACCTGGGCTCAATTCCAGGCCAATTCACCTCATACACAGCCACCACCTGTCTGTTAGTGGAGACATGCATTTTGCTATGATGCTGAACAGGTTTCGATGGAGCTTTCTGACTAAGATGGACTAGGAAGAAAGCCCTGGTGATCTATTTCCATAAATCAGCCAATGAAAACCCTATGGATCACAATGGTTAGATCTGCAACAGAACCTGGAGATGGGGCAGGACTGGGCAGCGTTTGGTTCCATTGTGCACGAGGTCCCATGAGTTGGGGCTGACTGGATGGCAGGTAACAACATTAAGAACCTTTTTCACAATTAAAGGACAGGAGGAGAGGGAAAGAACTTAATTTATGCAGTCATTATATTTGTGAAGGATTGAGGCCTTCTTTAAAGTGTCTGAGATTGCTTGGAAAATGGCTCAGAACACAGATTCCCTGGCCCACTGAAGAAATTTGGACCCCCAGCGTCTGGGTGGAGCAGGAATCAAACATTTTTCAAAATAATTTGTTTCATTTTTTTGTTGTTGTTGAGAATATATAGCAAAACATATACCAATTCAACAGTTTCTGCATGTACAATTCAGTGACATTGATTGTATTCTTCAGGTTGTTCAACCATTCTCCCTCTCTTTTTTCTAATTGTTCCTCCACCATTAGCTTCCTATCTAACCTAAGTTTCCTATTTAACATTTCAAGTTATTGTTGTCAATATGATCCCACATAGATTGTTCTTTAAAGAGCTCAGTGCTCAAGGTAGACATTCTTTACTAAGTAAGCTAAACTATTGTTTGGTTTAAAGAAGACTTCAGGGGGTATTTTTGGTCTAAAGTGTTAGGTTTAAAGATTATCTCAAGACAATAATTTTGGAAGTTCACCAGCCTCCATAATTCCAGAAAGTCTGAAATCCATGAAAATTTGAAATTCTGTTCTGCATTTTCCTCCTTTTGATTAGGATTCTTCTACAGAATCTTTAGGAATCAAACATTTTAACCAACAATCTAGCTCTTCAACCTTTCAGGTGATATTAGTACAGGTGATGCTTGGACCGAAATTAAAAAAATGACTTTCTCAGGGGATTGCTATTTTGTACTGAATGTAAGAGCCAAATAATGTTAGGTCCTTCTTTTCTTGGTCAAGCTGACCACAGAACTATGAAGTGAAGGCATAATTCAAGTCTGTTTATGTTAGTAAGTAAACATTAGAATAAAATAATGTATGAGAAAATACTTTGTAAGCCATTGGGCATTGTGGAAATATAAGACTACTGTTTTTACATGGAGGGTGGCATTGAAAAAACATTATTTTGTAGGTTTTGGATTGCAGAATAAGGGTGATGGGTGGGGACAGGGGACTTGATTATCTAATGTGATTCTTAAAGGAATAATTTCCATACATGAGTTTATATCAATTTGAAAATGGCGTGAGACAAACGTGGGCTGATCCTAGTATCAGAGACAAAGCAGAATGCTTTCTCAAGGTCTCCAAACACATTTCTAAAACCTGCAAAAATGGCCTCAGAAAGTGGGAAGGAGAAATTAAATTTAGTTTTGCTTGTAAATAAGAAATATTCTGAATCCAAACACATATGCTCTACGCTAAACTCTCCTGAGATTAGTGTAGCCAGAAAGTTGGATTTGTTAACTCCAAATCCAGGGAAGAGTTCTTAGCCATCTGTTTCTTTGCAAAACTTGAGGACCTATTACAGACTAGGTGAGAACAGACTTGCTTCTTGCCGTTTTTATAATTTTATCCTTTGTAGAGCACCATCCATCCAAAAGTCTCCTCGATTCACTGCAGGCACCAAGGGTCCCCATTACCCACTTTGCGGGGAGGCACGTAGCAGCTGTTCGCCATGCAATATTAAACTACACTTTGGGATACAAAGTGAAGAAGAATATCACGTTCACGTAACTGTGGAGTGGAAATAAAGAACACAATTGCCTCAGACAAAACAAGACTTGAAAAGAAAGTTTTACTGGCATACAGAGTAGCTGGGGGACCCTTATCGTGTCTTAAATCCACGCAGCTTTGCTCCAGCAGCTGCTGCCTCAGCCAGGCTGCACTGCCAGTCAGTGGTGATCTTGAAAGTTGAATGCTTGCCCTGATTATTGGCTGCACTGGTGGAGCCTCCTCAAGATCTGCTCTCCCAGAAGAGAACGAGTTTAATCTGTGCTTAGCGCAAGAGCTGGAAGGTCAGAGGTGTAGGAAAATAATTGGGAAGTCACAGGCAACAGCAGCCCAAGGATATGGCCAGCGCTTGGAGCCTGCTTTTCCGTCCTGCATTGTTTTAACAAGTCTCCTCTTCAAGTTCCAGTTAAATACTATTCTTGATGAATGGGCTAGGACAGCCCAGCACAGGGGACATCATTTATTTCAGATGGGAGCCGGGGGGCACACTTAAGGACATTAGATAAGTCACACCGCAACAAAGCCCGTGGAAGAACGAGAAGGTCAGTAGACCATTTGCCTTTTCACTAGAAACTGCAGGCTCTTCTTCCATTAAAGTTGTTTTTCTAGAATCTTTTTGCCTATAGTAGCCCACATCCATTTGGTAGTACCATACATTACTGAATTTTGAATAAAGAGGACCTGATAGCCTTTGAAGCAACTCTATTTACTTAACGTCGTTAGGAAATGAATTGTTTGTACAAACACATTTCCAAGTCTACCACCTGTCCGTCAGTTTGTCATACTACAGTGGCTTTAGTATGGCTCTGATGCTGGAAGCTACGCCACTGGTATTTCAAATACCAGCAGGGTAACCCATGGTGGACAGGTTTCGGCGGAGGTTTCAGACTAAGACAAATTGGGAAGACCTGGCGATACACTTCTAAAAATTAGCCAACAAAAACTCTATGCATCGAGACAGAATATTTTCCAATATAGAGCTAGAAGATGAGCCCCCTAGGTTGGAAGGCACCACACAATAGCCACAGCCATGGACTTGAACATACCAACAATCATGAAGATAGCACCGAACCAGGCAATAGTTCATTCTTTCATCCATAAGGTTGCCATGAGTTGGCACCAATTCAACAGCAACTAACAATATTTTCGAAGTAGCCATCAAAGCTTATTCCTTAGCATGGTAACATTTATTAAATAGATTACACTTCTTGCTTTCATGTAGTCTATATAACAGGATTTAATCATTTCTTCAGACTCAGGGTCCTCACTTTGAATCGTACAACAAAATAATGTTTGCCTTAACCTGAAATGGCTCTTTTTATTTTTCCTGCCTTTGAAACCTTGGGTCTGATTTCGTAGTTTCCTGGGCTAGCTCTGACTCTCAGGCCCTACCTGTCTCTCCTTGCTCAAGGCAATGTCCCATTGCTTCCATTTTCTCACTCTTCTAAGTTAATTTTTAAGTATGCCACATAACTAATTTTATCCGAATGTATATAAAGTAATAGTAAATTAGGATTCCTAGCTAGAACTGATGGACTTATTTATAAGAAAATTCATGATTTTTAAAGTCATTACTCTTGAAAGCCCAGAAGAATATTGTCCTTCCCACTTGGACTCAGTTTTCTTCCAAATAGTTGAGGCTACTGGTTACGTGACCTCCAAACAAGTGAAGTGAGGATGGGTAATACTGTCTACTAGTTTTTTGGCTGTTGGTATAATCCCTTCAGAAATGGGACTGTATAATATGTAGGTACTTTTGTTTTAATTTTGGTAATATATGGTCTTTATTTGTCACACATAATGAAAATAAAAACTTAAATGAGATTTTCAATTTCAAAATAAGATATTTCTCTGAAAGAAATTTTACATACAAAGTGATCTTCATATACCTCTATGCACTGCCACATAGTCTGTAGTCAAAAGGCAGGATGCAACTTCAATATCCTACCACAGGGGGCAGTCTTTACAACGGGAACATAAACAGCTATAAAGAAGAAAGGAAGGCAGGAAGAGAGGGAAGGAAGGAGGAAACAAAGGAAGGAAGGAAAGAAAAAAAATCTAGAGAGTTCCCTATGTCTCAATATGATACAATTTCTATCCTCCTAAAGTTAAAGCTTTGCCTGCCACCCACCTGTTTGGGTGTTGTACTATGGTGGCTTGGGTGTTGCTGTGATACTGGAAGTTAGGCCACTGGTATTTCAAATACCAGCAGGGTCACCCATTGTGAACAGGTTTCAGTGGACCTTCCAGAATAAGACCGACTAGAAGGAAGGCCTGGTGATCTACTTCCAAAAATAAGCCAAAGAAAACCCTATGAATCACAACAAAATATTGTCCAACATAGTGCTGGAAGATGAGCATCCTAGGTGGGAAGGCACTCGAAGTACACAGTGGCCACAGCGCCAGACTCGAGCACACCCACAATCATAAAGATGGCACAGGACCAGGCAAGATTTCATTCTGTTGTACATGAGATTGCCATGAGGCAGCACCCACTCCAAGTCAACTGACAACACCCACGAAGGTAAGCTGGACCGCCATAAATAATAGACCCAGACTATATCGATACAACGGATATCTATTTCTCACTCCCGTAACAGTCCCTGGTAGGCGGGCGTCTCTCCTCTGCAAAGTGATTCTGGAGCCTGCACCCTTTTCTCTTCTTTTGGTCCTACAATCCTCTAAGGCTTTGCCACAATCTGCTTCCAGCAGAAGGAAGGGAAAAAGGATGGCAGAGCACATGTGGTTCTTAAAACCCTTGATCTGAGAGTGGCATCTAACTTCTGCTCATACTCTATGTGAGTGAACTAGTGACACAGCCTGTCCTATGCCAGGGAGTCTGGACGGTGCTTCTCCTGGCTGGCAGCTGCCTTTGAGCTGTAGCTGATGACTGTGGAAAGGATGTGTGTTCTGCTGGATACCCAGTCACATCACCACCGTCTCAAATATATATCATTCGGTGGAAAAGGGGGGCCCTTGCATGGTGCAAACAATGTGTTTGCTAGCAACCAAAATGTTACAGGTTTGAGTTTACCCAGAGGTGCCTCAGAAGAAAGGCCTGGTGATCTACTTCCAAGAAAACTAACTGTTGAAAATCCTATGGAGTACAGTTGTACTCTGACACACATGGGGTTGCCATGAGTCAGATTTGACTTGATGACAACCGGTTTTACATTTGCATATGCTTGTATCGACCACTCCTCTGTCAGTTTGTCATACTGTGGTGGCTTGTGCACCGCTGTGATGCTGGAAGCCATGCCACCAGTATTTCAAATATCAGCAGGGTCACCCATGGTGGACAGATTTCAGCAGAGCTTCGACTAAGACAGATTAGGAAGAAGGACCTGGGGGCCTACTTCTGAAAAATTTCATAAGTGAAAACCTTATGAATAGAAGTGGAACATTATCTGATACAGTGCCAGAAGATGAGCCTTAGGTTAGAAGGCGCTCAAAATACAACTGGGGAAGAGCTGCTTGCTCAAAATAGAGTCAACCTTAATGCCACAGTTGGAGTTAAGCTTTTAGGACCCTCATTTGCTGATGTGGCACGATTCAAAATGAGAAGAAATAGCTGCAAACTTCCATTAATAATAGGGACATAGAATGTACAAAGTATGAATCTGGGAAAATTGGAAGTCATCAAAAATGAAACAGAATGCTTGAAGATCAATATCTTATGCATTAGTGAGCTGAAATGGACTGATATTGGCTATTTTGAATTGGATAATCATATGGTCTACTATGCCGGGAATGACAGATTGAAGAGGAATGGTGTCGCATTCATAATCAAAAAGAAGATTTCAAGATCCATCCAGAAGTACAATGCAGTAAATGATAGGATAATATCAATACTCCTACAAGGAAAACCAGTTAATGCATCTATTGTTCAAATTTACACACCAACCACTAAGGGCAAAAATGAAGAAATTGAAGATTTTTACCAAGCGCTGCAGTATGAAATTCATCAAACAGACCATCAAGATGCATTGATAATTACTGGTGATTGAAATGCAAAAGTTGGAAACAAAGAAGAAGGATTGGTAGCTGGAAAATAGGGCTTTGGTAATAGAAACAATGACGGAGATTGCATACAGTATTTTGCAAGAGCAGCAACTCTGTCATTGCAAATACCTTTTTATTCAACAACGTGAATGGTGACTATACATGTAGACCTTGCCAAATAGAATACAGAGGAATCAAATTGACTACTTCTGTGGAAAGAAATGATGGAAAAGCTCAATATCATCAGTCAGAACAAGGTCAGAGGCCAACTGCGGAACAGACTATCAATTCCTCATATACAAGTTCAAGTTGAAGCTGAAGAAAATTACAACAAGTCTATGAGAGCCATAGTAGGACCTTCAGTATATCCCACCTGAATTTAGAGACCATCTCAAGAACAGATTTGATGCATCAAACACTAATGATCAGGCAAGTTGTGGAATGAAATCAAGGACATCTTATATGAAGAAAGCAAAAGTTCATCAAAAAGACAGTAAAGAAAGAAAAGACCAAAAGGGATGTCAGAAGAGACTCGAAACTTGCTCTTGAACATGAAGTAGCTTAAGTGAAGGGAAGAAATGATGAAGTCAGAGAGCTGAACAGAAGATTTCAAAAGGCAGCTGGAGAAGATGAAGTAAAGTATTATAACGACACGTGCAAAGACCTACAGATAGAAAACAAAAAGGGAAGAAAATGGTCAGCATTTCTCAAGCTGAAAGACCTGAAGAAAACATTCAAGCCTCCATCTGCAGTTTTGAAGGATTTTATGGGGAACATGTTGAACGACACGGGAAACATCAAAAGAAGATGGAAGGAATACACAGGGTCACTGTACCAAAAAGAATTGGTTGATGTTCAACCATTTCAGGAGGCAGCATATGATCAAGAACCAGTGGTACTGAAGGCAGAAGTAAAGCTGCACCGAAGGCATTGGTGAAAAACAAGTCTCCAGGAACTGATGGAATATCAATTGAGATGGTTCAACAAACAGATGCAGCACTGGAAGTGCTCACTCCTTTATTCCAAGAAATTTGCAAGACAGCTACCTGTCCAACTGACTGAAAGAGATCCATGTTTGTGCCCATTCCAAAGAAAGGTGATCCAACAATGTGGAATTTACCTAACAGTATCATTAATATCACACACAAGTAAAATTTTGCTGAAGATCCTTCAAAAGTGGTTGTAGCACTACGTTGCCAGGGAGCTGCAGAAATTCAAGCTGGATTCCAAAGCGGACTTGGAACAGACATATCACTGCTGATGTCAGATGGATCTTGGCTGAGAGCAGATAATACCGGAAAGATGTCTACCTGCATTTTATTGACTCTGCAAGGGCATTTGACTGTGTGGGTCGTAACAAATTACTGATAACATTCGAAGAATAGGAATTCCAGAACACTTAATCGTGCATATGAGGAACCTGTACATAGACCAAGAGGCAGTTGTTCGAACAGAACAAGGGGATACTGTGTGATTCAAATTCAGGAAAGGTGTGAGTCAGGGTTGTACCCTTTCACCATACTTATTCAATCTGTATGCTGAGCAAATAATCCCAGAGGCTGGACTACATGCAGGATGGGTTATCAGGATTGGAGGAAGACCCATTAACAACCTGTGATAGGTACATGACACAATTTGCTTGCTGAAAGCAAAGAGGACTTGAAATACTTACTGATGCAGATCAAAACTACAGCCTTCACTATGGACTGCACCTCAACATTAAGAAAACAAAAATCCTCAAGACTGGACAAATAAGCAGCCTCACAATAAATGGAGAAAATATTGAAGTAGTCAGTATTTCATTTTACTTGGATCCACAGTCATCCCCCACGGAAGCAGCAGTAAAGAAATCAAAAGACGTATTGCATTGGGCAAATCTGCTGCAAAAGACCTCTTTAAAGTGTTAAAAAGCAAAGATTTCATTTGGAGGACTCTGGTGCTAGTCACCCAAGCCATGGTATTTTCAATTTCCTCATGTGCATGAGAAAGTTGGACAATGAATAAGGAAGACGTGATGGTTAAGATTGTGTGTTAACTTGGCTGGGCCGTGATTCTTAGTGTTTATATGTGATCACTCCCATGATTAAATATGCTATGAGTAACCAGTCAGTTGAAAGGGAGTTTCCCTGAATATAAGCAGACGTTCTGGCTTTTTGCTCACTCTGGGACTTGAGCTGTCAGCTTATCTGCCGATCCTGGGATTTGTCAGTCTTCACAGCCAGTGAGTGGAGTCCTGCTTTCCAATCTGCCCATCTTGGGTTCTCCAGCCCCTGTGGCTACATGAATCAGGAGAAGCCTCTATCCTAATCCATGGACTTGGGACTTTCCAGCCTCTACAGCTGCATGAGCTGATTTCTTTGATACAAATCTCTCTATATATATTTTTATACACTTTACTGGTTTTGCTCCTCTAGAGAACCCAGCCTAAGACAAAAGACCAAACAAGAATTGATGCCTTTGAATTATGGTGTCAAGGGATATTGAATATACCATGGACTTCCAGAAGAACAAACAAATTTGTCTTGGAAGAAGTACAGCCAGAATGATCCTTGGAAGCGAGGATGGTGAGACTTCATCTCATGTACTTTGGACACTTTACCAGGAGGGACTAGTCCCTCTGTTTGCTCAAGTAGGGGGTCAGAGAAAAAGAAGACCCTCAACAAAATGGATTGACACAGTGGCTGTAACAATGAGCTCAAGCATAACAACAATTGAGAGGGTTGTGCAGGACAGGGCAATGTTTCATTCTGTTGTACATAGGGTCACTATGAGTCGGAGCTGTCTTGACGGTACCTAACAACAGCTCACCACCATTCGATTATATACCATTAGGTGAAAAAGGGGAGCCACTGGGTGGTGCCAACAGTTAACGTGCTTAGCTAATAACTGAAATGTTGTAGGTTTGAGTCCACCTATGTACCCACAGATGTCTCAGAAGAAAGACCTGGTGATCTACTTCTGAAAAACCAGCTATTGAAAACCCTCTGGAGTACAGTACTACTCTGACACACAAGGGGTCGCCATGAGTCAGAATTCACTTGATGACAACTAGTTTTATATTTGCATATCCTTGAACATGCCTGAAAGAAACTAGTAACCACGCTTACCTATGGCAAGGGCTAGGAATTACCACACAGGAGACAGAGTAGGAAAGAGACCTCACTGTGTACCTTTATATACTTTTTATACGGTAACAATATGGAAGGAATTACCTACTAAGAATAAAAACAAGTTAAGAAGAAGAAGAAAAAAAAAAGATACAGAGGCACACTCTAGACAGAAGGCAAGAAACATGACTTTCAGACATACTGTAGACCCATCTGGCTCCATGCCTTCTCATCCCACAGACATGTAGGAGTGGATTAGGCCATCTGGGAGCTCCCATCAGGAGAGGCAGTCTTGAAGACTGTGAGTGAAGTGTAGGCGAAATGTAACAGATCTGATGTCATTAAAGGAAATCTGCTTTTTTCGCTCAGAAGAAAAGAGGCGGAAGTTAATGGAGAGAATCTCATCTCCTCTGATCTGTGAACTACACATAAGCAAGACAGGTATATTTTCATAGTCTTTTGTGATAAATATATGTTTCTCACTGACCCTAGTGGAATGGAGGTATCAATGCCATATTACATGGTAAATGTTCCCCGCAGCTTCCGTTTGTGAATTTAGAAAACGTAGGGTATCGATAGGTAGCTGGAAAAGGAGCAGGCAGCTGCCTACTTCCAGAAGGCAAGAAGGCAGAAGGAGATTCATCACCATCTTCAAAAAAAATAGTTGACAGGACTCCCAGAAGCACCAGGAATCCAGGAAAGTTGTAAATGTGAAAACTCTCTGTGACTGAAGACTCCAGGGGTTCTCAAGTCACGACCTCCAGAGTGTAACTTAGTTCTTGCAATCTCATCCACCAAGGGAGACTGAGGACTCTGAGAAGATACGCAGAAGGCTTAGTAGCAAGGAGCAATGTCCCAGGAGGTGCCTTTCTGGGTAGTTCTGGGAGAGATGCTCTTATAGAGGGCAGGAAGAACTTACTTGATAGTTTAGATAAGCTTGGTTCTGCCATGGAGTCTATGTGTGTTGTCGCTAACCATGCACCGTCATTCCTATTAAACAAGCAAATAGAGAAGTCCCTTTAACACAGTATCTCACAATATACGCTTGTCCTAAGTAGCCAGGCTTCCCTACTGTTGTTGTTGGCTGCTGTCAAGTTGGCCCCTGACTCAGGCGACCCCCCTGAACAATGGGACAAAACATGGCCCAGTCTTGTGTGATCACAATGAACTGTTGTGGCTCAGGCTGTTATGATCCATAGGTTTTTCACTGGCTGGTTTCAGAAGGAGATCTCCAGGTCTTTCTCCCTAGTCTGTCTTAGTCTGGAAGCTCCGGTGAAACCTGTTCAGCATCATAGCAACATACAAGCCTCCACTGATAGAGGGGTGGTTGCTGCACATGAGGTGCATTGACCTGGAATCAAACCTTTTCTCCCACATGGAAGGCAAGAATTCTACCACTGAACCACCAATGCCCCCTTTGCTATTAAATATATTGCAATTCCTTGAAAGGACCCTGAAGGAGAAAAGTCCTGTTATCATCCCTGTGGAAGGTGTATTACTTTCTGCTTCTTATGTCTAAGTATCCCCTAAGATCCTGCATGAACAGGTTACAGTGAGCATCCATACGGGTTCAATTACTCATAGGGAGACAAATAATTAAATTAATAGGATGAACTGTGTTAAGTGCTATGATAAATGTATAGACTTTAGGTTTCCAGAATTTTGAGTTTCAGGGACCGGTAAAATTAAAAATGAAATACAGTACAAAGTTTCCATTATTTACTATTTCATAAAGTCCTTTAAAAAAAAGTCACTTACTATCACTATCGTTTCATAAAATAAAGATTATTGTAACACCAAAAGCCACCACCCACCTGTCGGTTTGTCATATGGTGGTGATTTGCATGTTGCTGCGATGCTGGAAGCTGTGCTGTTGGTATTTCAAATACCAGCAGGGTGACCCAAGGTGGACAGGTTTCAGCAGAGCTTCCAGACTAAGACAGACTGGGAAAGAAGACCTGGTGGTGTACTTTCAAATTTCACCAAATGAAAATGCTATGGATCGCAACAGAATATTGCCCAACTCACTTGCTTTAGGCACGTTGTTTGTTCTTGTTTTCGTTAGGTGCCGCTGAGTCGGTTCTGACTCACAGCGACCCACTGTACAACAGAACGAAACACTGCCTGGTCCTGGGCCATCCTCAGAACGGTTGCTATATTTGAGCCCATTCATTAGGAGGGATCAGTCACTGGAGGAGGACATTATGCTTGGTGAAGCAGACGGCCAGTGAGGGGGAGGGAGACCCTAAGCAAGATGGATCGGAGCAATAGCTGCAATGATGGACTTTAACGCAACAGTGATCATGAGGGTGATGCAGGACTGGACAATGTTTCATTCTGTTAAACATGAGGTCACCATGTAAGCTCTATGTCTTTCTATCTATTCATCTATGTCTGCCTGTCTATCTTTCACCAAAACAGTGGACAAGTACCAGCTCAAAAAAAGATACTTTGCTGTAATTTTTAAATGCAGACGGTGTTTACTTTCAAAATTCATAATGTTTTACACTATGCTATTTTTTTTTTTTTTTTGGATATAAGTTTGACATTCTGTTTTCAGTTTGGGGACCTATTTTGACAGTGCAATATGAAATAGATCTTGAATGTTCATCTTTTCCAGGGTCATATTTATCACAGCCATTTTAGAAAATTGTTTCATACTGTATAATGATAAAAATTGGAGCAATACTCTTAAGGCTGTTCAGTAAATTCAGCACACATATTCCAAGTAAATTAGTGTAAATGAAAACCCTCATCCCTGCAGCTACTTTTTCACCAAAGATCTAGGGTGCCACCATCAAGGGAAGTAGGACAGTGGTGCAAGCTGCTGCCTCCAGGTGGACACTCACCTGAGTCACTTGAGAGCCACAGTCAGCAACATGGAGAGCTCAGATAAGAGGGACATCACATATTGGTAGACATGTCCTGGACCTACATGAATATACTCCCTGACTTTTAGGAATGATAGGTATAAGTAAGATCTGAATGGAGACCTTATGGGTAAAGGTTTTCTCCAAGTGGAGTATTTTTAAGTCTATATATTTCTCAGAGCCTGCAAACCAGGCAGCCCACCGACTGCTAAGGGCAGCCATCCTCCACTGGGGAGTGAGTGTCACACTAACACGGGGACGGTCCTCAGTCTGAACTCCGCTGGCAAACTTGAGGACTATTCACTTCTCATGCCATGTTTTCCTGTCACGCCCTAACATGAAAGAGTGCGACGCTACCCTCTCCCATGCTTTCACTCCCACGCTGTTCTGGCCTTCCCCTCCTTGGTCCAAGCGCTCATTTCCTTCCTCCATAGCTTTCACACCTGGCACTCCTTTGCTTTTCATTGTGGCTAGTGTTCTCAACTTCTTTCCAGAAACCTTCCTCTTTCTCTGGGTTTTCTTTTATTCTTAGTGAAGTTATTTTGTTGTTAGGTGCTGTCGAGTCAGCTCGGACTCACAGAAACCTTATGTATAACAAGAAAATGCCGTTCGGTCCTGCACCATCCTCACAGTCATTGCTATGTATGAGCCCATTGTTGCAGCCACTGTGTCAGTCCATCTCGTTGAGGATCTTCTTTTTTCTGACCCCCTGCCTTACCAAGCATGATGTCCTTCTCCAGGGACTGATCTCTCCTGATAACACGTCCAAACTATGTGGGACAAAGTCTCGCCATCCGTGCTCCTAAGGAGCATTCTGGCTGCACATCCTCCAAAACAGGTTTGTTCGTTCTTCTGACAGTTCATGGTATATTCACTATTCTTTTCCAACACCATAATTCAAAGGTGTCAATTCTTCTTCAGTCTTCCTTTTTCATTGCCTAGTTTTTGCATGCATATGAGGCGATTGGAAATACCATGACCTGGGGCAGGTGCACCTTAGTCTTCAAAGTGACGTTTTTGCTGTTTAAAGGTATTTACATTGCTATATTTTTCAAATGTTGAACCAACCTTGCTATTTGGGATAAGTCAAATTTGGTTATAATATGTTAGATTACACATCACAAAATTTGGTTAAATATTGTGTTTAAGATTTTTGTATTGATGCTTATAAGTGAGAATAGCTTATAATTTCTTTTGTTACTCCCTCTCGTCTTTTGTTCATTTCTTTTTCTTTTTCTTTTTTTTTTTTTTTTTGGTATTGAGGTTCCAGTGGTCTTTAAAAATAAATTGGAGTGGTGATACCTATTTTTATATTCTGTAAAAGAATTTTGTATAAGTTTGGAAATAATTGCTGCATTTTTAACACTGTCTTTAGATCTTCTTGAATCTTTTGTAGAGCTTGCTTGTAAAAATTCTCTAAGTCTGATTTTTTTTTCCCCTTTGTAGGAAGGTTTCTAACAGATTTAATTTCTTTAATGGCCAGACTGTCTTTCTCCTCTTGAATCAGTTTTGGTAACTCTAATGTTTCTAGAATTTCTACACTTTGCCTAAATTTCATATGTATCAACCTGAATACACATGAAATGCATAGTTTTTGCTTACAAACATTATAATCTCTGCTACATTGGATATAAACCCCTCTATACACTTCTGTGGTTAAGAGCTTCAGCTGCTAACCAAAAGGTGGGCATGAGCAGCTCCTTGGAAACCCTATGGGACAGTTCTACTCTGCCATTCACGGTCCCTATGAGTTGGAATCGACTCACAGCAATGCAATTTTTTTTTTTTAACATTTCTAATGTTGTTTATTTTGTATTTTCTGTTTTATTCTTGATTAATATTTCCAAAGATTTGTCAGTTCTGGTAGTCTTTGGAAATCAGCTTATGGCTTCTGTTGATTCTCTCTGTGATATGCTTGCTATCTTTGACATTAATTTCTCCTTTTACTTTTTTATTGCCTTTTTTCCTATTTTCTATGGATGAATTCTTTTTGATATGTTAAGTTGGATACTTAGCTCATTTGTTTGAGTCTTTCTTCTTTCTCAATAAAAGCATTTCAGGCTGTGAGTATTTAAGTATTTCCCTAGCTGCTTCTCACAGGTTTTCATTAGCATTGTTATTATCATTCTGTTCTAAGTGTTTTTCATTTTTAATTCTGCCTTTTAGTCTCCTTTAATCTGGAAGAGTTCCTCAATTCTTTGTTTTTCGTGACTTTTCCCGTTTGAAGGAGCAACGTCCAGGTATTTTATAGAATGTCCCTCATTCGGGGTTTTCCTTTGGTGTTCAGCATTTTAATCAGAAGGCATCTAGGTGTGGATGTCATTCTATAATTTTTACGCCTTGGAATTCACTAAAGGAGTCTTGGCGGCACAGTGGTTAAGCACTCGGCTGCTAACCAAACAGTTGGCGGTTTGAACCTGCCACCTACTCACTCTGCAGGAGAAAGACGTGGCAGTCTGCTTCCATAAAGATTTATAGCCTTGGAAATCCTATGGGACAGTTCTATTCTGTCCTATAGGGTCCCTATGAGCCGGAATCGACTCAACAGCAGTGGGTTTGGTTTGGTTTTGGAATTCACTGGGCCTCCTGAATGAAGGATTCATTGAGGATTGGTGTTCTTCAACAGTTCTGGAATTTGTAGCCATTATCTCTTCCATATCTTCTCTAGGGAGCCTTGGTGGTGCAATGGTTAAGCACTCAGCTGCTAACGGAAAGGTTGGTGGTTTGAACCCACCCAGCAGCTCCACGGAGGGAAGACCTGGTGATCTGCTCCTATAAAGATTACAGCCTAGGAAACCCTATGGGGCTGTTCTAGTCGGTCACGTCGTCTCTATGAGTCAAAAACCGACTCAGTGTCACCTAACGACAACCTTCTCTATATCTCCTTCTGGAACGCTGATTGGACACACGTTGGACTTTCTCACTCTACCCTTCGTGTATCATATTTTCATCTCTTGGTGTCTTTGTGGTACATTGTGATACCGTGGACTGCCAACTTGACAGCAGCCAACAACAACAGTAGGGAAGCCTGGGTGCTTCAGATCTATGTTCCTAATGTTCTCTTTAACTGTGTCTAATCTTCTGTTTGTCCTATACATTTTTTTATCCATTTGTTTTGGGTCTGTTACACAAACCGTTGCTGTCGAGTCAATTCCAACTCATAGCAACCCTATAGGACAGAGTAGAATGGCCCCATAGGGTTTCCAAGGAGAAGCTGGTGGATTTGAACTGCCGACCTTTTGGTTAGCAGCCAAGCTCTTAACCACTGACCCACCAGGGCTCCTATGCAAAAACAGTGGCTTAAAACAATAAACTTTCAGCACTTCTTATTATTTTTGGGGTTGGCTGAGTTGTTCTCCTGGTCTGGGAGCGCTTATCTGATTTTTGTAGTCAGCTATCAACTCAGGATAGTCTCACTGGCATGTCTGGATGGGCTTGACGTTAGCTGCGGTGTTGGGGATCACTGGGCTGCAGGCCTCTCATCGTCAGTCAGGCCAACCTGGGCTCGTCCCCAAGGAGGTAGTTGCAGGGTTCTCCAGAACATCAAGAGGGCAAAGCCCAATGTTCAATTGCTTATCAAGTCTCTGGTTGCATCATGCTTGTTATTCTCCCATGGGCCAAGTTGTGTAACATGGACAAGTGCAGAGTCAATGTGAAAGGCAATTATCTTACAACATAGATTTGAGGAGGTTACTTTGGCCATTTTATAAATAATCTGCCATAGTCTTCCCCCTACACTTGCTTTTCAAGTATTTTTCGTTTCTAGAACTTACATTTCGTTCTTTTTCAAAGCTTCATGATGATCTATTTTACTTTCTTTGTTCCATGACCATTGCTTCCACTTTCCACCCTGTTTCTTTAAAAATATTAAACTTGCTTATTTTATGTCTGCATTAGAGAATTCCAATGTCTGATTGGGATGATTCAGGAAATTACCATTTCATGCACGCTCACACTTGGCAGTTTGTTTCTTATGAGGTTTAGCGCTTTGTGAATTTGAGGTACTTTCCTTGCAACTTTAACTAGAGGGATTTTTCGATGCCTGGACTCAAACAATACCTTTCCAGAGAGATCTTAGTTTGTTTCCACCTTATCTGTGGAGAATAACTTTAAACTCATTTGGGATTTTCAGACCGTGCAGAAAGTATGAATTTAGGTCCCAAACTCTCATGAGGATGGACAAATGATCAACAATTCTAACAATTGTGATTAACAATTAACAATTCCCCCTCTGCCCATGGTCAACACGAGAGACGCTCATTTGTGTAACAGGTTTTCCTAATTTAGCCAATGTGGACCTTTTTTTGGCAGTTTTGGCATTAAGCAAGTATTTCTAATTTGACCTCCTACCCTGTTCAACGGAGCCTTGGTGGCACAGTGGTTAAGTGCTCAGCTGTTTACCAAATAGCCGACAGTTCGAATCCACCAGGCACTCCTTGGAAACCCTATGGGGCAGTTCTACTCTGTCCTATAGGGTTACTAAGAGTCTGAATGGATTCAATTGCAGTACGTTTGGTCTGGTTTTACCCAGTTCAAATCTCAAGCTTGATTCCCCATCCCTATTATAGAGGTTCTGTTAAAACTCAAATTCTAAGTCATCAGAAATGGGAAAATCCCCTAGGAAAAATTCTGGCTCCCGTGCTCTTTTATCTCTATTATTTTACTTTTCCTTAAGTGTCTGAACACCTGAAGAAATTCCTACCTATATATATGGGTATATGATGTACTAGGAGAAGCTTCTCTGAGCCCTTTGTCCATCAGATAGCTAGAAAGACACTTCTATTTATTTATTTTTATTGTTGTGCTTTAAGTGAAGGTTTACAATTCAAGTCAGTCTCTCATACAAAAATTTATACAAACGTTGTTATGTGAACCTAATTGCTCTCCTTATACTGTGACAGCACAGTCCTCCTTTCCACCCCGGATTTCCCATGTCCATTCAACCAGCTCCTGACCCTCTCTGCCTTCTCATCTCACCTCCGAACAGGAGCTGCCCATTTAGTCTCCTGTATCTACTTGAGCTAAGAAGCAGTCTTCACAAGTATCATTTTATGTCCCATAGTCCAGTCTAATCTTTGACTGAAGAGTTGGCTTCAGGAATGCTTTTAGTGCTGGGTAGACAGAGTCCAGAGGCCACACTTTCAGGGATTCCTCCAATCTCAGTTAGATCATTAAGTCTAGTCTTTTTACTAGAATTTGAGTTCTGCACCCCACTTTTCTCCTGCTCCAACAGAGACTCTGTGTTGTGTTCCCTGTCAGGGCGGTCATTGGTGGTAGCCGGGCACCATCTAGTTCTTCTGGTCTCAGGCTGATGAAGTCTCTGGTTTATGCATTCCTTTCTGTCTCTTGGGCTAATACTTTCCTTGTATCTATGGTGTTCTTCATTCTCCTTTACTCCAGGTGGGTTGGGACCAATTGACGCATCTTAGATGGTCGCTCACTAGCTTTTAAGACCCCAGATGCCACTCACCAAAGTGGGATGCAGAACATTTTCTTAATAAACTTTTTATGCCAATTGACTTAGATGTCCCCTGAAACCATGGTTCCCAGACCCTCGCCCTTGCTACTCTGTCCATCAAACTATTTGGTCCTGTATTCAGGAAACTTCTTAGCTTTGGTTGGTTTAGTCCAGTTGTACTGACTTCCCCTGTAGTATGTGTTGTCCTTTCTTTCATCGAAGAAATTCTTGTCTACTATCTAGTTAGTGAATACCCCTCTGCTTCCCTCCCCACTCTTGTAATCATCAAAGAATGTTTTCTTCTCTGTTTAGACCTTTTCCTAAGCTCTTATAATAGTGGTATTATACAATATTTGCCCTTTTGCTACTGACTAAATTCACTCAGCATAATATCTTCCAGATTCCTCCATGTTATGTTTCACGGATTCATCATTGTTCTTTATCATTACATAGTATCCCACTGCATGAATATACCATAATTTGTTTACCCATTGGTCCATTGATGAGCACTAGAAAGATACTTCTATACCTAGGCTTCATTCTGTTGTTCTCTAATCATAGCCATATCTTCAATATTGCCTAAAAATCTTTCTATGTTAACATATCAGGTCTCTTTTCCACTGCTTTCAATATCTACTTTAAAATTTTACTACTGCTAAGATACAACTATTGGTCTCTACTTGTCTGGAACAAAAGAGAAAGAAGGAAACCAGAGATTCAAAAAGAAACTAATCTACAGGACAAATAGTCTACATGAACCACAGCCTCATATATCCTGAGACCAGAAGAACTGGATGGTGCCCAGCTACCACTATCAACTACTCTAATCAGAACCTCAATAGATGGACTCTCTCTCATAGAACGAGAGAAAAATGTGGAACAGAACCTCAAATTCCTTAAAAAAAGGAAAGAAAACCAGACTTAGTGGACTGGTTGAGACTGCAGGACTCCCCGAGATTATTGCCCTGAGGTACTCTTCAAACCTTGATCAAAACTAACTTCTGAGGTCACCTTGTAGATAAAAAACATATTGGCTCAAAAAATAATGAGCATCACCCATAAGTACTGTGCTCCTTTAAAAAATCACCTATATGAGGCCAAACAGTCAACAATTACTTTAAAACAAAGATGAAAATATTAAGGGGGAAAGGGAAACTAGATTAATGGAATCAGAACAACTAGAATGGAAATAATGGGAATGTTCACACACTGTAAAGAATGTAACCAATGTCACGGCACAATTTGTATAGAAATTATTGACTGGGAGTCTAAACTGCTGTGTAAACTTCCACCAAAAATACAATAAAATATTATTTAAAAAAATTACTACTGTCTTCAAGATCCTGATGCCAAAGACCTAATGGTTTTTAAGCAAGCCCCAACTACTACCCATTTTTCTCTTCATATTAACTTCTTTTTCATCTAGCATACAGACCTATAATACTTTATTTCAATTACTGTTTCTGTCCTCAGCTATCAGACATGAGGTGTGAGATAGGAGTAACGCTGGTTGTGATGGTTAAGGTTATATGTCAGCTTGGCTGGGCCATGATTCTCAGTGATTTGGCAAGTATGTAATGATGTAATCATCTTCCATTTTATGATCTGATTTGGTCATCCTGTATTTTCTCACAATGCCGATTTTCACATAATGACCTGGTGTTTGGAACCTAACCATGTTGATAAGTGAGAAGCGGGTGCATTTTGTACCAGGGATTGTACTCAGCATTGACAATACAATGGTATTCAGTCCCTGATCTTAACAATTTAATGTTTAGTGGGAAGAGACGGACCAACACATGGCCAGTTATGATGAGAGTGATCTCATGACGGACATTAAAGAGGCCTCTTAGATCTACTACAGAAGGGAACAGAGTGGACTGGTAGCCCAGCTGCTGCCTCCCTGGACCCACCCTTGCATTAGTTCTGAAGCCATTCTTGACCAGGGCTGCTCTCAGCCAGATAGTGACTGTGGTGGGGGTACTGGCCATAGCAATGCCAGGATGAGCTCAAGACCAAACCTGGCCCATCAGTGGCTTTTCTGGGTTTTTCTGGTAGAGCTAATAGGAAAGACTTGCTTTCTATTTTAGGGTTGTTATCAACTTGAAGTTCATGGCCTATCTCAAGTAAAAAAGCAATGACGTTAGCACACAGATCTGGAGAACCTCTGCCTCCCAGTAACTCTACAGCTAATACCTCTCTCTGTCTCTCTCCCTCTCTGTGTGTCTCTCCCTCTCTGTGTCTCTCTGTCTCTCTCCCTCTCTCTGTCTCTTGGAAAAGATATATGCCAAATAAGTCTGGTTAATTAACACCAAAGAATAAGGAAAAAGTGAAACTATTCAATTAAAAACTGATAAAATGATTTAAAAATTTAGTAAAATTCAGATGATGGTAGTACCAGTAAACAATCTTAAAGAATTCTGAGTACATTCTAATGGCATGATGTGGGTCCATGTTGTGGATTTTAAGCAAAGGAATGACTGTGTTTGTTTGAAGTAGCAAAACTGGAGGTAAATAAATCAGAAGATTTCCATTAATCCAAAGCACTAACCACTTAGGGCCTAAAATATGTAACGTCAGAGGCAATGGAAGGTGTAAACCCAAACTGATGAGTTTTTTGGATTGGAAAGCAACAAGAATATTGAAGAATGACACTCAGGTTTTTAGCTTAGGCTACTAAGTGGATGGTGTTGCCGTGTACAACACTGGAAAAGAATAAGTTTTAAGGGAGAGGAGAGAATTTGTTCAACGTTGTATATATTTAGCATGATGTATCTCCATATAGAGAAGAAAATAAGCAATTGCATACAGAGGCATCAGCCCACTGAAGGACATAACTCCCAGCTGGGTCCCAGCTCTTGACTTCGTCTTAAACATGTTGCTTTCTACTGTTTTCTATGTATTTTCAAGCAATAATCATGCTTACGTCTCTCCTATGTTAAATGAAAATTTCCCTCAGGTATGCATTCATCACTGAACATTCCCTCCCTCTCTCTTTCCTAACTTTCCAGTTTTCTTGAAGAAGTAGTTTCTATTTACTGTCACCATCTTCTTTCTTTCCAGTTACTCACCCATGCAAGTGTCTTAGTGTCCTAGGGCCGCTGTAACAAAATACTAGGCAGTGGGTAGCTTTAACGAACAGAAATTTATTGTCTCACAGTTCTGGAGGCTACAAGGTCAAGTCATGGTATCAGCTCTTGTTAATTCCTTTTCAGTGCTTTGACAGAGAGTCTGTTCCATGTCTCTCTCCCAGCTTCGGGCAGTTTCCAAAAATCCTTGGTGTTCCTTGGCTTCTAGCTGCATCTTCATATGGCGACTCTTCCCTTCTCTGTGTCTGTTCTCTTTTATAAGACACAACTCAGATGGGGCGCACACTACTCCAGTATGACCTCACGTTAACCCAACTGATAATATCTCAAAAACCTTATTTCCAAACAAGGTCACATTCACAAATACCGGAGATTGGGATTTCAACGTATCTTTCTTTTTTTTTTTTTTTGGTGGGGAGAGGCACCATTTAATCAATAACACACAACAATGGACATTTTCCCCACAACCCATGACTTTATTTGCCAAAGCTCAGCTACTTTCTAATACCTAAATCCATAGGATGGCTTTCAATTCTCATTCTACTTAACCTTTCTGCAGCATTTGACACTGTAGACCATCCCATCCTTCCTAAAACATTTCGAAACCCCCATCTCTCTCTGTAATATGAGTTTTTCAAAGTTTATCATCCTGTCTCTCAGGCTGCATTTTTCCATTGTCTTTCAAGGACTCCTCTTCCCCTGCTTGGCCTTTAACATTTGTATTTTGACCCCAATTCTCCTCTCTTCTTTCTTGGCACATGCTGTTTGTATTATCTCGTTTACTCCCATTGCTTCCACTGTGTTTTCATCTCAGAGGCCTCCCCTCAACCTCTCAACCTCAGATTCACAGTTCCACTGGCTATAAGGAGTGCAATGGTATCTTCATACTGGATAATCAAGCTCAGCTCTGTATCTTGTCCCCACACCCACACCTGCTCCTCCAGCACTCCCAGTTCAGAGATGTCTTCCCCACTCACCTGTCCACACCAGGACTCCAGGGGTCATGACCAACTCCCCCCTCCCACCTATACTGACAGACAAGTGGTGGCTGTGCATGAGGTGCATTGGCTGGGAATCTCACTTACAAAAGGCCAGAATTCTACCATTGAACCACCAATGCCCCCAAGAGCCTTCAAAGGTGGTTCATCAATATGCACAATAAAACATACACTGCTTTTATTTAGGGTGCAGGTTCAGTCATTCTCAATGAATCACTCTGCCTTCTTCCTAAATTCCCTGATACACAACAATAATTAAATATACTGTGCTATATTAATTCCTGTCCTGGATGAACACCATTTCTGACTATAAAAACGAAGATGTCGGCTCTCAGTGTGGGCAAAACCAGTTCAGCAACCCCCTTACCGAGCTCCTATCAGGGCTACACTGTGAGTGGGTGCGCGAGACATTTCAAATCAACAAGGTGGCATGCCATAAATAGTACAGGCTTTGGGGTCAGACAGATGTGGATTCTTACTGCGCTTCTGCCACCAGCTTAGTATGTAGCCTTAGAAAACAAAAGTGCTGTGTCTCTACCTCCTTGCCTCTAAAATTGGCAGATACTTAGTGCATATTGCTATTCTGAGAATAAAATAGTTGATGGTCAAGCACTTACTCAAAACACACCAAGTCACTTCCTCAAATGTCAGTCCCTCTCATGGGAGTACAGAGGTGCAAGACAGGATGGAGACAGAGGGAGAGGGACCATACCCCCATGTCAGCCTGGGGGGCACCTGAAGAATCTCCACCTTTCGGTGACACATTTCCATGCCTCTCTTATTTTTACCTTGACCATCCATGAGCCTGTGAAATCTTCTGCGTGATACCAGCTCTGCCCTGAGGACAGGGCTCTCCCTGCAGCCCCTCCAGTGGCCCTGCTCTCTCTCCTCCACACTTCCCACCACTGCTCCTGGGGTGGAGGTAGATACCCACTTACAGCTCAGGGCCGCCGCCAGATCACGTCCCTTCCCTGTCCCACAGCCCCCGGTGTGAAAGCTCCACTTCTTCCTGGCTTGGTCAGCTGCAGAGCCCCTGTCACCGCCCCCCATCATTCCTTGAAGATTGTGACTTCTGACTCAATGCTACTTTTTCAGCCCTACTCTTGCCATTATTGTGGAGTATTTCAACAACCACATAGAGCAACGGTTTTCAAATATTATTACAGAGACCAAGGGTGAGCAATACATTTACAGACAGTCCCTGGGTTATGAATGTCCGATTCACATACGACCTGTAGTTACAAACCAACCCTTTAAAGCCTATTATATTAAGAGTTAGAGGAACATGCAACAGCATGCATCAAAACATTATCATTATTATTATTACTGTATTATTATGTTAAAGATGTTTTCTTATAGGCAGGGTTTTATTCTGTTGTACATAGGGTTGCTATGAGTTGGAACTGACTGGACGGCACCTAGCAACAACAGCAAAGTATCTAGAAGGGATCTCTGGTTCATGCAAATGGTTAACACGCTCAGCTGGTACCCAAAAATTTGGAGGTTCAAGTCCATTCAGAGGTGTCTTGGAAGAAAGACCAGGCAATCTACTTCCAAAAAAACAGCCTTTGAAAACCCTGTGGAGCACAGTTCTACTCTGACACACATGGGGTCACCATTAGTTGGAGACGACTTGATGGCCACTAATCATGGCTAGCAAGTTCCTGTGAGAACAGAGTCAGTGAATATTGAACCATTTCTCTTACGGGAAATACAGGGTTAGGTTGCTGCGAGCCTCTGGTCACGTTTTCCTCAAACAATCAATCCGTAACCTTTTTTTAATGTCTATTTCTGTTTTAAGATGCCTTATTGAATATGCATTGTTGACTCATTAACACTGAATGTGCAGCCAACAGCACTACATAACTCACACCTGAACAAAGGTGATCTGTTTTCTGTTTTCTCCGTATGTCACATCACAGCCTTCTTGCACCCAGGAACACCAGACAGCACTTCAGCGCTACCGTTGGGAACCATTTTAAACAACAAAATCACCAATAGAAATCACAACAATGCAAAAAACACGGCACTAAATAGTCGGCAACAAGGACACTGGTTTGCAGTGTGAGAGCTGAACAAAAAGGCGAAACGTAGCCTTGTTCAACCTCAGCTGGGGACGTGCGCACCATGGGACTCAAGTTTTCACTCCTCGTGTCCACAGATGACTGCATGGTGCCCTGAGCATTGACCTTTAGGTTACAATAAGTTTTAGCAAGTAGGCGGGTTTGAAGCTATGGAATCCATGAATAGTGAGGATTGTCTGTCCTGCCTGTTTTGCTCCTTCCATTTCTTTACAGCTCTGTGTAAACTTCGCTCATTAGAGACATCTCCCTTGGTCATGCTCTATGACATAGCAAAGTTCCCTGTTCTCCTACCTCTCCCCTTGCTTTATGGTGTTCCCTGCTGCTCCCTTTCTGAAAGGCTCTGTTTTGTTGTTTATCATCCGGGAGAGCGGCTTGATTCAGTTCAGTGGTGTATCTCTGGTGCCCTGAGCACAGCAGCCACTCAGGAAACGTGGGTTGAATGAATAAATGAACGAAAACATTTATTGGTCTCCGTGTGATATCGTTTCACGTTTCCATCAGATAAAGTTCATACTCTGTGCCCCTCATCTTTCCTGTGCTCTTGGGCTCCTTGGCACACAGCTATGCACCCCCCTCCCCAAAGGGTATGAGTACTCTAGTGTGAAAAGGAACTCTAGTTTGAAAATTGTGTAGATTTAACTAGAACCTTAGGTGACAGGAGCCCTGGTGGTGCAGTGGTTAAGAGCTATGGTGCGCTGTGGCTGCTCACCAAAAGGTCAGCAGTTTGAATCCACCAGGGGCTCCTTGGAAACCCTATGGAGCAGTTCTACTGTATCCTATAGAGTCGCTGTGAGTTGGAATCGACTCGATGGCAATGGGCTTGGGCTTAGGTGAAAAGGAGCAGAAACAGCACTGTGTCTGAAATTTTCTATTCCCTCTAACCCACATATTGGTGGGAGTGGTGGTTCAGTGGTAGAATTCTTGCCTTCCATGTTGGAGACCTGGGTTTGATTCCTAGCCAGTACACCTTATGTGCAGCCACTACCCATCAGTCAGCGGAGGTTTGCGTGTTGCTGTGATGCTGAACAGGTTTCAGCAGAGTTTTCAGACGAAGATGGACTAGGAAGAAAGGCCTGGTGATCACCTTCTGAAAATTAGCCAGTGAAAACCGTATGGATCACAACGGTCCAATTCGCAGCCAATCATGTGGTTGGCACAAGACTGGGCAGTGTTTCTTTCCCTTGTGCATAGGGTCACCATGAGTTGGGGACCCACTCAACAGCAGCTACCAACAACAGCATGACCCACATAGAACCTTGGGATGGAATTTAAAGGAGGCCGTTCGCCTAATTCTAGAGTTCCAAGTTCATGTTTAAGGCTTATCCTCTTCTGATCATGTCCCTGTTCTATCTCCTACCCTTCTTCCAAGTTCTGTTTAACTATGTGGTTCTTGTCTGGTTCTTCCCATCAGGGGGTAACTTTAAGGCAAATGCTGTCTTACCCCAGGAGCCATCATGGTGCCTCACGAACAGAGTTTTTTGAAAGAAATGCTATTAAATAATATTTTGTAGAGGAAACCCCAACAACAGAGCAGCAGAACGTACTGGGAAATTGCTTATGGGAAATGAGTGGGCATACAATCGGTGCACTTTGTTTTGAAGCTGGCATGTGGAGCCTGGCATTTGTGGGAGAGAAAGGAACAGTGTCCTGGGTTTGCTCATTAGAGTTTAATTGACTGCGCATCTCCTGCCTTCCTCTGGAGCAAAGGGAGGTTTGCCCAATTAGCCTCCGGGTTCCTCGGATTTGGTTTCGTAGATATTTAGACCCGTAATCTACAGCGCTAAGGATGCATAATGAGGGAAGCAGGGGTGACTCACACTCCACAGAGGTGGATCTCTGCCTCCCACTCAGGTTTCTGAGAATAGCGGCTGCAAACGTGTTGTTCTAAGAGAACAAAAACTAAATGCTTTGTCTAGAGAGAGAGATTCCTCTTGGTGCCTAACAAGAAAGCCACACTACGAATCAAGACAAATAATTCTGCGGCAGGTAACCTATGTACTGGATACCCCAGAAGGACAAGAGACTGTATCCCACAGCCACACGACGGGCGTTTTTTATGATAAAAGAACGTGGTAGTTTGCTGTTCATTTTGAAGGGAAAGAAAATTATGTTGTAAGTTCTACTTTTTCTAAAACTTTCAGAAGAATTTTGCAAGGACTAGGTAAACCAAAGCATACTATTTGTCTAGCAGCTACTCACTTACATAGACAAATACTGTTTTTCTAATACATATATAACTCTTCAATTATTTCTTCATTATTCAGTCAATAAGTCATTTGATAAATATTTAGTTGAGAATATAAAGTATGAGATATTGTGGAAGATATAAAGTTGTTTAAAACTTTGCTGTCCTTTAGGAGTTTAAAAGTTAGTAAGAAAAGAAGAAATGCAACTAACTTTAATAAATGGCAGAAAATTAAACAATTAAAATATTTATTCCAGTTTCCTGTAATTTTTTTTTTTTTTGCTGACTCTTTACCCTAAAAATTTAGTGCATGGGGGAGAAAACTGCATGGAACGTATGATGTTTTAAAAATACATTTTAAAAATACATTTTAAAATGTTTCAACCATGACATTTATTCCACTAATAAAGAAATAATAACTTAGCCCCAATTTTTTTAATCCTATGTATTCATTGACTAACCCAATGTGTATTAAGTATGTAATATATGTCAAGCTCTGTGCTGGATACTTGGGTGCAAAATACATCCAGGATCTCACAGTCTATTGGGAAGTGATGGCACACATGTTGTTGAATAACAGAATGTTATAGTTTCTTTAAAATGAATAAGCATTTGTACCCATTAGTGTTTGTGCAACCGGAAGGTTAGAAGTTCCAGTTCTTGAACTGGTGCCTTGCAAGAAAGGACTGTGATCTACTTCCAAAAAAATTCAGCCATTGAAAACCCTATGGAGCAATTCTACTCTGACACACATGGGGTCACCATCCATGAACCTGAGTGGACCATGAGTTGACGTGCTGGCAAAGTTTATTTATTTATTTTTTAGAATAAGCCAGGGTACTATATGAGGAGAAAATGTAAGGGAAATCTTTCCAGAAGGGATAAGGTTTCAGCTGAATCTAAAATAATAATAATAAATATAATATCCAACATTTATTGAAAGATTTCTGTGTGCCAGGCTTTCTATTTGTGTTAGATGCTTTCTATGCATTATAATATTTAACCACAGCAACGACTCTTTGGATTAAGTATGGTGTATTAGCTTCCTAAAACTTTGACAACAAATAATCACAAACTGGGTGGCTTAGAAGAACAGACATTTATTCTCTCCCCGTTGTGGAGACTAAGCCTTAGTTCAGGGTGTCAGCCAGGCCATGCTCTCTCCAAAGGCTCTAGGGGAAGATCCTTTCTCGTCTCTTTCTAGCTTCTCGTGGTCCCAGGTGTTCCTTCCAATCTGCCTGCATCCTCACACAACTTCTTCCCTCTGTGTGTGCGCCTGTGACTCTTCTTGTAAGGACGCTGGTCCTACTGGGTTAGAGACAACCTTAATGAGCTCAACTAATTATGCCTGCAGCCACCCTATTTCCAAATAAGGCCACATTCTGAGGCTCTAGGGTTAGGATATCAGCATATCTTTTAGGGAGATGCATTTTAACTCATAAAATATGGCTCCCAGTGATTTACATACCAGAAAACCAAGGCTTAGAAAGATTAAGTTACTTCCCTGGCTTTTTGATTCCAAAACCTTTTCTCCCAACAGTGCTAACCTGCTCTCAAAGAGAGTGGTTTAGCAGCTGGTCGTGAAGTCCAAGTGAATTTCTGGACCA
This sequence comes from Trichechus manatus latirostris, assembly GCF_000243295.1. Classification (NCBI taxonomy): domain Eukaryota; kingdom Metazoa; phylum Chordata; class Mammalia; order Sirenia; family Trichechidae; genus Trichechus; species Trichechus manatus. Next base: position 6,523,763 of record NW_004443938.1, on the reverse strand, counting down.
AATTTTGAAGAGTTGTGTATGACGGCAGGTTAAACAGTTTGATTTTTCTTTGTCTTGACAACAGTGGGAGATATTGGAAGAAGTAAAGTGATTAGATTTTTATTTTGCAAAGATGGTGGCCACGTGCAGTGGGGACTGCACCCTTGATGGATGAAGAAGCCCTGAGCAGACTAGCTCTTGTGGCACAACAGGCGGTGACTCAAAGCTATGGGGACCCGCATTCCTTATGTGTGAGCTCATAGTTTTATCCAGAATCATACTGTAGACCTAAAGGATCTGCAGTTATTGAGACAACGCCTTCATTTTACAGGTGCAGAGACTAAAGGCCATGGTGGTTACACAGAGCCTGGAACTTGAGGATGAATTCAGTGAGTGGGCAGGTATTCTGGCTTCAATGACTCTGGATTCATAATTGCTCTTCTGACACCAACATGGAAGTGTTCTTTGACACTTGGGACCTGAGAGATGGTGCCTTCACTGTGCCTTTGTCACCTTTCAGGGTAGTTCATCCTCTCTACTAGCTGTTATACTGTCAGAGTGCATAAGATCTGGGTAAGCCAACAAGAGGTGGCAATGCAGCTACTGAGCAATGCAATCATAAGTGTAAATTTTTCATTTTTACCTCATTAAACTTTTATAATTAAGCGTTTCATTTGTCTTTGTTACTGACAGGTATTATCCGCTATCACATTTTAAATTTATTTTCTTTATCAGATATTCAGGACACACTGCTTTGCTTTATTCAGAACACCACAAACACTCCTTGAGTAATGCTTGCCTTGGAGGCTTACCTAGGAAAGCCACTATGTTATCATGGAAAGAGCTTTGGGTCATTGGGCCCAAGTTTTCAATCTGGGTCTGCAGTGTACAATGGTGAGAACTAGGGCAACACACTTAATCTCTCCTATACTGTTTCCTTTTTATGTGTAAAGATCACACGAGTGCACTTCTCTCAGTTTTTTGAGGCTCAAATGAGATCATGTTGAGATTATGTATATTCCTTAAATCCATTTACAATCATTTTCTTTTTCCTTGTTTTACAAATATCTATCAATAATATGCCTGATTACAGAGCAAATTATCTTTGGGTACAATAAACTTAAAACATTGTTGTATCTAATTTTTTGTTTGTTTCTTTTCCAGAGATCCTAGAAAAAGGGAACAAAATTCAGCAATGAAACTAAAAAAAAAAATTAAAAAAGTACTACAGTGTTGACCAGAAATTATTGACAAACGTAGGCCATTTCTGCAGTCTTGGGCGACATGGATAGGAAACAGCCCTGGCTCTGTTTTACGCTGAGTAAAGCCCCTCTGGAAGGAGCCCTGGTGGCACCCTGGTTAAGCTCTCGGCTGCTAACTGAAAGGTCGGCAGTTCAAACTCAGCAGCCGCTCCACAGGAGAAAGATGTGGCAGTCTGCATTTGTAAAGATGACAGCCGTGGAAACTGTATAGGACAATTCTACTCTGTCCTGTAGGGTCACTATGGTTGGAATCAACTTGAAGGCAGTGAGTTTGGTTTTTGGTTAAAGACCCTCTGCTCACACTTTCCCTTTCTATAGTGGGAATCACTCATCAGTTGACACATCTGTGTCTTCTCTGAGCATTTAATAGACACCAACTGGTGCAGCGGTTAAGCACTCAACTGCTAACCAAAAGTTTGGCAGTTTGAACTCACCAGCTGCTCAGTGGCAGAAAGATTTACAGCCTTGGAAACCCTAAAGTGTCGCTGTGAGTCAGACTGACATGGTGGTAGCAGGTTTGGTACTCAGTGATTATCACGATTTGCAAGTAAAAATGAAATGCCCAAATGCCCACTAACATTTTAACATTAATTTATCAATCATAAATATGAACAAATCATTTAATCCTTCTTTTTTCCAAAATTCACAACCAATTTTTAGAAACTGGATATTGTGTTATAAATATTATGTAAATGGCCCTGTTAACATTTTGTAAACACAGATATGTATTAACATACACTCAGCAAGACATTCAGAGTGTAATCCCCAGTTATTAGGTTCTACACACGTGTGCACACACACATACACATATACACACAAGCACACACCCTTAAATGAGGGCTGTCTGCATAGCCACATTATCTTTGTGGGCAGTGTTGTTTTCACTCCTGGGTCTGCTTTCAGGGGCACAACTGTCCTTCATTGTTATGCCGCTGGAGGTCATTCTTGTGGTCACCATCAGCAATATAATCCACATCCTTCCCTTACTTGGGAAGGGTCCCCCACTTGCATGCATTATGCTTCTGTTCCTACACCCACAGTGCACTTTGATTTTGGAAGGCACACACTGGCACCTGTGAAACCAGATGAATGGTCTTTAGCTCTGGAGTTTATGCATCTGCAGGACAGAAAAACATCTGGGTAGTCGCAATAAGGAGTTCCTGGGTGGTGCAAAATGGTTAAGTGCTTGGTTACTAACCAGAAGATTGGCTGTTTGAACCCACCCAGATGCTCCCCCCACGTGTCTGTCTGTTTGTCGTACTGTGGGGGCTTGCACGTTGCTGTGATGCTGGAAGCTATACAGCCAGTATTCAGATACCAGCAGGGTCACCCATGGCAGACAAGTTTCAGCTGAGCTTCCAGATTAAGACAGACTAGGAAGAAGGACCCATCAGTCTACTTCTGAAAAGAATTAGCCAGTGAAAACCTTAATAGCAGCATTGTCTCATATAGTGCCAGAAGATGAGCCCCCCAGGTTAGAAGTCACACAAAATATGACAGGGGAAGAGCTGCCTCCTCAAAGTAAAGTCAACCTTAATGACATGGATGGAGTCAAGCTTTCAGGACTTTCATTTGCTGATGTGGCACGACTAAAATGAGAAGAAACAGCTGCAAACATCCATTAATAATCGGAACGTGGAATGCATGAACTATGAATCTAGGAAAACTGGAAATTGTCCAAAACGAAATGGAATGCATAAACATCAATATCCTAGGCATTAGTGAGCTGAAATGGACTGATATTGGCCATTTCGAATCGGACAACCATATGTTCTACTATGCCCAGAATGACAACTTGAAGAGGACAGGCGTTGCATTCAACGTCAAAAAGAACATTTCAATATCTATCCTGAAGTACAACGCTGTCAGTGATACCATAATATCCATACGCCTGCAAGAAAGGCCAGTTAATAAGACTATTATTCAAATTTACACACCAACCACTAAGGACAAAGATGAAGAAACTGAAGATTTTTGCCAACTTCTTCAGTCTGCAATTGATAGAATATGCAATCAGGATACATTGATAATTACTCGTTATTGGAATGCAAAAGTTAGAAACAAAGAAGAAGGATCGATAGGTGGAAAATATGACCTTGCTGATAAAAATGAAGCCAGAGATCACATGATAGAACTTTGCAAGACCAATGACTTCTTCATTGCCAATACCTTTATTCAACATAAATGGTGACTATACACGTGGACCTCACCAGACTAAATACACAGGAATCAAATAGACTACATTTGTGGAAAGAGATGATGAAAAAGCTCAGTATCATCAGTCAGAACAAGGCCAGGGGCCAACTGTGGAACAGACCATCAATTGCTCATATCCAAGTTCAAGTTGAAACTGAAGAAAATTAGAACAAGTCCAGGAGAACCAAAGTATGACCTTGAGTATATCCCACTTGAATTTAGAGACCATCTCAAGAATAGATTTGACGTGTTGAACACTAAACACCGAAGACCAGACGAGTTGTGGAATGACATCAAGGACATCATACATGAAGAAAGCAAGAGGTCATTAAAAAGACAGAAAAGAAAGAAAAGACCAAAATGGATGTCAGAAGAGACTCTGAAACTTGCTCTTGAATGTTGGGTAGCTAAAGCAAAAGGAAGAAATGATGAAGTGAAAGAACTGAATAGAAGATTTCAAAGGGCAGCTCGAGAAGACAAAGTAAAGTGTTATAATGACATGGGCAAAGAGCTGGAGACAGAAAACCAAAAGGGAAGAACATGCTCGGCATTCCTCAAGCTGAAAGAAATGAAAAAAAAAAAAAAAAAATCAAGACTCAAGTTGCAATAGTGAAGGATTCTATGGGGAAAATATTAAACGATGCAGGAAGCATCAAAAGAAGTTGGAAGGAATACACAGAGTTATTATATCAAAAAGAATTGGTCAACGTTCAACCATTTCAGGAGACAACGTATGATCAGAAACTGATGGTACTGAAGGAAGAAGTCCAAGCTGCACTGAAGGCATTGGCAAAAAACAAGGCTCCAGGAATTGATGGAATACCAATTGAGATTTTTTCAACAAACAGATGCAGCACTGGAGGTGCTCACTTGTCTATGCAAGAAATTTGGAAGACACCTACCTGGCCAAATGACTGCAAGAAATCCATATTTGTGCCTATTCCCAAGAAAGTGATCCAACTGAATGCGGAAATTATGGAACAATATCATTAATATCACACACTAGTAAAATTTTGCTGAAGATCATTCAAAAGCGGCTGCAGCAGTATGTCAACAGGGAACTGCCAGAAATCCAGGCCAGTTTCAGAAGAGAATGTGGAACCAGGGATATCATTGCTGATGTCAGATGGATCCTGGCTGAAAGCAGACAATATCAGAAAGATGTTTACCTGTGTTTTATGGACTATGCAAAGGCATTCGATTGTGTGGATCATAACAAATTTTGGATAACATTGCGGAGAATGGGAATGCCAGAACACTTAATTGTGCTCATGAGGAACCTGTACACAGATCAAGAAGCAGTTGTTCAGAGACAACAAGGGGATACTGTGTGGTTTAAATTCAGGAAAGGTGTGTGTCATGGTTGCATCCTTTCACCATACCTATTCAATCTGAATGCAGAGCAAATAATCTCAGAAGCTGGACTATATGAAGAAGAACAGGGCATCCGGATTGGAGGAAGACTGATTAACAACCTGCAATACGCACATGACACAACCTTGCTTGCCGAAAGTGAAGGGGACTTGAATCACTTACTGGTGAAGATCAAAGACCACAGCCTTCAGTATGGATTACACTTCAACATAAAGAAAACAAAAATCCTCACAACTGGACCAATTAGCAACATCATGATAAGCGGAGAAAAGACTAAAGTTGTCGAGGATTTCAGTTTACTTGGATCCACAATCAACACCCATGGAAGCAGCAGTCAGAAAATCAAAAGACGCATTGCATTGGGCAAATCTGCTGCAAAAGACTTCTTTAAAGTGTTGAAAAGTGAAGATGTCACCTTGAAGACTAAGGTGTGCCTGACCCAAACCATGGTATTTTCAATTGCATCATATGCATGTGAAAGCTGGACAATGAATAAAGAAGAATTGATCCCTTTGAATTCTGGTGTTGGCGAAGAATATTGAAGATACCATGGACTGCCAAAAGAAGGAACAAATCTGTCGTGGAAGATGTACAACTAAAATGCTCCTTAGAAGGAAGGATGGCGAGACTATGTCTTACATACTTTGGACATGCTGTCAGGAGGGATCAGTCCCTGGAGAAGGACAACATGGTTGGTAAAGTAGAGAGTCAGCGAAAAAGAGGAAGACCCTCAACAAGATGGATTGACACAGTGGCTGCAACAATGGGCTCAAGCATAACAATCATTGTGAGGATGGCACAGGACCGGGCAGTGTTTCGTTCTGTGGTGCATAGGGTCACTAAGAGCCGGAGCCAACTTGATGGCACCTAGCAACAACAACAAGACACTCCTTGGAAGAAAGTCCTAGAGATTTGCTTCCAAAACATCAGAGTCTTGAAAACCCTCTGGAGCACAGTTCTACTCTGCAACACAGAGGGTCACCATGAGTTGGAGTCAACTCTATGGCAACTGGTTTTGGTAGTGCAATGAAGAAGAGCTCCAATCTGACGACCAGAAAGTGCGTTAGAATTTGTGGGAATGTGTGATAAACTTTTAAAATTTGAGAATTTGTGTCAAATTGAATTCCATCAATAATGGCCTACTTAAGTAGCAACTTGAAAAGCAAAATTTTTACTATGCCATGCTTTCAAAATCAAGAGAAAATTTATCTTCGGCTTTTGGCTGTAAAAGCAGAAAAAAGCACAACAACCCTTGCCCGTGTGTTCTGTTTCTAGGGAAATAGCTGGACTTGGAAAGGCTCGGCGGATTCTTTCCCAGATCTTAAATCTTGCTTTACAGATGTAAGCAGTCACCAGAAAGCCCGTGTAAGAGGGCAAGTCATCCGCGCTTCCCTAGAGCTCTGCTCACAGTCTGGGACCAGACTGCCCCCACGAGAGTCGCCCATGGCTCCACCCTGCCTGCCTTCTGCAACTCTTAATACCTCACCTGCTGTATTCTTGGATGTATTAAAGTGAGCATTGGATTTTCCATAACTGAGACTCAGGGCAACCCTGCCCCTAATATTGTGTGTAATTCTGATGCAACAGAACACTGATTCCTTTCATAAATCTAAACCTGACAGTCTTCATGCTAACTAAGAAGCTGATATGAGATTTCCTCAAGCCTCCATCTTACTCCAGTCTTCTCTCTCTGACCTGATTTCCCGGAAGTTCTCTCCACTCGCGGATGATTATCACATAATAGTGCTTCCGGCAATCGTGAGCACAGTATTACTCAAAGCAATGAATTTAGATTTTATAACAAAATAGATAATCAGCTTCTTTCTTAAAGTTTTAAAAGTAGATTTCTTGGGTACTATTTTTGCTCCCCTTACATATTTATTTTATGCTAGTGATTTGTGTCTAATAAATGCTTGGGGATATAAAAAGGAATTCTTTTAGCACCATTTCCTTTGGATAATACATTTTCATTGTATATTCCTCTGAAAAATTATTGAAAAAGCAGCATTCATATGGGTGCGTGTGTTCCGAGGGTGTTCAGTAGCGTAGAACAAACTGACATCAGCATCTATACTACACAGTATCCTTTAAAGCCGTGGTGCTGCCCTGCATTAAGACGCTAATGTACGGCAGCGGTTGCTGGTTTTACGGCCTTTTCCTTTATCTTATTATCTAGCTTCTCCGTGCGTGTTTGTTCTCATTAAATACCAAGTGTCAACATAATCAATTCACCAGAACAGAGGCCAGTCCCATTGCAGCTCAGTGGATTATCTACACGGGGCGGGAAGAGCCGGAAATGTAAGCAAGTTGATCAGAGATGCACCACAGCCCGTAAAAGGGAGGTGTGTCACAGCCCTGGAGAAAGGGAAGAGCAGGAGACAGGCAAAGAAATAAGTGCATTGACCTTCTGGTACCATCCACCTGTAATGATTTACATCTAGTTACCTGGTGAGCATGGCTCAGAGAAAAGGGCTTTGTAAGGGCGTCGGGAAGCAGGGGGTAGAGATGTAGAAACGTCTAAACCCACAGAGAAGCCTGGTCGCTGCTGACACTGCCTTCTCCCAGGTGCCATGTGGCTTTGGGGGATGGGGCCTAGGCCCTGTTCTTGTAGACCAGTGCATGATGCACAGGGGTCGTTACAAGGATTTCACATAGAACAATAATGTGAGCTGAATCTGCAAGCACCGGGCTGGAGAAGATCTTCGTTTCTTCCTCAAGCTTGGCAGGGCCCTACCTGCACAGGTGGTATCTCAGGCAGGCATGCACCCCTTACGGAGCAGAAGGCAGGAATCAAGTCATCTAGAGATGTGCAATACCTGCCCAACTCTGCCCTTCCACTCCACTGCTGTCGTGGTTTTCTGGATGGATGCGTTGGGTAGGTATAAAATCAATCCACTTCCCACCTGCAGTGCTGCAGGGGCTTAATACATTGTTGTGATTACAACATGAGAATAGAAGTATTTGGGGGAGGGACGTTGTAATTCTGTAAAGTAACATGCATTCATGTAGCTACACTTCAGAATACTTCAATTATTGTCCAGATGTGTCTTAGAAGAAGTGAGAAATAGCTGTCCCACTTAGGATGTTTGGTGAAAAAAATCTAAGATTTCAGTCATTCTACTGTATTAAAAAATATAACTTAAAAGATTCCATAAAAGTAACTAATGGGGGAGGGGGTAGAGAAATACAATCCTAAGGCAAATTGGGAAAATTATTCGTTCGAGGTGGCTACAGATCATATGGGGATAAGAAGAGGGGCTACTGCAGACCCATCACTGAACTCAGGAATGCCACAGTATTAGTAAACGTGGTTACATGTCTGAGGGATCACCCACAAAACTTCACCACGTAGAGTGTATTAGAGCATCAAGATAGGGTGTGATCTTCCATATCTTGGCATGCAAAGGGGGACCGGAAAGGTTCCTGGGTGGTGCAAACGCTTTGCTCTTGGACACTGTGAAACCAGCAAATTGTTCCGTAAAGATCACAGCCGAGAAAACCCCATGAAGCTCAGTTCTACTCTGTAGCACACAGAGTTGCCATGAGTTAAAAACAACTTGATGGCAATGAGTTTTTTTTTTTTTTTTTTTTTTTGGTGTCATGTGGAAAGTACTTTGGCAGCAGAGTCTCTTTCTTGAGGGTAAATATCACAAGTGACTACAGGCAGTGGTGTGCTGGGGAGTGTTTAACAACCAGCTCTCTGATAAAAAGGATACACACACATACACATATATGCATATGTTCATTATAAATTTCACTGATAACAAGGATGTATAGCCCAGAATTTACAAGTAATAATGAGATATACAATAATGTTAATTGTAAATTTCATATAGCAAATTCATTTTCACAGAGTGCTTTCACTGATTTCTGAAGAAGTCTTGTTTCCATAGTCAAACTACAGTTGCAACTGACTACCGACAGTAGTGTGGACGTGAATGTTGGTTAAAATTTTCACTTACATTAACAAGTGACGCTAAAGCAAAACCAATACAGATGTGCGTGGCACCTTACTAGTTCATCAATAACATAAAAACTTCTTCTCTGAACTGGGAAATGATTTTGAATGCTACAAGAAGATTCCCTCCATTTTTCAAGATATTCATAATGTAAAGGTTACAGATAAGACACACTCTAAAGTATAATCTGCCTCATTGATATTTTATCTAACATTTTCTTTAGTTTAGGCACTCAACAAAATAGTAAGGTAAGCCTTGACTTGTCACACTTGCTAATTCCTGTGGTGTAAATCCTCCAACCGTGGCTGATTTCAAACCACCAGCGTGATATCACTGAACAGAGAGATGAGAAGAGATGTGCACCAGCATATGATGTTTCCACCACAGGGAGATGAGAGACATTAGTAACCTGGGAACACAGGTCACAGTAAACTAATTGGGAAATGATAAGTTTTGAGTATTTGCATTTAATATAATTTATTGAATTATAAGTTTATATGACAACTATTAATAAGACTCTGTTAAAAAAACAGGTTTGCAAAATTCCTGAGCATGTAACCATAAACTCATGATAAGCTGTTTTGCTCCTGAAGATCAAAGGCTGTCAGTTTCCCATCCTGGACCATCATAGCAAGTAGAGATCGTATTCCTTTTTATCTTAATCCAATAACCAACTTTAATTAGATAATTTTTTCCTGAGATCTAGTGCTTACAACTTACATTCTACCACCAACATCTGTGATCATAAAGATGCTTTTGCTGTGCATTATACTAAGAGGGTGTGAAAGAAAATCATTGAGGGAAAATTCAAGGAAGCACCTGCTGGCCATTCAAGTTATTTAATTTCTCAAAACAGCACTGGTAAAAAATAATGAAAAACATTTCTCAGGTTACCCTTGGTGATCTCGTCGGACACACTGTATCCCAACCAATTTATATGCCTCTGAAGTTCTTTGGGAAGGAGGTTGCTCAAATTTAATGCATTCAGCCTCAATGTGGGAGCCTTTTGAAATGTGTGAAACTCAAGAACCCTGAGTTAGAGCCTCATTTTGTGTTGACTGAGCATTGTTTTAAGTGATGCCTTCTGGATGTGTGAATTTTCTAAACTTTTAACAGGCTTGCCATTATTTCTGTGAGATAAGCCTCCTCACGATGTTTCCCAGTTGCTATGTTCTTGTAAGAATGTACTTATTGCAAGAATAAGCTATTGCCAGTCTTCATTCAGTCATAGTGGCCATTTTCTCCTTGCCGCCATTCACTGTTGCCAGGTGTTACTGGCTCCCTCTCTGCTTTGAGTCTTTGCTCTGCACTCTTTTGGGATAGCTTTTCTGGCTTCTGAACAGTAAGTGATGACTTTGCAATAAGGAACAATGCTTTGCAGTGGTACTTTTCAAGAGACTTGAACTCTTATAGTTATTTTTGCCCTGCATTCAATCTTAGGGCCAAATCATTGCTTCCATGTGTAGCAGGTAGAATGCACCACTGTGAGCAGGTCTGCAATATTCCAGGGCAGCTGTTTCTGCGTTTTAGCTATTAGTACTGTTTTTGTTATAATGAAGAATACATGGTAGTGATAGTTTTTCTGAGATTCAAATTCCTTTAGTTTTATTTATTTGAGCTGTAAGTACTACTTTTGCAGTCATGAAGAATGCATCATTGTGGTAATTTTCCTGAGATGAAAATCCCTTGGTTTTATTTATTTGGGCTGTGAGTACTGCTTTTGCAGAAATGAAGAATGTATTGTACCATGTTTTGAAAATTTTCATGAAAAATAAAAAAAAGGCTAAGAGGAAGGAGACTAGAACGTATGCGTGATCATTGCCAGGTGCCTTCATGATTTACCTGATATTTTGCAAATTTTCAAGACATAAAATTTAAAAAAAAATTATCATTGACTCACATCAATAGTATTTACTATGTCCAGCATCCACTGGGATATGTGTGATCTTAGATAATAGATGTCAAAATCCATAACACATAACAAAAATCCTGAATTGGTCCTTTAATCAGCATGACTTCCGTTAATGAAAACACATGGTATCAACAAAAAATTCAAAGGAGAAAATAATTGAGTCACTAAATAATAATACCTGAGGTGAAAAACTACAATCAGTTCTTTACCCTTCTTTAAATCATTGTAAATGTTCACAGTCACATTTGTTTAGTCTCAGTATATATAGACAGACAGACAGCTAGATAGATAGATATAAATAAATAGATGAATAGATAGTTGCCTTCTATTCAATTGCAACTCCTAGTGACTCTGTAAAACAGAATGAAATTTTGCCCACTTCTGCACCATCCTCAAGATCATTGGCATATTTAAGTCCATCATTGCAGCTATCTTGCTAGTCCATCTCACGGAGGGTCTCCCTCACCCTCACTGACCCTCCTCTTCACCAAGTATGATCTCCTCCTCCAGCCATTTATCCATCCTGATGACATGTATAAAGTAAGCAAGTCAGACAATGTTCTGTTGTGGTCCATAAGGTTGGCTAATTTTTGGAAGTAGATAGCTAGGCTTTTCTTTCTAGTCTGTCTTAGTGTGGAAGCTCCACTGAAACCCATCCACCTTGGGTGACCCTGATGGTATTTGAAATACCAGCGGCATAGTTTCCAGCATCCTAGCATCAAGCAAACAACCACAGTATGACAAACTGACAGGTGATGTCAATACATAGAGGAGATGTGTTATTAAGGCAGCTCATGCACATATGTTTCTTTTCATACGAAGTAAACGTTAAGAGTAAATGCCTCCAGGAACAACTGCCTCCTTTGCCGTCAAACCAGAAAAACTGGATGGTGCCTGGCTACCATTACTGAATGATTTGATCAAAGATTCTATAGAATAATCCTGATCAGAAGAGGGAAAAATGTGGAACAGAAATTCAAATACTCATGGAATCTGGAATTTCTGGAGCCACTGATGCTGGATGAACCACTGAAACGATTGCCCTGAGATAATCTTTAAACCTTAATTCAAAAATATCACCGAAGTCATCTTTAAACTGAACGATAGTTTAACTTAATTAGAAAAGAATGTCAGCCTTGAGCATTGTGTTCTTTTAAATAATTATCTATATGGGATCAAATTGACAATACTAACTCAAAAAGGTTAAATGAGAAGCTTAGGGGGCAGTGAGTTTTTATTGATTATGGTGAAACAATTTGGAAAAGGATATTGAGAAAGGTGGCACAACGTGAAGAATGTAATTAATCTCACTGAATTTTAAATGTAGAAACTGTTGAATTGATGTGTGTTTTCCCACGTATATTTTCATACACACAAAAAAAGAGTAAATAAAAAAAAGTTAAATTTCCTAGAATGCACATCACCACAAGATAGAAGCTAATATATATCAGGAAGTTCAGATTGTATTGGAGAGCAGGGCATTTTCTTCTTCCAATGCATCCTAAATGTATGATTTAATTTACATTTCAGCGACACATTTGAGAGCATTTGCTCATCATAAGACTTTCCAAGCTTACCATCAGTACAGGAAGGGGCTTTAGAAACAACCTAATCTCATTTGAAGTGCACTTGGCCTTATAAGAGTTAATTTTTTATCAAAATCCTTGCACAATAATCAAATCTCCATTGGTAGATGCACTTAAAAAATGGCAGTTTCCAAAAAATATTAACTCAAAAAATTCCATTTTGCCTGCTGCATTTACGTTTTTCCCTCCCCTTAGACTAGTCACAACAATGAAATCAGATTTCTTTCAGGAAAAAAATTACATAAAAAAGCCAAACAAACGGAGAAAGGAAGAAATTGCCCAGTAAACAGAATTATGTTAACCTTGCAAATAAGGATATCAGCATATTTCATACTTTGACTAAATCTCACAATCTAAGCATTATGAGTAACTTCATTTCTTGGTTTTTGGGTGCAATGATAGCTCAGAATTTCCGTAGTGCTTTGTACCATGTTCTACGTAGATACTGTTGTTGTCGTTAGGTGCCTGCGAGTTGGTTCCAACTCATAGCTACCCTTCTGTAGAACAGAACAAAACACTGCCTGGTCCTGCGCCATCCTCACAATCATTGTTGTACTTGAGCCCATTGTTGCAGCTACTGTATCAATCCATCTCATTAAGGGTCTTCCTCTTTTTTGCTGACCCTCTACAATGTAGATACAGTAATGGGTTAATAAGTGAAGCATGTAATTCAAATAATTTAAGCAAAACTCTCTTATGGAGAATAACAATAGGGAAGTAGTGATAAAGAGAGACTCCTTGGTCTCCAATGAGATTGCCAAAGTTCTAAATGTTTCTACTAGAACACTGAACTTGGGCTGAATGCCTACACTTTCCAACTTGCCCATCAGTAAATTTGGATAAGGATTTAACATTTACCTAACGTGAGATAAGAGAGAATTGAGGGAGTAGTGGTTTATATAACACTCTAAGAGCCTTATGGTAAAAAGTGCAAAACAGATTCCATGTTTAAAATAGCAACAGCAAGCAAACAGCGTAAATACATGCCAGAGGTTAATTCCATAAGCCAAAAAGCTAATGTTTTGAGTGAAAAGGGGAAAAAAATCATACATTTGTTCTTGCAGTTGTAAACAAGAAGACATCCTGGGTAGGTAGCCTGAAGCCAGCGGAATTACAAAAATCCTTTCTGAGATTTTCCTTTCCATTATTTATAGGCTGGAGAAGATTCATTGTTTGCAAAACCACAGGGGCAGCTCTTTTTCTACACCCATTGACACAGAAAAGTCTTCTCATGGAAGATTTATTTGAAGTCCTGTAGTGATGTTTCCTCTTATATCTAGACATTTTGAATATTAAAAAAAAAAATCAAATGACATACAACATTACATTTGGTACTAAGTCAGCACTGTTCTGAGTGTGATGGGCTAATGTTGGAAAACGGAAAGAAAGAATTTTCCATGATACACAAAAGAACTGATTAGTGAAAAATTCATTCATTTAAGTAATAATTTAAAATACTTTTTTTGCTAAGCTCAAATGTAAGTCTTACTAAGAAAATATTTATTCATTTTTTGATATGGAATCTCTCTTGAGGTAAAGTTGACTTTCAGAAGGAGAGTGAAGGAAGGAAGGCAGAATACTAGAATTAAAAGTCCACACAACTGGTGTGTCACTTGTGCCCCGGTTGTTATTGTTCACTCAACAACTGTAATTTCTCTGGAAACTTCTGGGACTAGGGAAAACATTAGGCACATTGGATCTGTCCCATAAGAAATTTTTTATTAACAGGTTGATGCTGTTTTGCTTGCAAAGTGAATTTCACCTCTGGGGAAATCACCTAATAACTCTTATTTTTGTTGTTAGGAGCTGTCCAGTCGGTTCCAACTCATAGCGTCCCTTTGTGCAACAGATCTAAACACTGCTCAGTTCTGCATCACCCTAACAATCCTTACTATGCTTGAGCCTATTGTTGCAGCCACTGTGTCAATCCATCTCATTGAGGGTCTTCCTCTTTTTCGCTGACCCTCAACTTTACCAAGCATGATGTCCTTCACCAGGAACTGATCCCTCCTGATAACATGTCCAAAGTATGTAAGATGAAGTCTCACCATCCTTGCTTCTAAGGAGCATTCTGGATATACTTCTTCCAAGACAGGTTTGTTCGTTCTTTTGGCAGTCCATGGTATATTCAATATTCTTTGCCAACACCAGAATTCAAAGGCATCAGTTCTTCTTTGGTCTTCCTTATTCATTGTTGAGCTTTTGCATGCATATAAGGCGATTGAAAACACCATGGTTTGGGTCAGGGGTATCTTAGTCTTCAAGGTGACATCTTTGCTTAGTAACACTTTAAAGAGGTCTTTTGCAGCTGATTTGCCTAATACAATGCATCTTTTGGTTTCTTGACTGCTGCTTCCATGGATGTTGATTGTGGATCCAGGTAAAATGAAATCCTTACTACCTCTTAAGGTTACCAAAATCAAGTTTGAAGACAATGGAATTATTTCCCTAAGCAGTACACAAAACTAGCCTCATTATTTAGGAGAGATCCATAGAATAATTTCTAATTACTTATCTAAATTTTGTGTTATTCTCAGAGAGTTTTTTTCCCAGGCTTGATAAGCCATATAGTTTGATAAGAAACTTGAGTCTTATGACTGCAGTATTGTAATGTGCAGCAAAGGGAAGATTTCGGTGTTTCTATCTTTTAGGTAGATCCTGCATTGTGTTCCATCAGTAATTAAACTCTTTTGGTTCTAATTTGTGCTAACTTGAACAAAAAACAAGAGACATGTGCCCAGAACTCAGGACAAAAATAAGCCATCAAATATGGTAAGAATGTTTTTCATCCCTGCCTCACTATATTTACTATCTTAATTTTTCTGTCTTCGCAGAGTGATTACCTTACCTTATCTGATCCACATGGAAAAAATGGTCACATGCAGCTCCAAAATTGATCTGCTATTGGTTCAGTCACCCAGAGAAAAACCCTAAAGCAGCAATCAATCAAATTCCAAAGTCCTGGGGCAGGGCCCCTTTGGCCTCGTTGGGAGCTGCTTTCATGTCAAATCGTGGTGGTAGCCAGGGACTAGAAGACTTGGTGCAAAAACAGCTGCTATTGCTATAGCCGTGTGAACGGGCAGCGGTAAATCCTGGAGAAGTGTGCTGGGAAAACAAAAAAACAGCTTAAACAATTTGCTGCATAATTTGTACAAAATTCTTGATCAAGTGCCATCATGTGCTATTGTTATGTGTTACAGAGTCAATTTTTGACTTGTAGTACCCCCATGTGACAGAGCAGAACTGCGTCATAGGGTTTTCTAGGCTATAATCTTTAAGGGAGCAGATCTCCAGGTTTTTCTCCTGTGGAGCCACTGGGTGAGTTTGAACTGCCAACCTTTTGGTTAGCAGCCAAGCGCTTAACCGCTACGCCATCAGGTCTCCGTTAAGTGCCATCCTAAGCAACAGAAGGTAAAACTGTCGTCTTGTAAGAAATTGATCTTGAAACTATCTTCCTTTCTTAACCCTTCCTCCCCTCAATGCACCTTGAGAAAAAGAATCATTTTCACCCAGTTGCTTCTGTTGGGATCTGGCTTTTGAAAAATTCAGCTTGGATATGACAAAAAATCTCTCCTTAGTTGCCTCTTTCCATAACATAAATTAACAGAAGCTATTCCTTTGGTACTGTGGGTTTGTATCATTTATAGAAGCCATTGTTTATGCCTTTTTCCTTTCTGCTTCACCCAGCTCTTGTTGATACACCAGTGGCCCAGGGTTTTGTCTCTCTACTCCACCATCCCTTCAATGTCCATTCCATACTGTCCACTCACATGCTGGGTATAATCCTCCTTTAAAATGCTAGATCTTCATGAACTAATCATGTTGTTGATATAGGCATGTTCTTTCTTCTCTTTCTTCAGCGTCATTGGAGGTGATTGAATCTCTTATTACCGACATACCTCCAAATTCACTTTTTCGCACCTGATCTTTTCAAGCTATTAGAGGCTTATATATAAAAGAGATATGTATATATAGGCTGGGTGTTTAATTTTTCAGCTATCTCATTGCCTTCTCAATGAGTCTGAGGAAGATGGAATTCCCCAAGAATGAATGCTCTTGTATAATGTTGGTTTTGAGGTAGATTCTGCCCCGAATCAGCCAGCCCTTCCTTTCCTTCAGGGGCTAATGGTAAAAGGGAAATAAAATTTTGAATGCGTTATTTGCTGGGCTATGAATTGATGATTTGATGTACGACTCTTGCAGACTAGGCTGAATTGTGTAACTTAAGCTCAAAGCTCCAACTGAGAGCCTCCTCCCATCTCCTTAGTCTCCTCATTTCATTTCATTTTCTTGATAGGCACCTGTGCCTTTATCTTTCCAAACCTTTTATTATCTTTTATATGTGATTGTAGACCTTTTCTTCGTATCTCTAATCTGAGTGACTCAATTATCTTTCCCTTTGCATCTATATAGTCATGCCTTCCCATTCTTCAAGAATGTTCTTCAAGACCATCTGGATGAGCAGCTTTTCAAGGCACAAGAAAACAACTACCATTCTCTGGTTTCTCTTAACACACTTACCTATTCTTCTTCATCGAGGTGCAAACTGGAATGAGTTTCAAATGAATAAAAAATAAAAATATGATTTTCAATGCCAAAAATCTTCATAATTGAACACTGAAATCAGCAAAGTCAGAGTCATCGCTATTTTTAGAATGCATGGCTTTTCATAAACCTCCTACCTATTTGTCAGTGGGATATATGCTGTGAACTCCTTTCCCAGTAGTGAAATTGAATTTGTACTGAGTGATTTCACTCGCTCTCATCCATCCTGCCTCCCCTCTGGAACCAAAGGAGTGTGTTTTTCAGATGGTTGGCTGGAGTTACTGGTGCACTTCGTAGTTATAGCATAAAGCAAAGTTAATTGTGTAACAGGAAGAGTAAATCCGTGATCTAGGGACCCAGCAGCACAGTTTGCAGATTTATGTAGCTCACCTGCTGCTAAGTATGAAACAAGTATCTTGTCTGCAAAGTCCATCATAACACTTGAGTCTACCTACCCAAAGGAGCGGGGATTTTGCTATAAGTGCTGCCTAGTCATTGCTGGAACTCTATAAATATTAAACAGCAAGCATGCAGCTCAACTACATTTGAGCTGCAACCTATTTTGCATGCATGATTAGAATAAATGACAAATTCACGTCAGTCTACTCAGGGTGCACGTGGACAAAATTAATTGTTTAGCTTAAAATAAGAAGGGAAACTTGGGTAGTTTAACAGTAAAATGGCATAATGAATCATTCCAACCATCAATATATATAAATCTGGGCATTAAAAATAAGTCAAAATAGTTTCTACCTAATAAAACATGACAGGTTGTCATGATGCTATTAATTATAGTTCTGTAGAATATTTTACTGTGTGCCTATGAATATTAAATATTTCCTATTATTCAGGAATTTTGAGCTTTTTATGCTGCCTATTAAAGTGGCGTTCTACAAATTGTTTTACCACAATTTAAGTCACTATCGATTCCTTTCAAGAAAGTACACAGGCACTTCTGGGGAGAATGAGTATGTGGAAACACTAGTAAATGATTTTTCTGGAATTGAGGATGAATATCCCATGGAACAGCATTTCTTATTCAAAGCCCTCAACATGTTTTTGTTTGTCTGAAGCAGAAGAATATGATGAAAAGAGAGATCTGGGCTAGGATTTTGTTCTATGATTTATCAACTGTGGGACTTGGTTAAGTCAATTAACCCCTTTGCTCCTCAGTTCCCTAATCTTTAAAAATAGGAAAACAATTTGCTTTTCCTGCTTCAAAGATAAGGATTAAGTGACATAATCTATGTGAGAGTGCTTTGTAAAAAGACTCTGGAAATACAAGGTATTCCTCTTTGTATAGTAACACGGTCTAGAAGGGAAGCACTGGGATTGTGCTGGCATCTGTTAGTGCCTAGTGTCTTCTGCTTGCCTGAATCTGTCCTGCCTACAAGTGGTCCTTGAGTTTGCTGCAGGAGAGGCTCTTGAAAGATAAATAGGTATGTGGGCAGTAAGGCTTAGTCAGGTGTGCGCTGGTAGATAGAGCTTACGCTCTAAAATTAGGGGAGGTGTCCTTCCTTGGGGAATAGAGATCTGAATAAGAGTCTTAATTTAAAAAGAAGAGACCATTACAACACATTATGATTTAATATTTCTAAAGTAGCTAAAGTTCACTGGTAATCATGATCTAACAATTCTACTATGAATAAAATTGCATTGCTATTGAAAATCATATGTTTCTGGGAGAATTGTGGTAAGATGTATCTAAAGCAGATTTCTTTCTCTTCCTGTTACTGAAGGTCTGCCCTATGGGCATAAGTTCTTCGAAATCAATTGATTCAAGAAGCAGCCATTTAATGAAAAAAAAAATTTAGTGCCTATTCTATGTCACGCAAAGATGAATAAGACATCATATTGATTCTCAGGGATCTTATGGCATTCTTAGCTTACCCCTCTAGTCTCTTTATGATGGCTTTTAATTCAGTAAGATAAAGGAAATGATCCTGAAATGCCTTTAATAAAGGTCTTCTTATAATAATACTGTGAGAAACAGAACATCCGCTTGCTACAGTAACTTAAATGCCAGATTCAACTTGTCCTTTAATATCCAAATTAAATTGACCCAAATGTCCATCTTTCATATCAGCAAAGATTTAGTGATCTTCCAGTATTTCAGAGGATTTTTGGAAGAATTTATGTGGTTCATAGGCCCTTCTGATTTTGAGTTTTTGTTTCTACTGAATGAAGTCTACTTTTGCTTAATTTCTCCAAGCATATGGCGTCTGTTTTCCATGTATGCTATCTTGCTTTAGGAGTGTCTGGATTCCTTTAGCAATAATTGGAGACTTTGTTTGTAGCAAACTTGTACTGAAGGGTCCATGCACTGCAAAGAATTAAAAATTAACTTGCACAAAACTATACAACCTCTAGAAGAAAATATAGGATAAAATCTAGGATACTTTGGATTTAGTATTGAATTTTTAGATACAATGCCATAACCGTGATTCACGAAATAAAACAAAATGATAAATTGAACTTTACTAAAATTAAGACTTTTGCTCTGTGAGAGGTACTGTTAGAAGAATGAGAAGGCAAGCCACAGACTGAGAAAAAAATATTTTCAAATCACATGTCTGATGTTGAGACTTGTGTCCAAAATACACAAAGAATGCTTAAAACTCGTCAGTAAAAAAACAAAAAAAACAAAATCCCTATTTAAAAAACAGACAAAAGAGCTGAACAGATACCTCAACAAAGAAGTGCACTGGCAAGTAATCATATAAAAGATGCACAGCACCATTTTCATTAGAGAGTTGCACATTAAAACCATTAAAACAACAATTAGATAGCATTACATACCTATTGCTGTTGTTGTTAGGTGCCATTGAGTTGGTTCCCCATGTACAACAGAACAGAACACTGCCTGGTCCTGCGCCATCCTCATAATCCTCGTTATGCTTGAGGCCATTGTTGCAGCCACTGTGTCATTACAACTTGTTGAGGGTCTTCCTCTTTTTTGCTGACCCTCTACTTTACCAAGCATGGTGTCTTTCTCCAGCGACTGGTCCCTCCTGATAACACGTCCAAAGTATGTGAGATGAAGCCTCACCATTCCTCACTTCTAATGAGCATTCTGGCTGTACTTCTTCCAAGACAGATTTGTTTTATTCTCCTGGCAGTCCATGGTGTATTCAATATTTTTTGCCAACACCATAATTCAAAGACATCAATTCTTTGGTCTTCCTTATTCATTGTTCATCTTTTGCATGCATATGAGGCAATTGACAGGTCCGCCTTAGTCCTCAAAGTGACATCTTTGCTTTTTAACACTTTAAAGAAGTTTTTTGCAGCAGATTTGTCCAATGCAATAAGTCTTTTGATTTCTTGACTGCTGCTTCCATGGGCATTGAGTGTGGATCCAAGTAAAATGAAATCCTTGACAACTTCAATATTTTCTCCATTTATCATGTAGCTTATTGGTCTGGTTGGGAGGATCCTAATAGGTATGTTGTGAGGACAAAAAATCCTCACAAAATACCTGTTAGAATGGTTCAGATTCAGAAATCTGACAACATCAATTGCTAGGAAGAATATGGAGAAACAACAATTCTAATTTATTGCTAGTAGGAGTGCAAATAGTACAGTCACTTTGGAAGACAGTCTGGCAGTTTCTTTCAAAGCTAAACATAAGCTTACCATCCTATCCTATAGTTACACTAGGTATTTACTCAAATGATTTGAAGATGTATATACACACAAATACTTTCATGTAAATGTTTATAGAAGCTTTATTCATAGTTGCCAAAAACTGGAAGCAATAAAGATGTCCTTCAGTAGGTGAGAGGATAAACAAACTGTGGTCCATCAATATAATGGAAGACTATTTAGTAACAAGAAATGAGCTATCAAATCACAAAAAAGATATAGACAAATCTTAAATGCATATAGCTAACTGAAAGGAGACAGTCTAAAAAGACTATATACTGTATGGTTGCAATTTATATGATATTCTGGAGGTGATCTGGAGGCAATGATAAAAATATCAGTAGTTTCCAGAGATGGAGGTAGTGGAGGATTAAACAGGTGCAGCACAGGGCGTTTTTTTGGGTAGTGAAGCATGATACTGTAATGGTAGATATATGACATTATGTATTTGTCCAAACCCATTGAACTTTACATCACTAAGGGTGAAACTTAATGTATGGAAATTAAAAAAAAAAAATCATTTAGGAGGTTGGGGGATCCCAGAACAGAATGCAGAATATGATAAAATAATCTAATTGTGCTACAAATGTATGAAATAAGCTCTTTGAAAGGGTGGGGAAATAGGTGCTGACCTCAGTGACTTTGGAAATGTCATGTCTGTAAGACTAAAGGCAAAAGAAACTACCCAGCACAGCACTCTTGTTGACAAAGTTGTTTCCCACAGGGGTACAGGTTAATAATTCTGATTCTGCTATACATATGTACTGCAGTTTAACAATTAGTAAATTGCTGGTGCGTGGCGGGAGCAAGGTTTCTCACTGTTGGAAGATTACAGATGGGCAAGGGAAGGCTAGAATGATCCTTGTGGTGATAGATTAGAGTTGGAGACATCAATATGAACTCATGTTTAGCTTTATATAGGTACAGTGGTTACATATAGAAACTTTTATAGAAATGTGCATATACTCAGGCTAGTATACACATATATTTCCTTGCTCTGTCAGCTGAGATAGTCTAGAAGCAATGACATCCTGGAAACAATGAGCACACCTAGCACCCAGAAATTGGTTTCTAATACCATTCTACAATAACAAGAACCAGGGCACCTCAGAGAAATGACTGATAGAAGAACTGGGGCAGGACATATACAAAATGAGACTGATGTATCTTGTAATTAGAGAAAGTAAAAATCTCTTCAAAACATAACGAAACGAACAATAACAGCAAACACAATGAGAGGGATATGTCAAAGGGACACAGAGGCCAACTGAAAGAGTACCCAGTGGGAAAAACTGGAACAATGAGAGGAACAAAATAAATACAGTAGTATTGGAGTATAACCCAATATATAAAATAAATATCCATGAGTCCATCCTGATATAAATAAATGTGACAGAAGAGTCAAATCTTCTGTGCACAAAAAAATAAACTAAATAACTTATGTAGATACTTTACCCTCAGGCGGCGGAGCATAACTCTCCACTCCTTAAGTGTGGGCTGTGAAGTGACTTCTTTCCAAAGAGTACAGTATAGTTTCTGTTGTTGTTAGGTGCTGTTGTGTTGGTTCTGACTCACTGCGACCCTCTGTATATCAGAACGAAACACTGCCCTGTCCTGTGCCATCCTCACAATCCTTGTTATGTACAGAGAGGGGGTAAAAAGAGTCACTTTACAGTGGAGAAACCTGACAAATAGTACCTTCGCCAGGTGATCAAGGTCAACATCAACTGTGATAAGTCATGTTATTGTCTGTCTCCTTGATTTGATGTGATGTGAAAGACACTTAACCTCAGTGTTCTTCCTCCAAAAATTTCTTAAAAACTCCAGTCCAGTCATGAGAATAACATCAGGTAAATCTGACCTGAGGGACATTCTACAAAATACTTGACCAGCACTCCTCAAAACTGTCAAGATCATTAAAGACAAAGAAAGTCTGAGAAACTGTCACAGTCAGGAGCAGAATACAGAGACATGGCCACTCAATGTAATGTGGTGATCTGTATGGGCTCCTGGAATAGATAAAGCACATTAGGGAAAAAGTTAAACAAAAAAAATGAATAAACTATGGACTCTAGCTAATCATAATGTAACAATATTGGTTGGTTAATTGTAAAAAATATCCCACACACTTATCTTTACCGTACATTTATATACACAGCTTACATTAATAACCAGGTGCCTCTGAGTCAACTCTGACTTTATGGAAACCGCATGTGTGTCAGAGTAGAGCTGTGCTCCATACGGTTTTCAACTGCTGATTTTAGGAAGTAGATTGCTAGGCCTTTCTGGGTGGACTTCAACCTCCAACTTTTTAGTTCGCTGCCCAGCACATTAACCATTTGTACCACCCAAAGACTCGTACAGCTTATATTAGTAAGATGTTAATGATAGGTAAAGTGTGTGTGGGGGGTGGGGGGGAGTAGTTGGGAACTCTCTGTACTATCTTTGCAATTTTTCTGTAAATATGAATCTCTTATAAAATTAAAAAAAAAAAAAACTGAATTAGAGATATCCACCACTGGTTTTCCTTTTCTCTGATATCTCCCATTAACACCTCCTATAGTTTGATGCTGCCTTTTTCTACATCATGCTTGGGGCTGCCCTTTACACATCTGAGAATTCAGTGGGGAGGCACTGACAGCCTGACTGTGTGCATGAGCTCTGGAGTCTGTCTGCCTCCGTTTCTTAGTTCTGATGCTTATGAACTGTCTGGTCCTAAGCAAATCGTGCATCTTCTTGAGTCTCTATTACTTACATGTAATATGGAGTGGACTTCAATATCTAACTCATAGTTTTATTTTAAAAGATAATATTTGTATAAGGCTTGGCTTATCGACCTAATTGCCAGAATAACAGGTTTTTTTTTCTTTTCCTTCTTTCAGTTTTCTCCATTAGTATAGCTTTGACAGTACACTTTTAAGAGGCAGGCATTCTAAGAGTCTGCAGTGGGACAGGGGCATGGCAGTGATAATAATGTATAGTGCAGGAGGGGTGAAAATTTGGGGAAAAGACCAGGCAGCTATTCAATGTAGAGAAAATTGATAAAAGAAACCCTAAAATGTAAGATTATAAGGCTAGAATACAGTTTTTTGCTTAAGTATTCAAGAGTGTCACATTATATTAAGTATGCAATAATTACATAATAATTATAATAAATATCAGACTAAGAGATTACGATCTTGGTTTAATCAATGCTATTTTCATTTTCTTAGCCTCTTTCTGAATGTACTAATGTCATGAAAAGATCATATGTTAAAAATTGCAAAGTTACTGTCAACAATACATGACACAGTTAAGTCCACAATCCAAAAGTCAAAGGAATCTTAAAATATTCTTATCACACTCTAAAGGAGTTTTCTTTTTCTTTCTTTTAGTTGTTCTTTAGATGATGGTTTACAGAGCAAATTAGTTTCTTATTAAACAATTAATACACATATTGTTTTGTGACATTGGTCACCAACCCCATGAAAAAATAAAACAAAAATCCCCTTCGCAACCTTGGGTTACCATTACCAGCTTTCCTGTCCCCTCCTGCCTTCTCAACCCAGCCTCTGGGCTGCTGTGCCTGTTTAGTCTCATTTTGTTTTATGGGCCTGTCTAATCTTTGGCTGAAGGGTGAACCTCAGGAGTGACTTCAGTACTGAGTTAAAAGGGTGTCTAGGGGCCATACTCTTGGGTTTTAAAGAGTTTTCAACAAAAACAAAACAAAACAAAAAAACACTTCTTGCCTAGCTGTTGACATTCACCATCGGGCTCTGCTATTTAAGATTCGTAAGTGATTAACTTTTCTTATTCTTCCCTACTGTGGTAGGTAGAGTACAGCTCAACTCATATTGTGAATACGATGAGATTTCACTCCCACAATTAGGTACATTATGTGGTAAAGCTGAAATGGATTTTTCAGATATAATTAAGATTTCTAATCAGTAGAATTTGAATGAATCAAAAGGGTGAGCCTGATTTAATTAGGCAAGCTCTTTATAAGGTGGTACAGGAGTCAAATGGTTAATGTGCTCGATAACTAACCAAACAGTTGGCAGTTTGAACCTACCCAGAGGTGGCTCAGAAAAAAGGCCTAGAAGTCTGCTCCTGAAAGGTCACAGCCTTGAAAACCCTATGGAGTGCAGTTCTACTCTGTAATTCATGGGTCACCATGAGTCAGAATCTACTAGATGGTAACTGGTTACTGGTTTCTGGTTAGGCCTTCCCTGAAGGGACTTTTAAAGCAGCAGACAATTTCCTGTTGACCTACAGGAAGCAAACTTCCATATTTAGAAAGGGTCATGTGGAAGTGGATGGCAGGCGGTCTCTGGAGCTGAGGACTTCAGGCCTACAACCCTCAGGAACTGAATTCTGCCAACAACCAGTGAGCTTGGAAGAGGACCTGAATCCTCAAACGAGGTTGCAGTCCTGGCTGACAACTTGATCACAGCTTTGTGAGATCTGAGCAGAGGACGCAGTTTAACATGCCCGTGTAGCTCTTGTTTTGGTCTCTTGGAGTCCTGAGCCTCTGTAAGAATTTTGACTACTCTTTGCGGAACACCACATGGAGAGTTACTGAGACTACACTGAAAGTGAGGCGGTCCAGCTGGGCTCAATCCTCCAACTTCCCTGAACCATGTCAGGGACACCATCTTGCAACCTCCAGAGCAGCCCAGTGGAAGCTGAACACCACTGAATGGCCATGGTTGCCACCATGTGGAACAAAAGAATCACTCAGCTGAGCCCTGCCTGAATTCCTAACTCACAGAATGATAAGGCATAATGAAATGGTTGTTTTAGTAAGCCATGAAGTTTAGAAAAGGTGACTCTACTCAAAATCAAAACACACACACAAATACACGATATAACACCAAAACTAAAACAAAATAAAACAAAATTCACTCATCAGTTCTTCACCCAAACCCATTAAATCCCAAAATAGTATAGTGTAGGAAAACTAATGCTCTAGATAAGTAATTAAAATGTTAGCTACTATTTCTCAGAGTATAAATTTTTAAAATGTGTACTATCAAACCTAAAGTGTAGTCTTAATCATATCTCAGGTTAAAACTCAGGTACATATTTTTTTGTTTTTACGAGTGGGATATTCAAATAATTGACCTTGTTTATCCATCATTCTATATGGTACTCTACTTAACTGGTCTATTCACTTTGGTTAAAATGATTTTGATTTCTAAATATCAGTAAAGTCCAACCACTTTAGGTGCTTCTTAAAAAAGTCTTAGCACTTTGAAAAGACAACAACAAATGAAACTGTACATAAAATGAATACTAAATGGTTTATGAAATATTTCGTAAATACACACCAACAATTCCCATGTAATATGAACTAAAACATAAACTTTCTATTTGTAAATAATATAATCTTTTTTCTTTTTCTAAAAATTTTATTCATTTTGTTGTTGCTGACAATATACACAGCAAAGTATACACCAATTCAACAACTTCTACATGTACAATTTAGTGATGTTGAACGCATTCTTTAAGTTGTGCAACCATTCTGACCCTCCTTTCCTAGTTGTTCCTTCCTCATTAACATGTTATAAATATAATTTTATACTGAATTGCAAATTTTATATAATCATGACTACTGTGCAGCTCTCATTTAAATGACTAATCCTCCCTCAGCAGGATGATGGTAGAGCTCTTCTTCTCATGGAGATGATATGAACATGGTTTCCAGTTCAGCTGCTAATCAAAACGTTGGAGGTTTGAGTCCACCCAGAGGCACCTTGGCGGAAAGGACTGGCCATCTGCTTCCAAAAAAAACAGCCATTGTAAAACCTACAGAACACAGTTCTGTTCTGATACACAAGGGGCTGTCTTGAGTCAAAATTTACTCAGTGGCAATGGGTTTATACTCAACCAAACATTCTTAGTTTATCGATTATTCCCATCTACTTCTTTAGCTGCGGTCTCTTTTCTTTTTCTCTTAGCTCTAAATCCTCTATATACTTCTCTTCTTTGTAAAATTTCCCCCCACTGGTGCTGTTGAGCCAATTCCAACTCATGGCAACCCCCTGTAAGCAGAGTAGAACTGCTCCATAGAGTTTTCAATAGCTATGACCTTTCGGAAGCAGATTGTGAGGACTTTCTTCAAATGTGTCTCTGTGTCTGTTCCAACTACCAACCTTTTTTTAGTAGCCAAGGTCTTAACCATGTGCACCACCCAGCGACGCCTAGCTACTCCAAAAAGTCCACATTCTCCTATTCTTTCCGGGCACATAGACTGCATTTCTTCATCTCCCTTGTCACTAGATGAAAGCAATGCAATAAGAGTAGAAGTGATGTGAAGCTTCTCCCTGGAGGACTTCTTAGTTTTGGGAATTCAGTTCATTTGGTTGCCTCTGGCCTAAGCTCTCTGATGGACTCAAGAAATTTAGGATTTTGTAGATTATTCAGTTTTTATCATTATTAAGGTAAGAGTGATGTTTTCTTGTGGCTTTCCATATCCTGAGTGGAGGTGGAACGCCACAAAACTTAGGTGTTAGATAATTAATGTGAATGCCTACTCATCACGTAAAGATGTATCCTCCAAGAACTTTGAGCACATCATTTTTGGTGTTGTTAGGTGCTGTTGAGTGACTCTGACTCATAGCAACATTATGTATAACAGAACAAAATGTAGCCCAGTCCTGTACCATCCTCATAAACGTTGGCATATTTGAGCCCATTGTTCCAAACACTGTGTCAATCCATCTCATTGAAGGTCTTTCTCTTTTTTGTTGACCCTCTACTTTACCAAGCACGATGTCCTTCTCCAGCGATTGGTCCCTCCTGATGACGTCATATTTTCTTGCTCTGATGATGCATAAGCGATATGAGAATGAGGACTTTTGCTCTGACTCTGCTTGTAGGTAGATCTCTTAACTCCTCTCGGAATTATTTTGCATGATATGCCCACTTGGAGACCTGGTAATAGAATATACTTAAAAGCAAGAAACTATCACTGTACTTCAAAGCAAAATGTAGTTGATAAAGCCTGTATGGGTGTGTGTGTATATGTATATATATATATATACCTCTTTCAGTGAATAAACAGTAGAAAGTTTGTGTTATTTTTGTGCCATAAGCTTATCTACATAACATTTTCTTACTGCTAAGTTCAGTTAATTCCCTTTTCTCTTGCATTTACCAATACCAAGGGTAGATTTGCTTTATAATGCTAGAGGAGAAAAACAACCCAAATGGAGATGATGGCTCTATCAGGCGCCATAAACTGCCTGAAGAAAATGTACCCCTTCCTGAGAAAATTTAGCATTAAGTAGTCCAGAGTGGTGGTTAGAACATCAGCATGGCAATACTGTACAAGAGGAGCTGGAGGCACAAATGGATAAGACTGGATCAGTCCTCAATCAGTACCCGGGCTGTGACCAGGTGTCACTGCTCTGTCACTTGCCACTTTGGGAAAGATTACAGCTCTGGGTCATGGGGAGCTTCTAACACAGCAAGAAGTAGTGGGCCAATATGTGATGTATTGGACAGGTCAATAGGCACACTGATTGCTTTGCAGAAGTTGGGGCTTTTTAGAGTAGTTCTTCCTTCTCCTTGCACGAGGATACTGGCAAGAGTTTTTGTTTCCATAGTTTTCATTTGTTCAGGTTCCATTTTATGTGAAAGCTATTCAGAAAACCACAAAAGCAGCTTCTCTTACATTAAGAATGATCACTGGAGCAGCTGAGTCAATCTCCCTCACTTTTTCCGGAGACCAAGTTCAAATGGAGTAGTTTCCATTTCGACAGGTGAGGAGCCAGTGGCTGAAGCCTTCTGAGCATTTTCAATTTCAGTGTATGGGCATGGCAGGGCTGTGAGGGCAGGAGGGGTACCAGGCTTTCTTTGCACCGTCCTAATTAATATGCAACTTCCTCAAGCCAGTGAGTTTTTTTTTTTTCAATGCAAATTGTTTGGATAGATTTCATTTTTAGAAAATAAAAATAGTATGTAAAAAGTTTGATATGAAGAAATATTTCAAATAGGCAGCCAAAGATAGAGAATAATAAAAGCCATCATGTATTCACCCTGCAGATTTAACAAAGGCTGACTTTTCCCCCACGTTTGCTTCAGGTCATTTTTAATCTTAATAAAATGAGAGAAGGCAAACACAGTAACAGGCCACTGTTATGTTTCCTCAGAGGTAGTCACTGTCCTATAATTCCTGGCACTTCTGTTCCTGTTTTCACAGTTTACCTCCCTAAATGCAAGCCCGGTGCTCTCTGATCTTTCATTTTATAAGTCTCAATCCCATTATACTGATCTCCTTGACTTCCTCTCTTTGGAACTCCTGCTTACCGTAATCAAACACCCAAAAACCCTCCACCTCTGTGGACATTCCTTCCCTGCTTCCAAAGTCGATTTCTAGACAAGCTCTTGTAAATCTGCCGAGGCTTAATACTGGCAGTTCATACCATTTGACTCTACCACAGTCATCGTCTCCTCCCAGAATCACATACTAAATTCTCAATCTCACCACCCTCCAACTGGGCTTTGAATTCCCTCCCTGCTGTCTTCCTGGGACCCTCACCGTATTTGTTATCTCCTGTCTCTTCTGCAAATTAAAACTCTTTCTTTCATCCTTATTGTCAGTAATTAAAAGTCCTTTAGTCCTTCCCACAAGAACAATAAAGCAAAGGAAAGAAAAAACTTCTTTTTCTCTCAATATCCCCCTATAGCTACATACTGGGAGATACTTACCTCTTCAGAACAAAAATACACTAGTTATTCTCTTTTCTTCCATGCTGCTCTCACTTGTAAAAATATTGGTTGAAGTAAATAGTGAACATACACACAATGAGAGAAATACGTGTAAATATGAAATGAGTAGCAATGCAGTGGGCACTGGAACTCTCTCCAACCAGCTTAAGAAATAGAGAATAAATACTAGCCCTTTCTCACTCTCTGGTTTGGTTTTGCATGCTTTGAAATTCTATATAAATAGAATCATATATGTATTCTTTAATTTGCTTTTAGGTTAACGTTGTCTCCCTGAGATTCACCTATGGTGTATGTTTTAGCTGTATTCATTATACTGCAGTGTAAGATCCTACAGTATGAATATAGCACTTCTGTTGGCAGCTGCTCCATTTTTTTTTTGCAACTATGCTGCTAAAATATTTTAAATATCTCCTGTTGCTTGTGTGCAAGTTTCTTGAGAAATGAAATTGCAGTGTAGACTGTACGTGCTTGACAAATAGTACTAGATACAGCTAAAATATTTTCCAAAATGGTTGTACCAATTTACACTTCTACTAAACAGAGAGATTCCCCAATCCTTGCTATATTGGCAGACTTTTAAAGATTTTATCTTATACAGCCATTTCTGTTTCCTAGTGTGTGAAGTTTCTATTCCAGTCTTTTGCCCAATTTTTATTGGATTGTTTTATCAATTCATTGGACACACACACTAAAAACATCCCCAATGTATAGGTATCTACACATTTATATATACATATACATATATATGTGTGTGTGTGTATTCTGGATTCTAAACTTTTCTTGGTTGTATATATTGCAAACATCTTCTCTCAATTTATGACTTTCTTTTATACTATATTTTAACAGCCTGGGATTAAAGAAAATAGTCTCTATAACCCTAACATTTTGAAATTTCTTGAGATTTCCTTTACCGTCAAATATGTGATCACTTTTTAAATATGTAACATACCTGGGTATAATGAATGTGTATTCTTCAATTGTTGCATGCTGTATTGTATATATACAGTCACTAGATGAATTTGGTAATTTTGTAGCTTGTATTTTCTATGTCCTTCCCAATTTTCTGTATCTTTGATCTGCCAACTCTTGGGTACTGTATTAAAATCTTGCCCTACCACATTTTAGGCCACAAAGCAACTCTCAATAAAAATCCAAAACATTGAAACAATACTAAGTATTTCCTCTGATAATAATGCTATGAAAGAAGAAATCAGTAACAGGAAGAGCCAGGAAAAAAAAAAACCCAAATACATGGAAACAGAATAACACCTTCCTTAAAAACAACTGGGGCATAAAAGACATCAAAGAAGGAATAAAAAATTTCCTAGAATCAAATGAGAATGAAAACTCATCATACCAAAAGCTTTGGGACATAGCAAAGGCAGTACTCAGAGATCAATTTATAGAAATATACACATCAAAAAGAAAAACAGACCAAAATCAAAACATTAGCCCTACAACACCAACAAACAGAAAGACAACTGCAAAAGAAGCCCATAGCCACCAGAAGAAAGGAAATAATAAAGATTAGAGCAGAAATAAATGAAATAGAGAACAGAAAAACAGTAGAAAGTATCATCAAGACCAAAAATTGATTCTTTGAAAAAAATCAATAAAATCAACAAACCACTGGCCAGACTGACAAAAGAAAACACAGAAAAGGAAGCAAAAAACCCAAATAAGAAATGGGATGAGGGACATTACAACAGACCCAAATGAAAAAAAGTATCATAACAGAATTCTATGAAAAATAGTACTCCAACAAATTTGAGAACCTAGAGGAAATGGACAAATTTCTAGAAACACAGAACCTACCTAAATTACACAAACTGAGAAAGAAAATCTGAACAGACCCATAACAAGAGAAGAGATTGATGAGGCAATTAAAAAAAAAAAATCCCAACTGAAAATAAAGCCTTGGCCTGGACAGCTTCACTGGAGACTTCTAGCAAATATTCAAAGAAGAGCTCACACCAGTACTACCCAAACTATTTCAGAGCACAGAAAAGGAAAGAATACTCCCAAAGTCATCCTATGAAGTCAGCATCCCTGATACCAAAGCCAGGCAAAGATATTAAAAAAAAAAAAGAAGAAGAAGAAGAAGAAAATTACAGACCGACCAATATCTCTCATGAATATAGATGCAAAAATTCTCAACAAAATTCTAGCCAATAGGATTCACCATTATTGAAAATAATAATAATAATAATACACCATGAGAAACTGAGATTCATACTAGGTATGCAAGGATAGTTCAGCATTAGGAAATCAGTCAATGTAATCCACCATACAGATAAAACAAAATAAAAGAATCACACGATCATCTCAATCAATGCAGAAAAGGCATTTGATAAACTCCAACACAATTCCTGACAAAAACTCTCAATAAAATAGGAATAAAAGGGAAATTCCTCAGCATAAAAAGGACATCTATACAAAACCATAAGCCAACAACATTTTCAAAGGAGAGAGACTGAAAGCATCCCCCCTGATAATGGAAACAAGACAGGGATACCCTTTATCACCCCTTCTATTTAACTAGGTGCTTTTGAAGCCCTAGCTGGAGCATAAGACAAAAAAAAAAATAAAAAAGAAAGAAAGAAATAGGTGGCATTCGAATGAGAAGGAAGAAGTAAAACGATTCCTGTTTGCAGATGATATCATACTGTACATAGATAACCCCAAAAATTCCACAAGAAAACTACTGGAACTAGTAGAAAGATTCAGCAGAGTAGCAGGATGTAAGATCAACATGCAAAAATAAGTTGATTTCTTATATGGCAACAAAGAAAATATTGAAAAGGAATCAGGAAAACATTGTTGTTGTTAGGTGCCATTGAGTCAGTTCTGACCCATAGGAACCCTATGTACAATAGGACAAAGCACTGCCCAGTCCTGTGCCATCCTCACAATCATTGTTATGCTTGAGCCAATTGTTGCAGCCACATTGCCATAACCAGGGATGCAAAAGACCTATACAAAGAAAACTACAAAACACTACTGCAAGAAAACAAAAGAAACCTACATATATGGAAAAACGTACCATTCTCATGGATAGGAAGACTCAACATTGTGAAAGTGTCAATTCTACCCAAAGCGTTCTACAGGTATAATGCAATCCCATTCCAAATATCAACAACAACATTTAACAAGCTGGAAAAGCTAATCACCAACTTTATATGGAAAGAAAAGAGGCCCCAGATACGCAAACCATTGTTGTTGTTGTTAGATGTCATCAAGCTGGTTCTGACGCATAGTGATCCTAAGTGAAATAGAACGAAACGCTGCCCAGTCCTGCACCATCTTCACAATCGTTGCTTTGTTTGAGCCCATTGTTGCAGCCACTGTGTCAGCCTATCTCATTGAGGGTCTTCCTCTTTTTCTTTGACCCTCTACTTTACCAACCATGATGTCCTTCTCCAGGGACTGGTCCCTCTTGATAACTTGTTCAAAGCACAAGAGATGAAGTCTTACCAGCCTTGCTTGGATGGAGCACTCTTGCTGTATTTCTTCCAAACAGACTTACTCATTCTGGAAGTACATGGTATATTCAATATTCTCCAATGCCATAATTCAGAGGCATCAATTCTTCTTTGGTCTTCCTTATTCATTGTCCAGCTTTCCTATGCATATGAGGTGATAGAAAATATCACAGCTTGGGGCAGATGCACCTTCATCCTCAAAGTGTCATCTTTGCTTTTTAGCACTTGAAAGAGGTCTTTTGCAGCAGATTTGCCCAGTACAATGCGTTATTTCATTCCTTGACTGCAGCTTCAACGGGCATTGATTGTGGATCCAAGTAAAATGAAATCCCTGACAATTTCAAATTTTTCTCCATTTATCATAATGTTTCTTATTGGTCCAGTTGTGATGATATTTGTTTTCTTATGTGGAGGTGTAATCCATGCTGAAGGCTGTAGTCTTTGATATTCGTCAGTAAGTGCTTCAAATCCTCTTTGCTTTCAGCAAGGAAGATTGTGCCATCTGCATTTTTCAGGATGCTAATGAGTCTTCCTCCTATCCCAAAGCCAATTTCTTCTTCATATGGCCAAGGTTTTCAGTTTGTTTGCTCAGCATACAGATTGAATAAGTATGGTGAAATGATACAACCCTGACACACACCTTTCTTGATTTTAAACCGTAGAGTATCCCCTTTCTCTGTTCAAACGACTGCTTCATGATCTATGTACAGGTTCTGCATGAGCATAGTTAAGTGTTCTGGAATTCCCATTCTTCTCAATGTTATCCATAATTTCCTATGATCCACATACTTGAATGCCTTTTCATAGTCAATAAAACAGAGGTAAACATCTTCCTCGTAGTCTCTGCTTTCAGCCACAATCCATCTGACATCAGCAATGACATCCCTCTTTCTTCATCCTCTTCTGAATTGGGCTTCAATTTCTGGCAGTTCTCTGTCAACATACTGCTGCAACTGCTTTTTAATGATCTTCACCAAAATTTTACTTACGTGTGATATTAACAGTATTGTTCGATAATTTCCACATTTGGTTGGATCACCTTTCTTAGGAATAGGCATAAATATAGATCTCTTCAAGTCAGTTGGCCAGGTAGCTGTCTTCTAAATTTCTTGGCAGAGACGAGTGGGTACTTCCAGGGCTGCACTCCTTTGTTGAAACATCTCAATTGGTATTCCATCAGTTCCCGGAGCCAGGTTTTTCACCAATGCTGCAAGCGCAGCTTGGATTTCTTCCTTCAATACTACCAGTTCTTGATCATATGCTACCTCCTGAAATGGTTGAAGGTTGACTAATTCTTTTTGGTGCAGTGATTCTGTGTATTTCTTCCATCTGCTTTTGATGCTCCCTGTGTCAATCAATATTTTGCCTATAGAATCCTTCAAAATTACGACATGAGGCTCAAATTTTTTTTCAGTTTTTTTTTCAGCTTGAGAAATGCCGAATGTGTTCTTCCCTTTTGGTTTTCTAAATCCAGGTCTTGGCACATTTTATTGTAATATTTTACTTTGTCTTCTCAAGCTGCCCTTTGAAATCTTCAATACAGCTCTTTTACTTCATCGTTTATTCCATTTACATTAGCTACTCTACGTTCAACAGCGACTTTCAGAGTTTCTTCTGACATCCACTTTGTTCTTTTCTTCCTCTCCTGTCTTTTTAATGACATCTTGTTTTCTTCATGTATGATGTCCTTCATGTCTTCTCACAACTCGTCTGGTCTTCAGTCATTAGTGTTCGATGCATCAAATCTATTCTTGAGATGGTCTCCAAATTCAGGTGGGATGTATTCAAGGGCATTTTTTTTTTTTTATTGTTCTTCAGGTGAAGGCTTACAGAACAAATAGTTTCTCATGAAAGAGTAGTGCACATATTGTTTTATGACATTGGTTAACAACCCCACAACATGTCAACCCTCTAACTTCTCAACCTGTTTTTTTTTGGTGAAAATACACATAGCCATAGATACATCATTTCAAAAATTTCTAGATACATCATTTCAAAAATTTCTACATGCACAGTTCAGTGACATTGACTACACTCTTCCAATTGCGCCGTTATTCTCACTTAAGATGAAGGCTTACAGAACAAAATAGTTGCTTATTCAACAGTTAGTACACACGTTGCCCTATGACAATGCTTAACAATCTCACAACACATCAACACTACCCTTACTCAACCTTGGGTTCCCTATCATCAGCTTCCTTGTCCCCTTCTGCCTTCTGGCCCTTGTCACTGGACTCCTGTACCTCGTTAGTCTCATTTGGTTTTACGGGGCTGTCCACTCCCAGGCT
>NW_004443938.1:6459839-6488720 GCF_000243295.1 Trichechus manatus latirostris | reverse complement strand
AGATAACTTCACCACTGAGCTAAAAGGGTGTTTGGGGGCCATACTCTCAGGGTTTCTCCAGTCTCCTTTAGGCCAGTAAATCTGGTCTTTTTTTCAAGGGCATATTTTGGCTCTCATGGACTTGTTTTAATTTTGTTCAGCTTCATCTTGAACTTTCATATGAGCAGTTGGTTTTTTTTTCCCACAGTCAGTCCCTGGCCTTGTCCTGACAGATGATACTGAGCTTTTCCATCATCTCTATCCACAAACACAGTCGATTTGATTTCTGTTTTCCATTTGGTGAGGACCATGTGTATAGTCTCCGTTTATGTTGTTGAAAAAAAGGTATTTGCAATGACTAAGTCATTGGTCTTGCAAAATTCTATCATGCAATCTCTGATGTTGTTTCTATCACGAAGGC
Source organism: Trichechus manatus latirostris (assembly GCF_000243295.1). Classification (NCBI taxonomy): domain Eukaryota; kingdom Metazoa; phylum Chordata; class Mammalia; order Sirenia; family Trichechidae; genus Trichechus; species Trichechus manatus. The sequence goes on along the minus strand of NW_004443938.1, from coordinate 6,488,320 downwards.
CATGTTTTCCAACTACCAGTCTTTCTTTTTTGTTTCCAATTATCCCATTCCAATCACCAGTAACTATCAATGCATCCTGATTTCATGTTTGGTCAATTTCAGACTGCAGAAGTTGGTAAAAGTCTTTAATTTCTTTATCGTTGGCATTAATGTTTGGTGCATAAATTTTAATAATAGTCATATTAATTGATCTTCCTTGTAGGCATATGGATATTATCCCATTACGGACATGTCGTATTTCAGCATAGATCTTGAAATCTTCTTTTTGAGAATGAACCTGAGGCCATTCCTCTTCAATTTGTCATTCCCAACATAGTACATTATATGATTTTCTGATTCAAAATGGCCAATACTAATCCATTTTAGCACACTAATGCCTAGGATATTGATCTTTATGTGTTCTGTTTCATTTTTTACAACTTCCAATTTTCCTTTTGGCACATTCCAATTATTAATGGATGTTTGCAGCTGTTTCTTCTCATTTTGAGTTGTGCCACATCAGCAAATGAAGGTCCTGAAAGCTTGACTCCATCCACAACAATAAGGTCAACTCTACTTTGAGGAGCCAGCTCTTCCCCGGTTGTCTTTTGAGTGCCTTCCAACCTGAGGGACTCATCTTCCAGCACTATATCAGATAGTGTTCCTCTGCTATTCATAAGGTGTGCATTGGCCAAGTTTTTTAGAAGTAGACTGCCAAGTTTTTCTTACTAGTCTGTCTGAGTCTGGAAGCTCCACTTAACCCTGGCCACTAAGAGTACTCCTGATGGTATTTGAAATACTGGTGGCAAAACTTGCTTGTTGGTAGTAACAAACAAGCCACTACAGTCTGACAAATTGACAGACACATGGTAGAGCAAACCATTATTGAAGAAAAAGAACAAAGTAGGAGGCCTCACACTACCTGATCTCAGAAACTGCTATACAACCGCAGTAGTCAAAATAGCCTTCTACTGGTACATTGACAGACACATAGACTAATGGAATAGAATTGAGAACTCAGATATAAATCCATCCATATATGGTCAGCTGATCTTTGACAAAGGACCAAAAAGTCCATCAAATGGGGAAAAGACAGTTTTTTTTAAATTGTACTTTAGATGAAGGTTTACATAGCAAACTAGTTTCTCATTAAACAATTAATATACATATTGTTTTGTGACAATGGTTGCTAACCTTACAACATCGCAAAACCCTCCCCTTCTGGACCTTGGGTTCCCCATTACCAGCTTTCCTGTTCGCTTCTGCCTTCTCATCTTTGTGCCTGAGCTGGTGTGCCCATTTAGTCTTGTTTTGTTTTATGGGCCTCTCTAATCTTTGGTTGAAGGGTGAACTTCAGGATTAACTTCATTACTGAGCTAAAACGGTGTCCAGGGGCCATACTCTGTAGGTTTCTCCAATCTCTGTCAGACCTGTGAGTCTGGTCTTTTTTATTTTTAATTTTTTTAGTAAGAATTTTGTTCTACATTTTTCTCCTGCTCTGTCTGGGAACCTCTACTGTGATCTCTGTCAGATCAGTTGGTGGTGGTAGCTGCACACTGTCTAGTAGTGGTGGACTCAGTCTGGTGGAGGCTGTGGTAGTTGTGATCCATTAGTCCTTTGGACTAATCTTTCCCTTGTGTCTTTGGTTTTCTTCATTCTCCCTTGCTCCAGATGAGGTGAGGCCAGTGGAGTATCTTAGATGGCCACTTACAAGCTTTTAAGACCCAGAAGCTACTCACCAAAGTAGAATGTAGAACATTTTCTTTATAAACTATGTTATGCCAATTGAGCTAGATGTTCCAGAGACAATGGTCCCCACAGTCCTTAGCCCAGTAATTTGGTCTTTCAGGGAGTTTGGATGTGTCTATGGAGCTTCCATGACCTTGCCCTGGACAAGTTGTGCTGGTTTCCCCAGTATTGTGTACTGTCTTACCCTTCACCAAAGTTACCACTTATCTATTGTCTGTTTAGTGTTTTTCCTTCCCACACATCCCTTCCCTCATAACCATCAAAGATTGTTTCTTTTTGTGTGTAAACCTTTTCATAAGTTTTTACAGTTTTTGTAGTAGTGGTCTCATACAATAAGGATCCTTTTGTGGTTGACTTATTTCACTCAGCATTATGCCCTCTAGATTCATCCATGTTGTGAGATGCTTCACAGATTCATCATTGTTTTTTATGGTTGAGCAGTATTCCATTGTGTGTATGTACCATAGTTTGTTTATCCAGACAGTATTTTTAACAAATGGTGCTGGAAAACTGGATGTCCATCTGCAAAAAAAAAAAAAAAAAGAAACATGACCCATACCTTACAACATACACAAAATCTAACTCAGAATGCATCAAAGACCTAAATAGAAAAAGTATAATGATAAAGATCTTGGAAGAAAAAACAGAGACCATGCTAGGGTCCCTAATACATGGCATAAATAAGATACAAACCATAACCAACAATGCATAAATACCAGAAGATAAGCTAGATAATTGGGAGCTCTTAAAAATTAAATGGCAAAGAATGTTGAATATACCATGGACTGCCAGAAGAATGAACAAATCCATCTTGGAAGAAGTACAGCCAGAATGCTCCTTAGAAGCGAGGATGGCAAGACTTCATCTCACATACTTTGGACATGGTATCAGGAAGGACCAGTCCCTGGAGAAGAACATCATGCTTGGTAAAGTAGAGGGTCAGCCAAAAAGAGGAAGACTCTCAAAGAGATGGATTAACACAGTGGCTGCAACAAAGGGGTTAAACATAGCAACAATTGTGAGAATGACACAGGACCAAGCAGTGTTTCATTCTGTTGTACATAGGGTCGCTATGAGTTGGAACTGACAGGAAGGCACCTAACAACAACAAAAATGAAACATTTGTGCTCATCGAAAGGATTCATCAAAAGTATAAAAAAAGAACCTTCATTCTGGGAAAAAAAAAAAATGGCCATGATATAACCGACAAGGGGACAAGGGTCTAATCTCCAAAATTTATGTAATAATTCAACACCTCAACAACAAAAAGACAAATAATCCAATTAAAAAACGAACAAAGGATATGAACAGGCACTTCATCAGAGAAGACATTCATGTAGCTAACAAACACATGAGGAGATCCTCCCTATCATTAGCCATTGTAGAAATGCAAATAAAAACTACAATGAGATACCACCTTACCCCAACATTACTGGCACTAATCAAAAAACAAAAAAAAAAAACAAAAAAAAAAAAACAGAAAACAATAAATGTTGGAGAAGTTGTGGGGAGATTGAAATTCTTACGCACTGCTGGTGGAAATGTAAAATGGTACAACCACTATGGAAAACAATAAGTTGCCTCCTTAAAATCTAGAGATAGAAATACTATCTGAATCAGCAATCCCACTCCTAGGAATACATCCTAGAGAAATAAGATCCATCACACGAATAGACATATGCACACTCATGTTCATTGCAGCACTATTCAAAATAGCAATAAGATGGAAACAACCAACATGTCCATCAACAGATGAATGGATAAACAAATTATGGTACATACACACAATGGAACACTATACAATGATAAAGAATTATAATGAATCTACAATGCATCTCACAACATGGATGAATCTGGAGGGCATTATGCTGAGTAAAATAAGTCAACCATGGAAGTAAAATATTGTATGAAACTACTATTAAAAAACCTCAAGAAAGGTTTATACACAGAGAAAAGCATTTTTTGATGGTTATGAGGGTGGGAAGGGGAAATCACTAACTAGATAGTAGGCAAATGTCAATTTTGGTGAAGGGAAAGACAACACACAGTATAGGGCAAGTCAGCACAACTTGACCAAGGCTAAGTGGTAGAAGTTTCCTATACACATCCAAACACCTTGAGGGACCGAGTTGCTGGGACTGAGGACTGGTGACCATGGCCTCTGGGGACGCCTAGGTCAATTGGAGTAACATAGTTCATAAAGAAAATGTTCTACATCCTACTTTGGTGAGTAGCATCTGGGGTCTTAAAAGCTTGCAAGCTACCATCTAAGATTCATGTAATTGTTCCATCCCATCTGGAGCAAAGGAAAATGAAGAAAACCAAAGACACAAGGAAAATATTAGTCCAAAGCACTAATGGACCACATGAACCACAGCCTCCACCAGTCTGAGCCCAGAGGAACTAGATGGTGCTGGGCTGCCACCACCAACTGCTCTGACAGGGATCACAACAGATAATCCCAGACAGAGTGGGAAAAAAATGTAAAACAAAATTCAAATTCACAAAAAGGACCATACTTACTAGCCTGACAGAAACAGAAGTAACCCTGAGACTATGGCCCCTGCACACCCTGCTAACTCAAAACTGAAGCCTCTTCCAAAGTCCACCTTTCAACCAATGATTAGACAGGCCTATAGAATAAACAATAACACAGGTAAGGAACATGCTTCTTAGTTCAATCAAGTATATGGACTCAATAGGTGACATCTGCCCAAAAGCCAAGACAAGAAGGCAGGAAGGAACAAGAAACTGGACTAATGGAAACTGGAAAGGGGGAGAGTGCTGACACATTGTGGGGATTGCAGACAATGTCACAAAACAATTTGTGTATAAATTTTTGAATGAGAAACTGATTTGCACTGTAAACTTTCACCTAAAGCACAATAAAATTAAAAAGAAAAAAAAAGTCTTATCGTGTGATGGAAAATATTTAAATTTCTTTTTCGTTCTGTCAATATATTTGAGACTAAGTTTTTAGGTATATACAAATGCAGGTAAAAGATTAATTGAAAATTTCATCATTATATTGTTATTTTTAAGTGCCATAGGGTCAATTCCCACTCACGGTCACTCTATAAGACAAAGTAGAACTGTCCCATAGAGTTTTCTTGACTGTAATCTTTATGGAAGCAGATAGCAAAGTCTTTCTCCCACGGAGCAGCTAGGTAGGTTTGAACCACCAACCCTTTGGTTAGCACCCAAGAGCTTAATCATTTGTGCCACTAGGGCTCTTTTTTGTCGTTAAGTAATGACTCCTTCAAATAGTGCTTTTTGCGTTAAAGTCCATTTTGTTTGATACTTGTAAAATTTTACCAGTTTATTTTTGGTTATTTTCCTTATATATACTGGTTGCACAGTGGTTAAGCTCTCAGCTACTAAACAAAACGTTGGCAATTTGAATCCACCCAGAAGCTCCATGGGAGAAAGACCTGGTGATCTACTTCCATAAAGATTGCAGCATAGAAAACACTACAGGGCAGTTCTACTCTGTCCTGTGGGGTCACCATGAGTAGGAGTTGACTTGACAGCACACAACAACTAGATAGATAGACAGACAGATAGATAGATAGATAGATAGATCCACCACTTGTCTGTCAGTTTGTTATACTGTAGGGACTTGTGTGTTGCTGTGATACTGGAAGTTGTGCCACCGGAATTTCAAATACCAGGAGGGTCACCCTTGGTGGACAGGTGTCAGTGGAGCTTCCAGACTAAGACAGATTAGGAAGAAGGACCTCGTAGTCTACTTCTGAAAAAATTGGCCAGTGAAAACCTTATGAATCGCAGCGGAACATTGTCTGATATAGTGCTAGAAGATGAGACCATTGGGTTGGAAGGCACTCAAAAGATGACAGGGGAAGAGCTGCCTCCTCAAACTAGAGATACCCTTAATGTCGTGGATGGAGTCAAGCTTTTGGGATCTTCATTTGCTGTTGTGGCACAACTCAAAATGAGAAGAAACAGCTGCAAATATCCATTAATAATAGGAATGTGGAATGTATAAAGTGTGAATGTAGGAAAATTGGAAGTCATCAAAAATGAAACAGAATACATAAAGATGGATATCCTAGGCATTAGTGAGATGAAATGGACTGGTGCAGGTCATTTTAAATTAGACAAATATATAGTCTACTATGCCACGAATGACAAATTGAAGAAGAAGGGCCTAAGGTTCATCCTCAAAAATAATATTTTAGATCTATACTGAAGTACAACACTGTCAGTGATGGCCTACAAGGAAGACCAGTTACTACTACTATTATTCAAATTTAGGCATCAATCAATAATGCCAAAGATAAAGAAATTGAAGATTGTTATCAACTTCTGTGGTCTGAAATTGATTAAACATGCAATCAATACACACTGATAATTACTGGTGATTGTAATTTGAAAGCTGGAAACAAAGATGAAAGACTAGTAGTTGGAAAACATGGCTTTGGTGATAGAAATGACATTGTAGATGGCATACTAGAATTTTGCAAGACCAATGACTTATTCATTGCAAATACCTTTTTTTAACAACATAAACAGTGACTATACACTTGGACCTCAGCAGGTGGAATACAGAGGAATCAAATCGACTACATCTGTGGAAAGAGATGAAGAAAAACTCACTATCATCAGTCAGAACAAGGCCAGGGCTGACTGTGGAAAACACCATCAATTGCTCATATGCAAGTTCAAGTCGAAGCTGAAGAAAATTAGAATAAGTCCATGAGAGGCAGAGTACGACCTTGAGTATATCCCATCTGAATTTAGAGACCATCTCTAGAATAGATTTTAAACATAGAACATTAATGACCAAAGACCAGGCCAGTGGTGGAATGACGTCAAGGACAGCATACATGAAGAAAGCAAGGGGTCATTAAAAAGACAGGAAAGAAAGAAAAGACCAAAATGGATGTCAGAAGAGACTTCAAAAGTTGTTCTTGAACATAGAGTAGCTACAGTGGAAGGAAGAAATGATGAAGTAAAAGAGCTGAACAGAAGATTTCAAAAAGCAGCTGGAGAAGACAAAGTAAAGTATTATAACGACATGTGCAAAGACCTGAAGACAGAAAACAAAAGAGAAGAACACACTCAGCATTTCTCAAGCTGAAAGAACTGAAGGAAAAATTCAAGCTTCAAGTTGCACTAGTAAAGGATTCTATGGAGAACATATTACAGACCCAGGTAGCATTGAAAGAAGATGGGAGGAGTATACATAGTCACTCTACCAAAAAGGGTTGGTCGACGTTCAACCATTTCAGGAGGTAGCATATGATCAAGAACTGATGGCAGTGAAGGAAGAGGTGCAAGCTGTACTGAAAGCATTGGTGAAAAACAAAGCTCCAGGAATTGACAGAATACAAATTGAGATGTTTCAACAAACAGATGCAGCACTGGAAGCACTCTATGCCAAGAAATTTGGAAGACAACTACCTGGCCAACTGATTGGAAGATCCATACTTGTACCAATTCCAAAGAGGGGTGATCCAATAGAATGCAGAAATTATCAAAAAATATCATTAATAACACACGAAAGTAACATTTTGCTGAAATCATTCAAAAGTGGTTGCAGCAGTACATGGACAGGGAACTGCCAGAAATTCAAGCAGATTCAGAAGAGGACATGTAGCAAGGGATATCATTGCTGATGTTAGATGGGTCATGGATGAAATCAGATAATACCAGAAAGATGTTGACCTGTGTTTTATTGACCATGCAAAGACATTCCACTGCGTGGACAGTAACAAATTATGTATAACATTGCAAAGAATGAGAATTCAGGAACACTTAATTGTGCTCATGAGGAACCTGTACTTAGACCAAGAGGCAATCACTGGAACAGAATAAGGGGATACTGCATTGTTTCAAGTCAAGAAAGTTGTATGTCAGGGTTGTATCCTTTCACCATACTTATTTAATCTGTATGCTGAGCAAATAATCTGAGAAACTGGACTATATGAAGAAGAACAAGGCATCAGGATTGGAGGAAGTCTCATTAATAACCTAGAATATGCAGATGACACAACCTTGCTTGCTAAAAGTGAAGAGGACTTGAAGTACTTACTGATGAAGATCAAAGAATACAGCCTTCATTATGGATTGCACCTCAACATAAAGAAAGCAAAAATCCTTAGAGGTAGACCAATAAGCAACATCATGATAAATGGAGAAAAAAATTGAAGTTGTCAAGGATTTCATTTTACTTAGATCCACAATCAACGCCCATAGAAGCAGCAGTCAAGAATCAAAGGAAGCATTACATTGGGCAAATCTGCTGTAAAAGATCTCTTTAAAGTGTTAAAAAGCAAAGATGTTACTTTAAGGACTAAGGTGTGCCTAACCCAAGCCAGGGTGTTTTAATTGCCTTATATGTGAGTGAAAGCTGGACAATCAATAAGGAAGGTTGAAGAAGAATTGATGCCTTTGAATTATGGTGTTGAATAAGAAAACTTAATATACTATGGACTGCCAGAAGAAGGAACAAATGTGTCTCAGACGGAGTACAGCCAGAATGCTCATTAGAAGCAAGAATGAGGAGACTTTGTCTCACATTCTTTGGACATATTATCAGGAGTGACCAGTCCCTGGAGAAGGACATCATGCTTGGTAAATAAAGTGTTAACAAAGAAGAGGAAGACCCTCAACGTGATGGATGGACACAGTGGCTGCAACAATGGGCTCAAGCATAACAATTGTGAGGATGGCTCAGGATGGGGCAGTGTTTTGTTCTGTTGTACATAATGTAGCTATGAGTTGGAAACAACTGGATGGTGCCTAACAACAACATATATATACACATATATATATACTATATGTATATATATGTATGTATACGTATGTATATCAACTTTCAACGTTTCTGTGTCCTTATATATAAAATGCATAGATAGTAAACAGCACATAGTTTGTGTGTTTATCCAGTTTGATTTTCTTTGTCTTTAACTATAGCTTTTTTAAAAAATTTATATAATAATAATATGTAATCACAGGTTTTAGGAATTCTAGAAATTTCTATTGTTTTTCTTTGTGCTTTCCATTTGTTCTGCCTTTTAATGTTTTCTTTTATCTCTTATCATCCTTTTTCTTAATTGCTGTTTTTTCTCCTTCAATTTCCCCCTATTGTTTTGGATTGTATAGGCTACTTTTCTGTAATTTTATTTTCAAAATCTAAATGTAGTTGGTAATCAATAGCTCTACTTGACTTCCTTATATTTTTGTTTGGCACTTTCTATTGGTTTTATATGTTATTTTTACTGAACAGATAGATCACGTTTTTATATGTACCTGAAAATGACATGTTATTTTTATTGTCACTGTAGTCAATGTTTGTTTAGATTTAAATCATTATACATTTTGTGCTCCCTCCCATTCTATCTGAAATGACTTTATTTCTGCCTGAAACACATTGTTCACAATTTTCTTTAGTGAGTAACTCTTGGTGGTAAACACTCAGTAATTTATTTGTATAAACTTTTATTTTATTTGATATCAAACTTGAAAGTTATTTTATTGAAGATAAAATCTTTTCTTTCACCAGATAAGCAGGAGTTTCCATTGATTTATGTCTTCTATTTCTTCTGATGAGGATTTAAACTTCAATGTAATGGTTGTTTTTTTCCTCTGACTAATTTTAATACCTTCTTTTTGTCCTTGGTGTTCCATAGTTTTTCTATGACTTATCAGTTTTATAGATTCAGAAAGTTAAAGTAGAGGACATCCAGTTAAATGTGAAGTTCACATAAGCAACAGACAATGGTTTCGTATAAAAATGTCCCATGTGATGTTTGGGGCATACTTATACCCCGGTTAAAAAACAAAAACAAAAAAAATGCTGTCTATGTGAACTTCACATTTAACTGGATGTCTTATATTTTATGTGGCATCCCTATTCATTTACCATTTTCTTTTTTGTTTTTTAATATTGAACCTGTTGGATTACTTGAGCTGCTTTACTCCAAGGATTGGTGTCGCCTGTCAATTCTGCAAAATTCTGAACCAGTATCTTTTAGGATATTTCCTTCCTCCCAATCTCTCTGTTCCTTGCTTTCTGGTATTCTGAGTGAATATGTGTCAAGATTTTTCACTCTTTCCTTCATATCTTCTACCTTTTCTTTTATATTTTCATTTTTGTTTCTTCGAGTTTCATTCTTGCTAATTTTTTTCTCTTTTTTTTTTTTTAATTTCACCAATTCTCTCTTCAGTAATATAAGTTACTACTTACCTATCAATTGAATTTTCAGTTTTATTTTCTATATTTTTCATTTTAAACATTCTATTTGTTTCACTTTCACATATCCTCAATTTTTTTTTTTAGCCTTTTTTTTTTCATTCAAATTTTCAACATGCTCTTTCAGTTCTCTAAGTATTAAACATACTTCATTTGCTTCTGCCACTTACCTATCGGCACCAGCAACCTAGGGCTCCCTTAAAATAAAATCTTCACTTGAAAATTTTATTGTTGGGTTTTTTTTAAATAAATTGAGCCATTTCCCCCATTTGTTTCTTTTAAATATTTCATTAGAGAATATTATCAACTCTCATGGTTTATAACACTGTATTCAATACCTGTGTGATATCTTTCTTTAGATGTTTCCCAGGTATCGCATCTCAAGAGCACAATGTGGTTACTACTAAATTATTTTTCTCCTTTCATACTTGAGACCTATTTCCTACCTCCTCCATAACTTTTTCAGTTTACATTTATCTCCTTTTAGTTCAAGTCCCTCAACTGTGGGAATTTCTAGTTTCACAGGAGGGAAAAACAGATTGGTCCACTCAGAGTTTGTTATCAATACCTGGCCCATTCAACTTAGCTAGACATTTGGAATTATAAGAATCACAGCACTCTCAGAAGCATTTGACAGCAAATTTTTTGAGAAGGAATACATTATATAAACAAGTACAGTCATATATCTGCTATGTCAAAACAACAACAACAGAAAACACTTTACAAAACCTGTTCTAAAACCATGTTGTTAAATCTTGCAGTGATCCAAGAATGGAAAATGAAAGTAAGTTTGTGCAGAGCTGTAGTTTTCAGCAAATAACTGACATTTACCCAGTGGCATTATCATAAGCTTTATTACTTACATAGTACTTGGGACATAGAGGAAAGGGTAAAACTCCATCTTGGACCAGTTCCCCTTGCAAAGTCCTCATCCCCAGGTGAGTTGACAAAGAAACCTCTTCTACACCCACGTAGCCCCAGGATGCTTGGTAGGTGAGAGGTACAAAGGGACTAAGGAAACTGAGGCTTATGTACTATGAAACTGGAGGGATCTATGTGAATAGGAAAAGGGGAAGTGGAGGAAGAGGGAGATGTCCCATTGTGCAGTCTAGGCTCAGGATATGTGACATCTTATGGTCAGCCTTGATGGTGTCAAAGGAAGAACATACCTTCCCCTTCTGGGATCTAAGATTAGATCTTGCCAGCATGCAATTATATCCTTAACACTATACCTTACCACTAAGGCATGAGGGGACCTTATAACTGAAGCACTAAGGGATGGGGGTCTACTTCCCCTAAGGTACATTCTTTCAATACAGTTTCGGTGTGAAGTTCATGTAGGTGAGTGGGGATGGGGGGCAGCAAAAACTGTTTGCTGCCTCACAAATCTAATGCTCGTTTTCCAGTTTTCACCTTATTTGATCTGTCAGCAATATCTGACACCTTACCATTCCCTCCTCTTGTTATCAATATTATTTTTAAGTTGGCCTCCAGAGCACCAAGGTCTATGCTTTTCCTCTGATACTACTGACTGCTCCTTCTCAGCTTCCTTTGTTGGTGTCCCTTAATTCCTTGATCTCTAAAAGCAGACACATTCACAGGCCCAGATTTTGGACTTTGTCTCTTTTCTAACCATACTCTTTTCCTTGATGATCTTATCCAAACTCAGGGCTTTAAATTACATCTATTTCAGAAGAGACTCAGATTATGTCTCTAGCTTACACATCTCCCTCTTATACTTATGTATTCAGCTGCCTATCTGACTTCTCACTTGTGTATCAAACAGGTATTGAACACTTAACATCTCCAAACCTGCGTCGCCTGTAATTGTCTTCATTTCAGTTATTGACATATACACATTTTCAGTGCTTCAGTTCACAAAGCTGAGTCATTCTTTACCCTTTACTCTCACAAATTCTATGACTATCTGCCGTCAACTCCTGTTGGCTCTACCTTCAAATATATCCAGAATCAGACAACTTCTCACCTTTATATTGCTACCATTCTAGTCTGTCACCTCTCTCCTGGATTATTGCAATAACCTGTTTCCATTCTTGCTCTTTTTTAGAGTATTTCATGCACAGTAGCAGAGGGATAGTGGTAAAAACAAGTCAGATCACATCCCTATTCTGCTTAAAAACCCCCATTATTTTCTCACTCAGAGAAAAATCAAAATCCATCCTATAATAGATACTTACTTGATAAACATACATTACCTCTAGAACCTCATTTTTGTCTCTTGCTCTTGCTCTCTGTCTCTAGCTTCTCCAGCTCTCGTGCATTTTCTTGAACACACCAGATCTGCTTCCACTTCAGGACTTTGCACTTCCATTTCCTTTGCCTTACGTGCTCCTTCCTCAGATATCTGCATGACTTACTTTCTCACCTCCTCCATGTTGTTACCCAGATCTCACATTCTCAGTGAGGCTTTCCATGACTATATAAAATTGCACAAAGCAGATACATCCTATCGCCCACTGCCTACTTTAGTGCCTACATTTTACTGTATAAAAAACCTGTTGCCTTTGAGTTGATTCTGACTCATAGCAACTCTAAGAGTCAAACTGTTTCACAAGGTTTCCAAGTAGTGCCGGTGGAGATGGTCTGCCGACCTTTTGGTTAGCAGCCAAGCTCTTAACCACTGTGCCACCAGGGCTCCATTTACTATACACCATACGTATATTGTGTTATTTTTATGTTCTTTATTGTCCATCTTCTCCACCAGAATATAAGCTCTGTGATGGCAGGGAATCTTATCTATTTTATTAAGTATTTTATTCTCATTTTTTAAAAAAGATCCTCATGCATGGACTTGTTGGGTTCCACTGAGTTGATTTTTGCTTCATAGCAACCCCATATGACAGAGTAGAGCTGCCCCATAGGGTTTCCTAGGCTGTAATCTTTACAGATATAGATCTCCAGGTCTTTCTCCTGTGGAGTCACTGGCTGGGTTCAAACCTCCAATATTTCAGTTAGTAGCTGAGCACGTAACTGTTGAGCCACCAAGTCTCCTTCAATACATGGACAGTACTCAATTTGTTAAATTAATACAATAAACGATTAATAGATTGGTTTGATTCCCACATCACTATTAGATACATATTGTTATTAACTTCTAGGAGAGAAAATTGATGTTCAGAGATTATAAGCCATTACTTGTTTACTCAAGTAAAAGCACACCTGGAATTGTGACTCCGAAGAGCTTTAGCATTTTCTCACATCATTTCTCCTGGTGGAATATAACGCCTTAAGCCTATTAGGTTTTCAGTAAATTTTGTTGATGGTAAGGGTTTAGGTAGCTATATTTTCTTTATTTTTCCTGATTTCTAAGGTTTTATTTACATCCTGCTTACTTCACTTAAATGCTTTTTCTCCCCGAGAAAAAGCCAATAATTATTTGTTCCTTGGATTCCACTCCAAAATATATGGGTTCTTTTTCAAGTGAGAGAGAAATATACTTACATCTTTTCCTTGCTTAATTCTCTGAATTAGTGCCAAGAAGTCAACAAAATTTTTTGTTTGTTTGTTTGTTTTTTTAAAGTATGTTGACCTTGGTCTATCCAGCATAAATTGATTTTGCATTTCTGACTTTTCCCAAAAAACTGGGCCACCCACTTCTGCCACATCTCCATGCCTTCTGCATAACAAGAGTTAGAATAGCATCAGAAATATGCTGTGTTGTTAGTTGCTATTATGGATTGAATCGTGTCCCCCAAAACTATGTGTTGTAAATCCTAACGCCTATATCTGTGGGTGGAGCCCTGGTGGCGAAGTGGTTAAGAGCTTGGCTGCTAACCAAAAGGTCAGCAGTTGGAATCTACCAGCTGCTCCTTGGAAACCCTGTGGGGCAGTTCTGCTCTATCCTATAGGGTTGGTATGAGTCGGAATTGACTTGATGGCAATGGGTTTGGTGTTTTTTTGTTTTATACCTGTGGATATTATCCCATTTGGGAACAGATTTTCCTTGTTACGTTTTGTTGTTTTTGCTAGGTGCCATAGAGTTGGTTCTGACTCAGAGCCACCCTATATGCAACAGACAGAAACACTGCCTGCTCTTGCACCATCCGCATAATCGTTATGCTTGAGCCCATTGTTGCAGCCACTGTGCCAGTCCATCTCATTGACAGCCTTTCTCTGCTTTGCTGACCCTCTACTTTACCAAGCATGATGTGCTTCTCCAGGGACTGGTCCCTCCTGATAATATGTCCCAAGTATGTGGGATGAACTCTCGCCATCTTGGCTTCTAATGAGCATTCTGGTTGTACTTCTTCTGAGAGAGACTTGTTCATTCTTTTGGCAGTCCATGGTATACTTAATATTCTTCACCAACACCATAATTCAAACGCATCAATTCTTGGGTCTTTCTCATTCATTGTCCAGCTTTCACATGCATGTGAGGCTATTGAAAATACCCTGGCTTGGGTCAGGCACACCTTAGTCCTTAAAGTAACTTTGCTTTTTAACACTTTAAAGAGGTTAAAGCAGTATTTGTGTAGGATGTGCCTTGTGTTGATCTCTTTTGAGATATAAAAGGGGCAGATTAAGCAAGCAGAGATGGGGAAAGATAGATGCAAAACCGCATGAAGATTGCCAAGGAACAGAAGCTCAAGGACCTTCTCAAGGGCAGACAGAGAGAAGAAGCCCTCCCCTAGAGCCGGTGGCCTGAATTTCCACTTCTAGCCTCATAACCGTGAGAAAATAAATTTCTGTTTGTTAAAGCCACCCACTCATGACATTTCTGTTATAGCGGCATTAGATAACTAAGACAAATGCCGTCGAGTTGATTCCGATTCATGGTGACCCTGTGTGTGCAAAGTAGAACGACTCCATAGGGTTTTCAAGGCTGTGACCTTTCAGATGCAGATTGCCAGACCTTTCTTCCAATGCACATCTGGGTGGGTTGGAACTGCTGGCTTTCAGCTAAGAGTTGGGCTCTTAATCATTTGTGCCACCCAGGGACCTCGGAAATATGTATTCCCAAGCAAAGTCTTTCTTTCCTTTTACATACTGAATGTCACTCCTCCCACCATGCCAGGTTTCTGTGAATGGATTTTCACACAACTATCATGCTCTGGGAAGACAAGAAGACAAGCCTCATGATTAAGTAGAACTGTCATCACATATAAACCTGAAAATTTCTTCCTATGACAAGATAAGCACAGACAAGAGACTTGACCAAAGTCAGCAGCTGCCAGATGTTAAAACATGCATTTTGGTCAATGATTCCAGATAATGCTAACTGGCCTTGGCACATGTCCGGCACGTACTCCCAAGGCAGGTCATGCACCATGATGGAAGTTTAGTGGCTTCTCAGATAAGAGTGATACTTCTGATTGCTATTAAAACATCACTCTCTGTAATGGCATTGTAGGACTCTCATCAAAATGAGGCATCAGCGCTTGCCACCCACATACCCAATTCCACTCCAGACATCTATTGATGAGAGGGCTGGGACTGTTTGGGAGTTAGAGGCTTCAAGACAGATAGTCCACGTGAAAACCATGACTCATCGTTTGCTGTTGCAGGAAGAACTGTCACAGAAAGCCTTTCTGCCATTTGGCTCATGATTCTGGGGAATAAAACAGAGCTTAGCTGTGCTGTCATGCATGAATCCTCACTATGCTTGCAACATTAAAAGTAATCCTTGTAAAAGCCTGAGAATTACTAAACGGTCAATTTTTTCAATAAGAGGTGCTTGCTATGGAAATGAGGTCATTATGGGCACATGTATAACTTGGATCTCTATTAACAAAGTTAAAAACTAGAAAGAACAAAATGATTTTTAACAAATGTTTCCATAGATATCAAAAATATTAGTCCATTATGGCTTGAACCAGCAAAAATTCCCCATTCTTTTCTTTATCCTTCGCATATGTTCCCCTTCCCCTCATAGTAAACCAAAACCAAACCAGTTGCCGTCGAGTTGCTTCCGACTCAGGGCGACCCTGTGTGTGGCAGAGTAGAGCTGTGCTCCACAGAGTTTTCATGGCTCTGACCTTTTGGAAGCAGATCACAAGGCTTTCCTTCAAGGCATCTCTTGTGGGTTGTACCACCAACCTTGCGGTTAGCATCTGCACGCTTCACCATTTGTGAGAGGAAGTTTAAAAAAAAAAACTAAGACCTTGCAAAGTCACTCAAAGGGGAGTCTTATTTTCCTTTATCAATAATTCCTCTTTAAAAAACATTTTGTTCCCAGGTACCATGAAGTTTTTTAAAAGCCCAGATTGTTCTCCTTTCTCACTTGAGTGGAGAGAGACGGAGACAATGCTGGCCCATGTGTGTGAAGTGACTTCTCTTGATGTAACAGGGTGTACTTTTCCACTCGGCATTGTGCCCAGCTCATTGCAAGTATTTTTTCATTTTTTAAAATTGCTGCTTTTATTCCAGCCCCTTCAGAGATAATAGGCCACGCATCCCATTATCAGAGTGATTCTGCTTTTTGAGTCTCTTAGCAAGAGTTTCTGTAGGATAAGTAATACATTCTCCCATTCCCTGGTGTGCAAAACAAGCCCCTGCATTCTAGATTCTGCTAACTTTAACCAACACCTGCCCTTTGCTTTAAAATTTCAACTCTCATGTCCTCAGCATAATGGAAGAAACTTCAGATTCACTTGCTCTATGCTTTCCTGAAAATGCAGCTAAGGCAACTTTCTTTTTCTTGTCAGGGGTCATCAGAAACTTAGAGGAAAGTGGCCAGTGATGTTAGTTGACAAATCAGTGAAATGAGAGAATAGAGAATTTTGTAAACAAACTTTAAAAAATTTTCTTTGAATAAGTCAGCTGTTAAAACGTGCATTTTTGTCCAATATTCCTGGGAATGCTAAGTGGCCTTGGCACAAACGATGTCGCGTACGTACACCCAAAGCAGGAGACGCGCCATGATGGAAGCATGATGGAAGGGAATCTGCCATGTTCTGTGAGATTTCACACAGGTTACTTAACACCTTCAAGTCTCAGCTGTATCTTCTATGAATTCCAGTTAATAATATTTACCCTGGCTACCTCATACACTTATTAATAGTAACAGTTACCATTTATTCACGGCTGGAAATTCTAGAATAATGAAAATTCAATGACAAGAATAGCCAGACACGAAAAAAATTTCTTGGCTGGAAGAGTAATAGCAAGCTTGCTTTCATTCCTTTGCTTGTTCATAGCACAGCCAGAGACGTTTCCTTTTCTATGCTCTTTTTTAATTCAAAGTAATAAAGTAGACTTGCAGTGGCTAGGTTAGCGTTCTGTCTATATACTGTGGACTGTTGCAGTTTGTTCTGCTTTCTTTGGAAAACAAATAATGGATTAATTTGTTATTTACTAGCGACAAATGAACTGGCAGCTGTATCAAGAGGTAAACCACCACGCCCGGCTAATTTGCATATAGAAATATAGTGGGAAGAGTTCATATCATCCAAGCCTCACACTTAGAGCCAGCTGTAATGGAACTGACTTTACCAGACACCTATTAAAAAATGTGTGAAGTACAATTACTCCAGGAGGAACTGGAAGTGGAAGATGTATCCCTAATCTTGCTGACGCTCTTGAAACACAGGCTGCACTAGAAAGTTAAAAATGGGCTTGAGGGCAGCGTCCTTGCTGAGGAAACAGGATGCTGGACTGCGAGGTGACATTGTGCCCTGGGAGCCACTGGGAGCCTTCCTCTTGAGAAATTCCTAGGATGCTATATACCCTTGGCCCTCTTAAAATTAGGGGCCAAAAATGATATTTAATTAATTTGGGGAGAACATTGAGAGCTGCTTTTTTGAGGAATCAGAGTATTTATATAAGTTATATGCCGAGAAGAAAGAGAAGCTAAATGATTTATGGTAGTATTTAGAGAACAGAACTTCCCTTTGCTTCTCCCATCACCCATTTCTTTTCCTGCCTAAAAGAAAACAAGCAGTTGCTGTCAAGTCATGGCGACACTCATGGAGACCCCATGTGCATCAGAGTAGAACCGTGCTCCACGGGGTTTTCAATGGCTAATTTCTCAGAAGTAGCTTCCCAGGCCTTCCTTCTGAGACTCCACTGGGTAGGTGGGTTTGAACTGCCAGCCTTTAGGTTAGTAGTCACACTTCACCATTGGTGCCACCCAGGGACTCTGTCCCTCATAATGAGTATCTTCCTGATGGGTGATCCCTCTTTATTTTGCTCTGTAGCAACAACCTCGTCTGTCTGTCCTCTTCTCTCCAATCTCGTGGCCAGGGCAGCAAGGTGTACACGCAGTCACACCCTCCTAGGTGGTGGAGGTAGCACTACAGCCCGCCCTCGTCGCTGGCCTCGCTCAGCTCTGAGTCATTCTCCTGCACTATTACTAGATCAAGTTTCCTTAAGCACCCCATTGACATTTGTCTCTGACTTGATCAAAAGACCTCAATAGCTGTCCATGTAAGTAGAGAATACATAGTTCAAACTATCTATTTTGGTATTCCAAGCCCTCTGTTGGCTATCCAATCTACCTATTTAAACCTTATTTCTTATTTCCTTCATGAATACAACATTCCACCCAAAGCCATTTCTTGCTTCAGTACATAATCTCACACCCTTGGAATCAGCAGCCTTTTCTTGTACTATGAGTTTTGTTATGACTTGTGTTGCCTTATTTGGAAATTAAGAAAAAGTTTTCTTCATGCTTGTAATAATGCCATTCACTTTGTCCCTCTGACCTTTCCTTTAGGTTCCCTCCAATTCTTTACCTAAAAGCAAATCTTACTCCTTCTCCAGGGCTCAGCCAAAGGCCATCTCCTCCCCACCTTACTTAACCACAGCCCCCCTCCACGGTTGAAATGAAGAAAACACTCTTTCTTCCAAATCTCCGTAACACTCAAACTGTAGTTTTGAAAGGCAAACCATATAATTTTACTTTACATTAATATATATATGATTATATCTACTTATAATATTTCCTCTAAAAGTGAACGAACTCTTTGAGGGCAGGGTCCATCCCTGATTTATTTCTGTGCTCCTCTTTCAGTTGTGTGCGTATGCTTGGCACTGGTTCAATGTTTGTTGAATGAACAGTTCCATCTCACTTTTCCACATTCTGATTTGGAAATACCAGAATGCATGTGTATGCATATTTCATTTTCAAAAAGCTCTATGCTCTGAAATTCTGACCTGAAAGAGAAGTTGAGATGATGACATTATGGAATATTCATGCACTTGTGTTATCATCTCTCATCCACAAAGCTGTTCCTTAAATGGTTTAGCTGACTTAATAGATTGCCTTCTTTTTAAGGATCATTTAAATATAATCTTCCTCCCCTCAAATTATTTCCATCACTGAGAGCTTTTGCTGGCCTACTTTTGAACCAGTAGAAGAAATCTTTTCAAAGCCAACATTTGCAATTGCAGACTAGATATTGATATTATAGAAGTTGTAAGGACTGTCGGCCATTTTCTTCAAAAATCTAAATTAAGTAAGAGGATTTAGATTATTTCATACATCTCCTGTTGAGATTCAATGGGACCCGAGGAATAATACACATTTTTTCTGCCCAGATTCTGAAATAACTAAGAAATAAAACCATAGAACTAGGCAGATAGGAGAACAGAATATTACCTTTTTTTACTGTTATAGATTAAATTGTATCTTCCAAAAAAAGTATGTATTGAAATCCTGACCCCTGTACCTGTAAATATAATCCTGTTTGGAAATCATGTGTTCTTTTTACGTTACTTATGTCGTACTTGAGTAGGGTGGGTTCTCAACTCAGTTCTGAGTTATATGAAGAGCATATTCACCTACATGCTGAATGGATAAGATAATAGTAAAAATAATTAAAACTGGTGACCATATCACCTTGCAGCTTCCTTCAACATAAGGTGGTTTGGTCAACTTTTTCTGCTAGAAAACAAACAGACAAACAAAAAAAAAGTAATGTTAACTTGATAAATAATCCTAAAACTTGAATTTCCCCAAGTCTTTAGTGTAAAAGGGAGGATGGCCTTCTTTTAAAATATACTTCATTGTTTAGAAAAGAAAATTATAGTCTACTCCTCTCTTCCTAGACTACTTAAGTTTCTGCAGAGTTTTTTTTTTTTTTTTTTTTTTTTTTTAACTCTTATCTCATCTGGTAAATAAGATTCATTCTACTCTGCCTTGTGCAAATGATGTGTGGTGAATTGACCTGAAGTTTCAAAGGCAAAACCATTGATTCTTGTTCATCCAGTGGTTTTAGCCCATCTCATTCTGCTTAGCATTTTCTGCTCTGCGTTTAGAGTTTACTTTTATCACCCTTTTTCCCAAGTTTTCCCTATATAGGTGAATGCAATAAAAATAGAAGCATTCTTTATTAAATAAGCACAAGTTAATTATGTGTTCAGAGTACTTTGATTCTCCGGCATTCTCCAAATGCTTTGAAAGAGAAGGAATGCACACTAAGACATGAACATTCTCAACTGTACAAATCAATGAACCTCACTTTACGTTTAATTACTATTTTCTGTGTTACTCTTCACATCAAATTATAACAATAATTTAAAGTATGAGACTAAGGATCTCTAAACCCTTTGGATAAAGAAATTTGCAACCTCACTATTCAACATTTTCAGAACTTCTCTGTCTCGAGTCCAGTAGTTGACACTTGATCCATAACAGGACATTATTTAGTGTCCCCTTAACATTAGAAAGACAACGCCTGGCCAGCCACTGTCTCTAGGAATGCAGATCTGCCACTGATCGTGGAAGAGTATGAACAGAATGTCAATAGGCTCAGCTTTCCAGTTGGATGTCAACTCAACACCACTGTCTTCCAGGTCCGAGAGTGTATCAGGTAGGTTTGGTTGAAAAACATACCACCCCAAAACATAGTGATTCAAACAAGCAAACCCTTATTCAGCTTACAGTTCCGGGTTAGACTCAGTTGGGTGGTTCCCCTAGCCTCGGCAGAGCTCGTTTGTGAATCTAAGGCCAACTGCTAGGTTGCCTGTGGGCTGGCAGAGGACATCCTCAGCTGGGGCGACTGGTCTCCCATCCCAGGAGGATGGCCCAGGTCTGTGCATGTGGTAGAGGCAGGCTTCCAGGGAGGGAGTGGGACATGAAGGCCTCTTGAGAACTACTCTTAGAAGCAGTCAATGCAACGTCTGTTGGTCTGTTGTCTTCTACTGGCCTGAGTAAGAGACAGAGCCAGAGAAAATTTAAGAAGTGGGAAAATGGATTCCACTTCTTGATGATGGAGGAAGGTGGCTGCAAAATCACATTACAGGGGGATACAGGAAGGTAAAACCCTTTGCCCATTCATATGCATGAGAAAGCTAGACAATATTAGCTATTATGGTAATTCTCTCAATGATTTTCTGTTGTTCTCTGAGTCAGCTCCCATCTATCTTTTATAAATATATTTGTCTAAAACGACACCTAACGATGATTAATGATCGAACAGCTCATTAATGATCTCCCACGAAAATGACTCAAAACTGGCACCCACCGATTTTTTTCATTGGGCTCACACATATAAAACAAGAAATTGTCTACAGTTAAATATTCATAGATTTCACAGTAAAAGTATATATGCCTTGCTTTGTGTAAACATTGCAAGATCTAGCAGCACAAAGCCACTTTCTGCTTGAAGTGAATAGCCGCTGTCCATCTCATGCCTTTTGAATGGACCCACTACCCTCTTTGACCTGCTACTCCATCCTGTTATTCCTGGCCCACTTCACCCAATTTATGTCATCTGCTTGCCTCCGTACCAATTTAAATTTATAACTTCTTCTCTAGAAAATAGACCATTCAGGGTCAATATTTTTACGATGAAAATCTAGAAAAAAAAAGAGGAAATCTAGGCCACGGTTGTCAGGAAGAATCAAGGGTATTGAACCTGACATTTACATCTTAAACGTCTAAGCTATACTTTAATGTTTGCTTTCTATAGGATAGAATTCATTCTTTCATTTCCGATCTAATTCATAGTAGTCCTCACAAGTGTTTCTTCCTGCAATTGTGATGACAGAGGACAATGTTTTAGGAATAGAATCATAAATAAAATTGCAACTACATGTATCTTTGGTCCCAAAAGGTCTCCTTCTGAGGTACTACACAGTTCTCAGGAACAGCATTATTAGCCTCTGTACTGATGACCCATATGGTAAAGAACTTGAAACTTTATTTTTGGTCCAGCTCATGACCTCAAATGTCAGAGTATATCCATGCTTCATGAGTACAAGCCTCTGAAAATGCCAGCCAATTGCTATTCTTAACGCTATCTTTTTACAAAGCTTTTAAAGAAATTAGATATCTGACAGGTAATTGGGACTGATAAAACACAATTTATGCAAGATGGAACTGATTTACATAGACCTCTCTGGCTCTTGTTTTATTGCAGTTCCCTTCTGTAACTATGTTACCTAAATAGAAGTTTGGGACCAACCATTTGCTGTTGAGTTGATTCCGACTCATAGCAACCCCACATGCGTGAGAGTAGAACTGTGCTCCATAGGGTTTTTAATGGCTGATTTTTCAGAAGTAAATAGTCATGCTTTTCTTCTGAGGTGCCTTTGGACTCTAACCTCTGATATTTTGGTTAGCAGGCAAACGTGTTAACCATTGCACCACCAAATGCCACACAGGTGAGTCTGCTACAGGCAGAGAAGTTCACTTTCTGTTAATGGGTATGAGGGAATCTGTCACATTTATTTCTTTCTTGAGGGAATAATGCCCAGATTTCTAATAACCTACTCAGTAGAATATTTATACTTGGGTAGGTATATCACCTTCCCCTACATTTGACTTTTTCAGAATTAAAAGCCTTGTCTACTTATCCCTACAAACGTGCCTGGCTTCTGTGAATCACAGATTGGCCTAGCCATTCTCTTCTTCACCGAACGTCATCTTAAATTCTTTCCTTTACCCTTCAGCACGTAACTGGGTACTACAAGTTTGGTCTCAGAAATGTGCATTTCTTTCACCTCCAGGTCTGGAAGCCCTGGTTCAGGATCTCTTCCCTTTTACACGAATTTCAGTAAGTCAGTCTATTGTTCTGCCTCAAATGCGTTTGTTTTTCAATGCATCAAGCACTTCTGCCAGAGATATCATGGTGAAGTCCAGACAAAAATCGCTCCATAGAAAATTTTTAGTGATTCCTTGTTACCTGTGAAATAATACTAAATCTTAGGGTGATAGTCACGCTCTCTTAGATATGCTCCCATTTTATTTGTTTGGTGTCATGTTCTACTTCTTTCATCTATTCCTTCGACAAATGTTCGTTAAACGTGTACTGTGTTCCAGGCACTGTTCTAGGTGTTTAGAATAAATTAGTAAATAGAACAGATGAAAATCTCTGTCTTCATAGATTATAGGTTGGAAAAACTATAGCTACTTGATGCCTATTTTTGTAAGGAAAGTGTTTTTGGAAAACAGCCATTTACATCTAGTCTGGATACTTTTCACGTTATGGCTGCAGAATCAAGTAGTTTCAATAGAGATCGTATGTCCTACAGAGCACAAAATATTTACTATATGGCCCTTTACAGGTAAAGTTTGTTAACTTCTGCTTTCAATACATGTCATCTTGCTAAGCACTATCCATACTATCTTGTCTCTGTTTATTTATTGTGTTTGTTAGTTGCCACCGACTCAGCGCCAGCTCAAGGCGACCTTATGTATAACAGAACAAAACATTGCCCAGTCCTGTACCATCTTCACGATCATTGGCATGTTTGAGTCCATTGTTGCAACTGTGTGTCTATCCATCTCACTGAAGTTTTCCCTGATTTACGTTGGCCCTCTGCTTTACCAAACATGAGGTCCTTTTCTAGCGATTTGTCTTTCTTCAAGACTGGTCGAAAGTAAAAATGTCTAAGTCTTGCCATCCTCACTTCTGTGCTCGTACAATTTTCTAAACCTAGAATTCCTCTGAACATATTAAAATCTTGTTCTTCATTCAGAGCCCATTTCAAAATTTCTCTCCAGTATAGAGCCGTTCTTGATTTTCTCAAATCAAAATTGCCTTCTTTCTCTTTATTTCAACTGTATTGTTCTTCCATCTCTTTAGTTTCCTTAACCACGGAATATCAGAGATTACTGACATGTCTATTTCCCTCCTAGATATGGGGTTCTAGGAACAGAGACAGTATCTAATTCATTTTACATGCATTCTATGTCTCTAATAGACTGGGATACAATACTGATAGAAATAAAGTAGCCAAAATTTCCCAGGGAGAACCAAGAATTTTTCCGTTATCACATGCAAGTAGTCTAATTATTAGTATTATTTTTTTCTTTTTTAATGGCATGCTCTATTCTCTGGACTGAAAATGGTATGTAAACGTGACACCTGAAAATAGGAAGTAATTGTGGAACTCTTTTTTTCAACCAGATCTCACACTGGCTTTGGAACTCTTCCAATTCTCCGTGTCCTTCAGCAGAGATGGCAGGGTTCTCCCGCCCCCACCAAGCAATCAATAGGACACTTTTACCCCCTGCACTGGTTTAAACACACTTCTATCAACTTGTTTTTTTTAATTGTTAGATGCTATAAACTCTGTTCCGACTCATAGCCATGCTATGTATAACAGAACGAAACACTGCCTGGTCCTGTACTATCCTCACAATCATTGCTGTTTGAGTCCATTGTTACAGCCACTGTGTCAATCCATCTTGTTGAGGGTCTTCCTCTTTTTGGCTGACTCTCTACTTTAACAGGCTTAATATCCTTCTCCAGGGACTAACCCCTCCTGATAACATGTCCAAAGTATGTAAGACATAGTCTCACCATTCTTGCTTGTAAGGAGCATTCAGGTTGTACTTCTTCCAAACCAGGTTTGTTTGTTCTTCTGACAGTCCATGGTATATTAAATATTCTTCGCCAACACCGTGATTCAAATGTGTCAATTCATCTTTGGTCTTCCTTATTCATTGTCCAGCTTTTGCATGCATCTGAGGCGATCGAAAATACCATGTCCTGGTCAGACGCACCTTAGTCCTCAAAGTGATATCTTTGCTTCTGAACACTTTAAAGAGGTCTTTTGCAGCAGATTTACTCAGTGCTGTTTGGTTTCCTGACTACTGATTCCATGGACATTGATTGTGGATCCAAGTAAAATGAAATTCTTGACAACTTCAATCTTTTCTCCATTTACAATGATGTTGCTTATTGGTCCACTTGCGAGGATTTTTGTTTTCTTTATGTTGAGGTGCAATCAATACGGAAGGCTATATACTGTTTGATCTTTGTCAATAAGTGCTTCAAGTCCTCTTCCCTTTCACCAAGCAAGATTGTGTCATCTGCATATCACAGGTTGTGAATTAGTCTTCTTCCAATCCTGATACCACATTCTTCTTCATATAGCCCAGGTTCTCAGATTATTTGCTCAGCCTACAGATTGAATAAGTATGCTGAAAGGATACAACCTTGATGCACACCTTTCCTGATTTTAAACCATGCAGTATACCCTTGTTCTATTCCAACAACTGCTTCTTGCTCTATGTACAGGTTCAACACAGGCACAATTAAGTGTTCTGGAATTCCTATTCTTGGTAATGTTATCCATAATTGGTTATGATCCACATAGTCAAATGCCTTTGCATAGTCAATAGAACATGGGTAAACATCTCTCTGGTATTCCCTGCTTTCAGCCAGGATCCGTCTGACATCAGCCATGATATCCCTCATTTCTCATCCTCCTCTGAATCTCGCTTGAACTTCTGGCAATTCCCTGTCAATGTACTGCTGCAATTGCTTTGGAAAGGCTTTCAGCAAAAATTTTTATGTATTTATTTTTAATTTTTTTATTATACTTTAGGTGAAGGCTTACAGAACGAACAGTTTCTCATTAAACGGTCAGTACACATATTGTTTTATGACATTGGTTAACAACCCCACGACATGTCAACACTCTCCCTTCTCAAACTTGGAGGACCTTTTTTTTTTAATTGGTGAAAATATACATAGCTAAAGATACACCATTTCACAAATTCCTACATGTACAATTCAGTGACATTGATTACATTCTTCCAGTTGTGCTGCTATTCTCACTATCCTTTTCCAAATTATTCCATCACTGTTATCTTCAACTCACTGCCGCCTAGGCTTCCCATCAAACCTTTTGAGTTACTGTTGTCAATTTGATCTCAGATAGATAATTCCTTTTTTTTTTAATTTAGATGAAGGTTTACAGAACAAGATAGTTTCTTATTAAACAGTTAATACACATATTGCCCTATGACAATGGTTAACAACCCCACGACATGTCAACACTGTCCTTTCTCAAACTTGGGTACCTTATCCCCTTTCCTGTCCCCTCCTGCCTACTAGTCCTTGTCCCTGTCGAATCCCCAGATGAACAGTGAACCTTGGGAGTGACTTCACACAGAGCTAAAAGGGTGTCTGGTGGCCATACTCTTGGGGTTTCTCTAGTCTCTGTCAGGCCAGCAAACCTGGTCTTTTTTTTTGTGTTAGATTTTTGTTCTACATCCTTCTCCAGCTCTGTCCAGGATCCTCTATTGTGATCCCGATCAGAGCAGTCAGTGGTGGTAGCTGGGCACCATGTAATTGTACTGGACTCAGTCTAGTGGAGGCCTTGGTAGCTGTGGTGCATTAGTCCTTTGGACTAATCTTTTCCTTGTATCCTGTTCTCCTGAAGGGGTAAGACCAGTAGAGTATCTTCGATGGCTGCTCACAGGCTTTTAAGACCCCAGGCGCTACTCACCAAGGTAGAATGTAGAATGTTGTCTTTATAAACTGTGTAATGCCAAATGAGTTAGATGTTCCCCGAGACCATGGTCCCCAAAGCCCTCCCCCAGCAATTCAGTTCCTTAGGGAGTTTGGATGTGTCTAGGGAGCTTCCATGACCTTTCCTTGCATAAGTTGTGCTGGCTTCCCCAGTACTGTGTACTATCTCACCCTTCGCCAAAGTTGCCACTTATCTATAGTCTTTTTATTATTTCCCCCTCCACCCCTACCATCTCTAGTAACCAATAAAGATTATTACTTTTTTTGTGTAAAGTTTTTCATGAGTTTTTACACTAGAGGCCTCATACAATATTTGTCCTTTCGTGATTGACTTGTTTCACCCAGCATAATGTCCTCCAGTTTCATCCATGTAATGAGATGCTTCACAGATTCATCATTATTCTTTTTCAT
Organism: Trichechus manatus latirostris; assembly: GCF_000243295.1. Classification (NCBI taxonomy): domain Eukaryota; kingdom Metazoa; phylum Chordata; class Mammalia; order Sirenia; family Trichechidae; genus Trichechus; species Trichechus manatus. The sequence continues at coordinate 6,461,293 of NW_004443938.1, read as the reverse complement.
TTTGTAATATTCCATTGTGTGTATGTACCATAGTTTATCCATTCATCTGTTGATGGGTATCTAGGTTGTTTCCATCTTTTTCTACTGTGAACAAAGCTGTAATGAACATGGGTGTGCATATGTCTATTCATGTGATGGCTCTTATTTCTCTAGTATATATTCCTAGGAGTAGAATTTCTGGATCATATGGTATTTCCATTTCTAGCTTTCTAAGGAAGCCCCATATCATTTTCCAAAATGGTTGTATCATTAAGCATTCCCACCAGTAGTGCATAAGAGTTCCAATCTCCCTGCAGCCTCTCCAACATTTGTTATTTCCAGTGTTTTTGATTTGTGCCAGTAATGCCAGGGTGAGATGTTATCTCATTGTGGTTTTAATTTGTATTTCTCTAATGGCTAGTGATTGCAAGCTTTTCCTCACGTGGCTGTTGGCCACTTGAATGTCTTCTTTGGTGAAGTGTCTGTTCCTTTGCCCATTTTTTAATAGGATTATTTGTCTTTTTGTTGTAGAGGTGTTGGATTTTCTAGTAGATTTTAGAGATTAGACCTTTGTTTAACTAGTAATGTCCAAAAATGTTTTACTAGTCTTTAGGTTCTCTTTTTATTCTTTTGGTGAAGTCTTTTGAAGAGCATAGGTGTTTTATTTTTAGAAGATCCCACTTATCTAGCTTATCCTCTGGAGTTTGTATGTTGTTAGTTATGTTTTGTATCCTGTTAATGCCATATATTAGGACCTTTAGCATTGATCCTATTTTTTCTTGTACGAACTTTATAGTTTTTGGCTTTATATTTAGGTCTTTGATCCATTTTGAATTAGTTTTTGTATATAGTGTGAGGTATGCATCCTGTTTCATTTTTTTGCAGATGGACATCCAGTTTTGCCAGAACTATTTGTTAAAAAGACTGTCTTTTCCCCATCTGATGGACTTTGGGCCCTTGTCGAAGATCAGATGGATGTAGGTGGAGGGATTTACATCTGGGTTCTCAATTCTGTTCTGTTGGTCAATGTGTCTGTCTTTGTACCAGTACCAGGCTGTTTTGACTACTGTAGCTGTATAGTAGGTTCTGAGGTCAGGTAGTGTGAGTCCTCCTACTTTATTCTTCTTCTTCCATAGTGCTTTACTTATTCAGGGCTTCTTCTCTTTCCATATAAAGTTAATGATTAGTTTTTCCATCTCTTTAAAGAATGTTGTTGGTATTTGGATCAGGATTGCATTGTATTTGCAAATTGCTTTGGGTAGAATTGTCATTTTCACAATGTTGAGTCTACCTATCCATGAACACGGTATGTTTTTTCACTTAAGTAGATCCCTTTGGGTTTCTTGCAGTAGTGTTTTGTAGTTTTCTTTGTATAGGTCTTTTGCATCCCAGGTTATATTTATTCCTTAGTATTTTATCTTTTTAGGGGCTATTATAAATGGTATTGTTTTCCTGATTTCCTTTTCATCGTTCTC
>NW_004443938.1:6448294-6458863 GCF_000243295.1 Trichechus manatus latirostris | reverse complement strand
TTGCTCTTCCTGTTGTTACTTTCAATCTTGATAGCATTGTGGTCAGAGAAGATACTTTCTATTATCTCAACGCTTTGGATCTTGTTTAGGATTGCTCTGTGACCTAAGATGTGGTCACTTCTGGAGAACATTTCATGTGCATTGGAAAAGAATTTGTACTTTGCAGCTGTAGGGTGGAGTGTTCTATATATGTTTATGAGGTCAAGTTGGCTGATTGTGCCCTTTAGGTTTTCTATATCTTTGTTGAGTTTGTTTCTAGATGGTCTGTCCTTTACTGAGAATGGTGTGTTGAAGTCTCCTACTATTATTGTGCAACTGTCAATTTCTCTTTTCAGTGCTGTTACATTTTCTTTTACGTATTTTGGAGCCCTGTCTTTGGGTTCATTGATGTTTATTATGGTTATGTCTGCATGATGGATCTTCCCCTTAATCATTATATAGTGTCCTACTTTATTTTTTTGGTGGATTTGGTTTTAAAGTCTATTTTATCTGAGATTAGTATTGCCACTCCTGCTCTTTTTTGATAGTTGTTTGCTTGATATGTTTTTTTCCATCCTTTGATTTTTAATAAATTCACATCTTTGTTTCTAAAGTGTGTCTCTTGTAGACAGCATATTGATGGATCGTGTTTTTTTATCCATTCTGTCACTCTCTTTCTCTTTATGGGTGCATTTAAGCCATTTACATTCAGTGTAATTATTAATAGATGTGAGTTTATTGCTGTCATTTTGTAGTGCTTTCTTTGTGGTGTTAACTCTTTCTTTGTTCCTCTTATTCTCCTGTGCTGAATTCCTTTTCGTTGTGGATTTTTTTCCCATTTCCTTTGTTTGTGTAGGTTTTGTTTTTACTGAGACTTTATGTTTTTCCTCTTTATTTTTATGAGTATGTTTGTTAACTTTCTTTGTGGTTACCGTGAAATTTACCCTTATCTTTCTAAGTTTGAAGCAATCTATTATTACTTGGTATCACCTTGCCTTCCTCTCCATTAGAAGGTTCTAAAACTACACCATTTATTCCCTCTTTTATTGTTCTGATGTTCTTATCATTTATAAATTAACTGCTCTGATTCCCTGTTGTGTTTCTTTTGGTTTTGGATAGTCCTTGAGAGTTCACTTCCTACACTGGTGTCTAGCTGAAACAATCCTGCATCCTAGATTCAGCCAGTGAGCTGAAGTTGTTTGTTCTCAGATCAAAGGACTCCCTTTAACAATTTTGTGAGTTTGGTTTGGTTTTTACATATTCCCTTAATTTCTGTTTATCTGGAAATGTCCTAATTTCACCATCATATCTGAACGAGAGTTTTCAGGATATATTATTCTTGGCTGGCAATTTTTTTCTTTCAAGGTTTGATATGTGTCATCCCATTGCCTTCTTGCCTGTATGGTTTCTGCCAGATAATCTGAGCTTAGACTTATTGCTTTTCCTCTGTAAGTGACTTTTTGTTTTTCTTGAGCTGCTCTCAGGATTCTTTGTTTGTCTTTGGTTTTGGAGAGTGTGATTATGCTATGCCTTTGTGATTTTCTTTTGGGGGTCTGTTCTATACGGGATTCGTTGAGCTTCTTAGGTGTCCAGCTTTTCATCGTTCATGATATTGGGAAAGTTTTTTGTCAGCAGTTCTTCAGTGATCCTCTCTGTGTTTTCTGTTTTCTCCCCCTGTTCTGGAACTCTGATCACTTGCATATTTTTGCTTTTGATTGCATCCCACATAATTCTCAGTGTCTCCTCTTTTTCCTACTTTCTTTGTTCTGATTTTTCCTCAGAGTTGTATCCAAGTGTTTGTCTTCAATTTCGCTGATCCTGTCTTCCACCATTTCTAATCTGCTCTTCAGCCCTTCTATGACACTGTCCATTTCTGAAATATTGTTGTTTATCTTTTGGATTTCTAATTGTTGCTTTGGTATGGTTTCTAGCTGTGAATTTATTTGGGCCTTTTGTTCCTGCATTATTTTCCTGAATTATTCCATTGTTTGTCTGTATTTTCCTTGAATTTGTCTGCCTTTTCCATGAATTTGTCTATTTTTTCCTCATTTGTGTCTGCTTTTTGCTTCAACTCTTGTGTAGCTCTGAATAGTAGAGATTTGAATTCCCTATCAGGTAGTTCTAGTGCCTTTTCTTCTACTGAAAAGTCATCTGGTGTTTCATTTTGGATGCCTACTGGAACCACCCTGTCCTGTATTTGTAAAAGTTTTTATATTATCTGCTGTCTTTGGAGCATTCAGTAGTTATTTTTCTTGTTTATTGATTGTAGATCTGTTTGTTTCGTCCTTTTTTTGTTTTGTTTTGTTTTATTTGGCTATGTCTGAGCAGTCAGGCTGTGTGTTCTCTGTTGTTTGCTCATCTGTGGGCACGATATCTTTCACCTCCTTCTCCAATTGGCAGGGTCAGTGGCTCAGATATGATACAGCAGGCAGATCTAGCTGAGGAGGAGGAGTGTCTGGGATGGGTTGTTTGTGGCACTTACTATGACCACCAGGGCTGGCTGGTAATCAGTGCAGGGTAGGTTCCGGTAGGCCATGCCTGTTCTGCTTGGTGGTGTGATGTTCAGCACATGGTGCAGGTAGGCAGGGTGGAGACAGAAGATTGTGATGTGTGGAGCTAAGATGGGCATGGGAGAGAGGAGAGAGAGGAGAGAGGAACAGGAGCCAAAAACATACAAACAAACAAAAAAGAGTGCTGGGGGATCTTGCCTTTGGTGTGGAGAGATGAGAGACTATGAAATGGAGAAAAACAAAAAGGGAAGAAGAAGAAAAAAAGAAAAGAAAAAAGAACAGCAAAGTTCCCAGTGATTCCACCTGTGCAGCTGCAAAGTCTGGGGCAGTTGCTTCCAGGCCTTGAAGTACAGCCTGGCTAGAAAGGGTAGAGGTGTCACTCAGCACCAGATATTCAGGGGACAGGAAGAGACGGAAAGTATAGAGAGATAAGAAACTGAGTAATGAAGAAAGACAAGAAGGGAAAATAAAATAAAACAAACAAATTTAGAAAAGAACGAGAAAAACCCCCAATAAAAAACAAAAAAATAAAACCCCGAAAAACAAGAAATGCCCTCACGAATCCCTCTGTGGGTCTGTGCAAACTGAGGAGGTAGGTTCAAATCCCTGCAGTAATGCCTGGCTAGAACAGGCTCCTACTTTGAGAAAGGAAAGAGAAAACAAACAAACAAGCAATTCAAAACAAACAAACAAAAGCCCTGGGATCCCACCAGCATGGCAGCATAGGCAGGGAAGCAGCCTCAGATTCAAGCAGTGTTTCACAGCCTTTCAGGAAGAAGCAAAGATGGTGCGTGGAGCCAGGTATTTGAGAGAAAGGAGGGGGAGGGGTGAGAGGTAAGGAAGAAATCTAAAGAGCAGAAAAAAGCAACACTAGCAGCCAGCAAATAGCACTTAGGGAGCTGGCCAGTGCTGGCAGATGGAATACAAGCAACACTGGGGTGAAGCCGATGCTTCCTGGCCAAGAGACTGTGGCCACAGGAAGCAGAGGAGGCCGAGTGGGGGTGAAGAATGGTGGGGTTGGGAAGCATATATCACTGGTTACCAGTTGTTCTGTCTCCTGCTGGAAGCTCTGTGAAGTTGCTTTCTCATATACCCATTTGCTGGTCTCTGATAGGAGTCCAAGATGGCAGATCCATGCTACGTTAGCTGATACGGGACCTCTGCATGTAACTCTCCTTTCTCTCTGTTCTCTGTCAGTTTTGTATTCCATTTGGTGCTTGGCTGAGTTCTTTATCTCTTCATTTGATGCTTAGGTTTTCAGGATTGCCGTTTTCTCTGTTTAGCTTACTTTTCCAGATCTTTGCTGTGGAGGGACAGCGTGGTGCTTCTGCCTATAGCGCCATGTTGCCTGGAAGTTCTCGGCAAAATTTTACTTGTGTGTGATACTAATGATATTGTTCAATTATTTTCACATTTTGTTAAATCACCTTTCTTTGAAATGGGCACAAATATGGATATGTTACAGTCAGTTGGCCAGGAAGCTGTCTTCAAAATTACATGACACAGAGGGGTGAGCACATCCAGTGCTGCATCCATTTGTTGAAACATCTCAGTTGATATTCCTTCAATTCCTTGAGCCTTGTTTTTCACCATTCCTTTCATCATAGCTTGGACTTCTGCCATCAGTACCATTGATTCTTGATAATATGCTACTGAAATGGTTGAATGCCAACCTGTTCTTTTTGGTACAGTGACTCTGTGTTCTTTCATGTTCTTCTGATGCATCCTGTGTTGTTCAATATTTTGCCCATAGAATACTTCAGTATTGCAGCTTGAGGCTTGTGGATCCCTAGTGGTGCAGTGGTTAAGAGCTCAGGTTGCTAACCAAAATGTCAGCAGTTTGGATCCACCAGCCACTCCTTGGAAACCCTACAGGGCAGTTCTACTCTGTCTGATAGGGTTTCTATTAGTCGACAAAGGGTTCTATCAACTTACATTACTTAGTTATTGATTATTCTTTTTAGTGCATTGTCTTAGCCATGAGCCCATTTATTCTTCCATATCTTGAAAGCATAACTGATGCTGAAAGCAAAACTTAACCTTGGAATCCAGAAGATAAAAATTCTGGTCAAATTTGCACAACAGATTTGTTCTTAGTCAGGGCACAGCCTAGTTTCTAAGAAATTTAAGTTTTTGTTTTATGAAATATGAGGTCCTTACTTGCATTTATGACCATGAAAGTATAACTTGTAGGATTTACAGAGGGCAAAGAAACCCCCAAAGATGTTATTTATTTTTCCTTTTCCTAAAAAAACATAGGATGCTTGAGGGCTATTAACTTTGCTTTACTAATGATTTTCAATTAAAGATTTCATTCACTAATGTCTTGTGAGTTCTCAAAGGTGAACACAAAGGGCTCTGCTCCTGCATCATCCAGCTATCATTCCTCTTTCTGCTGCTTCCTGGAGCTGACATTATAAAAACACAGACATCTGGCTGCAGCAGAGTCAGATAAGAGTCCCCACAGAGGCAATGGTCTATGGCAACCTTCAGAGAATCTGTGGCAGGATTTTTCTGTGTTTTCTAGATTGCTTGTAATTTTCTCCCAAGTAATTATATTGACTCTACTGTGACCCAAATTGCCTCTTAAAACAGCTGTAACAACCAAACCAAGAGCTATCATCTGATAATTTTGGCTACAGAGACACTGTCAGATTTCCGTGAAAATGAATCAAGCGAGTAACATAAATGAGAAGCTAAATAATATGCTTTGTATAGTTTCCAAGCTGATCTCTTCTAGAAGTGGAGCTTAGTGACATGGGCTAATTCCCATGCTTAGCAATACGTTCTTTAATATATTTTCTAAGCTAATAAGCTTTTGTAAATAGATATATCATGTAAGTATAAAAGAGAAAGTCTTCATTATGTTCTTATGGAACTTCTAACTTTTATAATTTAAAAACTTTTTTCCTGCAAATATGACAGAGGCAATGTAGATAACATTACTTATCACACAGCAGATTATGTGGACTTCAGTACTGCTAGCCACAAGCACTCAACTGCCTTTTACAGTGTGAATATTACAATTTCATGCTCAGTTGTTCTAATCACTGCCAACTACTTTGCTAAAATTATTGTTTTTTAGGGGCAGTGGTGGTTCAATGTTAGTATTCTTGTCTTCTGAATGGGAGACTTGTGTTCAATTCCCAGCCAATGCCCCTCATGCACAGCCACCATCTGTCTGTGGAAACTTGTGTGTCACTGTGATGCTGAACAGGTTTCAGCAGAGCTTCCGCAATAAGATGGACTAGGAAGAAAGAGCTAGTGATCTACTTCCAAAATCAGCTGATGAAAACCCTACGGATCTCATGGTCTGATTCACAAATCATTCATGGAGATGATGCATGGGGTCCATTGTTCATTGGTTCTCCATGAGTCAGGACCAACTGAACGGCAGCTAACAAAATTTCTTTGAAAGATACTTCAAGATATCCTTAGTCTACTAAAGAATGGGAAAGAGGAAAATCTATATACTCAACTCTTCATTCAAGAATAACAAAGGGAGGAAACCAGTTGGTGTTGAGTCAACCCCAACTTATGGCTATCCCATGTGTGTCAGAGTAGAACTGTGCTCCGTAGGGTTTCAGTTGTTGATTTTTTGGAAGTAGATCACCAGGCCTTTCTTCCAAGGTGTCCCTGAGTGGACTCAAGCCTTTCATCTTCTAGTTAACTTCTCAGCCTTTTAACTAATTGCAACATGCAGGGACTCCAAATGGAGAAAAGGAGAGACAAACATCTGGAAAGGCTGAGCCAGTGTTGGCTACAGAAATGTGTGTCCTATGCTGTGGCTCTGAACCTTGCTCTCAGAAGGGCCCTGCACATGGAAATTCTGAGCAATTTTATATTTGAGCCTGTGTTTTGTCAGTGAAGTCCTGTGAGACACATGAGGTCACTATGAGTCAGAATCGACTCCACAGCAATGGGTGTGGGCTTTTGCCTTCGATGGAACAATAAACATGAAGATAAGCAGAAGAGAGAGTCAGGAGGAAGTGTGTCAGCTGAGAAGTGAGTCTGGTAGCCCAGCACATGAGCACAAGCCTGAGGTGGTCTGGGACACAACAAGGACCCAAGGGAAGGGTCATGTCAAGGACCTGGCTCTGATGGGCGGCAGCAGCAGTGGGAGCAGAAGCAGTAGTAGTCATAGCAGCTGCCTCAGCCCCATGAGAGAGGAGGGCTCCACACATGGGCAACTCTGGGACCTGTGATGGGACACAGGCTTGCCATCCATCCCTGGAGTGCATCCTCGAAGCACTAGCACAAATATTAATTCTCTGGCCAAAATGGCATGTGGAGAACAGCCAATGCTTGGACAGTACACTTTGCCAGTAAATTATTACAAAATAAAAGTGTACACATAAAATAATCCTAGTGAAAATGGTGGAATTAAGGTGTTCCAGCATTCTCTCCTTTATAAAACCAATGATAAAAATGTCCAAAACCAATACTTATAAGATGCAGATAAAGTAGTGTTTAAAAGGAAATTTATAGCTGTAAATACTTATACTTAAGAAAGACCTCAAACTTCCGGCAAAATGACACTCTAGGCAAAAGCACCAAGCTGTCCCTCCATTGCAAAGATCCGAAAAACTAAGCAAAACAGAAAAAACAGCAATCCTGAAACTCTGAAACATCAAATGAAGAGATAAAGAACTCAGCCAAGGACCAAATGGAGTGAGAAAACTGACAGAGAATGGAGAGTGAGGAGAAATTCATACAGAGGTCCCTTATCAGCTAGGCAGCACGGATCTGCCAACTTGGACTCTTATCGGAGACCAGCAAATAGGGGGTATGAGGAAGCAGCTTCACAGAGCTTCCAGTGGGAGACAAAACAACCAGTAATTTGCAATATACGCTTTCCCACCCCCCACCCTTCTTCACCCTCACTCAGCCTCCTAGGCTTCCTGCAGCCACAGTCTCTTGTCTGGGAAGCACCGGCGGCTTGGATTCCACCCGCCTGCACTGGCTGGCTCTCTGAGTGCCAGTTGTTGGCTGCTGGTGTTCCTTTTTTCTGCTCTTTAGATTTCTTCCTTACCTCTCACCATCTCCCCCTCCTTTCTCTCAAATACCTGGCTCCGTGCGCCATCCTTGCTTCTTCCTGAGGGGCTGCAGAGCTCCATTCCACTGTGGAACTGCTTCCTGGTCTGGGCTGCCATGCTGGTGGGATCCCAGGGCTTTTGTTTGTTTTGAATAGTTTGTTTTCTTTTCCTTTTCTTGAGTTGGGAGCCCGTTCTGGCCGGGTGGTGCTGCGCAGCTTGGGACCTACCACCTCAACTTGCACAGACATGCAGAGGGATCCTGAGAGCATTTCTTTTTTAGTGTTTTTTTTTTTTTTCTGTTTTTGTGAGGACTTTTCTTGTTCTTTTTTTTGAAATTTGTTTTGTTTTCTTTACCCTCTTCTTCCCTTTTTGTCTTTCTTCATTTCTCAGTTTCTCATCTCTCTATACCTTCCTTCTCTTCCTGTTCCTGGAATACCTGGTGCTGAATACCTCTACACCGTCTAGCCAAGCTGTACATCAACACCTTAGAACAACTTCCCCAGACCTCATAGCCACACAGGTGGGATACCTGGGAGCTTTGCTGTTCTTTTTCCTTTCTGATTTTTATTTATTCATTTTTTTCTTTTCTTTTCTTCCTCTTTCCCTTTCTGTTTTCTCCATTTCATAGTCTATCATCTCTCCACTCCAACGGCAAGCTCCACTAGCACTCTTTTTTGTTTGTTTGTATGTTTTTGGCTCCTGTTCCTCTCTCCTCTCTCCCATATCCATTGTAGCTCCACACATAACAATCTCCCCCCTCCATCCTGCCTACCTGCACCGTGCACTTAACATCATACCACTAAGCAGTGCAGGCAAGGCCTATGGGAACCTGCCCTGCACTGATGACCGACCAGCCCTGGAAGCTGTAGTAAGTGCCACCAACAACCCATCCCAGTAACTCCTCTTCAGCTAAACTTGCCCTGCTGTATCCTATCTGAGCAAGTGACCCTGCCAATTGGAGGAGGTGAAAAGTATCATGCCCACAGATAAGCAAACAACAAAGAACATACAGCCTGCCTGTTCAGACATAGCCAAATTAAAAAAAAGAATGAAACAAACAAATCTACAATCAATAAATGAGAAAAATAACTAATGAATGCCCCGAAAACAGAAGACAATATCAAAACACTTACAAAAACAGGACAGGATGGTTCCAGTAGATGTCCAAAATAAAACAGCAGATGACTTTCCAGTAGAAGAAAAGGCACTAGAACTATCTGACAGGGAATTCAAATCTCTAATATTCAGAGCTATACAAGAGTTGAAGCAAAAACCAGACACAAATGAGGAAAAAAATAGACAAATTCATGGAAAAGGCAGACAAATTCATGGAAAATACAGACAAAAAATTGGAAGAATTCAGGAAAATAATGCAGGAACAAAATGCCAAAATAAATTCACAACTATAAATTATACCAAAACAACAATTAGGAATCCAAAAAATAAACAAGATTTCAGAAATGGACAGCATCATAGAAGGGCTGAAGAGCAGATTAGAAATGGTGGAAGACAGGATCAGTGGAATTGAAGACAAACACTTGGACACAACTCTGTTTCAGGAAAACTCAGAAAAAAGAACAAAGAAAAATGAAGAGACACTGAGAGTTATGTGGGATACAATCAAAAGCAAAAATTTGCAAGTGATTGGAGTTCCAGAATGGGGGGAGTAAACAGAAAACACAGAGAGGATCTTTGAAGAACTGCTGACAGAAAACTTCCCCAATATCATGAAAGATGAAAAGCTGGCCATCCAAGAAGCTCAAAGAACCCCATATAGAAGAAACCCCAAAAGAAAATCACCAAGGCATATCATAGTCACACTAGCCAAAACCAAAGACAAACAAAGAATCCTGAGAGCAGCTCATGAAAAACAAGAAGTCACATACAGAGGAGAAACAATAAGACTAAGCTCAGATTATTCCGCAGAAACCATGCAGGCAAGAAGGCAATGAGATGACATATATAAAATCTTGAAAGAAAAAATTTCTAGCCAAGAATAATATATCCTGCAAAACTCTCGTTCAAATTTGATGGTGAAATTAGGTCATTTCCAGACAAACAGAAATTAAGGGAATATGTAAAAACCAAACCAAACTTACAAAATTATTAAAGTGAGCCTTTTGATCTGAGAACAAACAACTTCAGCTCACTGCTGAATCTAGGATGCAGGATCATACCAGCCAGATACTAGTGTAGGAAATGAACTCTCAAGGAGTATCCAAAACCAAAAGAAATACAACAGAGAATCAGAGCAGTTAATCTGTACATGACAACAACATCAGAATAATAAAAGAGGGAATAAATGGCGTGGGTATAAACCTGGTAATGGAGAGGAAGGCAAGGTGATATCAAGTAATAATAGACTGCTTCAAACTTAGAAAGCTAAGGGTAAATTTCATGGTAACCACAAAGAAAGTTAACAAACATACTCATAAAAGTAAAGAAGAAAAACATAAAGTCTCAGTAAAAACAAAACGTACAAAAACAAAAGAAATGGAAAAAAATCCACAAACAAAAGTAATTCAGCATCGAAGAGTAAGAAGAACAAAGAAAACATCAGCACCACAAAAAAAAAAAGAACTACAAAATGACAGCAAGAAACTCACATCTATGAATAATTACGTTGAATGTAAATGGATTCAACACACCCATAAAGAGATGGAGAGTGACAGAATGGATAGAAAACAGGATCCATCAATATGTTGTCTACAAGAGAGACACCTTAGAAACAAAGATGCGAATTTATTAAAAATCAAAGGTTGGAAAAAAATATATCAAGCTAACAACTACCAAAAAAGAGCAAAAGTGGCAATACTAAGCTCAGATAAAATAGACTTTAAAACAAAATCCAACATAAAAGACAAAGAAAGACACTATATAATGATTAAGGGGATGATCCATCATGAGGACATAACCGTAATAAACATGTATGCACCCAATGACAGGCTCCAAAATACATAAAACAAACTCTAACAACACTGAAAAGAGAAATTGACAGTTCCACAATAATAGTAGGAGACTTCAACACACCACTCTCAGTAAAG
>NW_004443938.1:6444693-6445739 GCF_000243295.1 Trichechus manatus latirostris | reverse complement strand
CATTACTGGCACGAATCAAAAACACTGGAAATAACAAATGTTGGAGGGTCTGCAGGGAGATCAGAACTCTTATGCACTGCTGATGGGAATGCAAAATGATACAACCATTTTGGAAAATGATACGTCTCTTCCTTAGAAAGTTAGAAAAAGAAATACCATATGATCCAGCAATCCCACTCCTAGGAATATCTCCTAGAGAAATAAGTGTCGTCACTCGAATAGACATATGCATACTTATGTTCATGGCAGCATTGTTCACAAAAGCAAAACGATGGAAACAAACTAGATGGCCATCAACAGATGAATGGATAAACAAACTATGGTACATACACACAATGGAGTACTACGCAACAAGAAAGAACAATGATGAATCTGTGAAACATCTCATAACGTGGATGAAACTGGAGGACATTATGCTGAGTGAAATAAGTGACTCACAAAAGGACAAATATTGTATGAGACCTCTATTGTAAAACCCCATAAAAAAGTTCACACACAAAAAGTAACAATCTTTGTTGGTTACCAGGGATGGGAGGGAAGGGGGAGAAATACTAAATAAGCAATAGATAAGTGGTATCTTGGACGAAGGGTGAGACAGTACACAATACTGGGGAAACCAGCAAATCTTGTACAAAGAAAGGTCATGGAAGCTCCACAGATACATCCAAACTCCCTGAGGGACTGAATTGCTGGGTGGAGGACTGTGGGGACCATGGTCTCGGGGAACATCTAGCTGAATTGGCATAACACAGTTGATAAAGACAATGTTCTACATTTTACTTTGGTGAGTAGTGTCTGGGGTCTTAAAAGTCTGTGAGCAGCCATCTAAGATACTCCACTGGTCTCATCCCTTCGCGAGCAAGGGAGATTGAAGAGAACAGGATACAAGGAAAAGATTAGTCTGAAGGACTAATGGACCACAGCTACCAAGCCCTCCACCAGACTGAGTCTAGTACAGCTAGATGGTGCCTGTCTACCACCACTGACTGCTCTGACTGGGGTCGCAACAGAGGGTTCTGGACAGAGCTGGAGAAGGATGTAGAACA